>NW_026250701.1:600000-1041074 GCF_024043175.1 Alternaria infectoria
AGCAAAGATGCGGGGAACCCATCCAGCGTTCTTGGCTTCTTCTTCCTCCTTTTCTTCGTTCTCTCGTCTTTGTTCCGCCGCTGCGTCGCTGAGACGGGGCTTCTTGCCGCCGGCTGTGGCTCGTCTGGCGGCTTCGGGGCTTCCTTCACTGGCGCTAAATGTCCGCTTGTGAGCCGGGGAGGATGGCGAGGTAATGTCGGTGACAGTGGTTGGGGGCGGGATCTTGTTGAGCTGCCGGGCAAGGTTACGAAGGACGAGAACGGAGGACAGGGGGAGGCCGGCGGCATCGTTCGTATCGTCGGTTGCCGTGTTGTAGTAGCGGAAGTTGGGTGCTGATTGCGCCCCTGCTGCATCATCTCGACCGCCGTATCTGCTTGCAGAGCTGGTCGATGAACTCTGATGTCGCCCACCCATACCCAAGCTACCCAACCCGACCGGTTGTCCAAATTGGGGCTGGAAGTTCTCATGCCGTGCTTGTGCGGAAGAAGTCAAGGGCCGTGACTCTGAAGGCGTGCGGTTGTGTTTCGCGTGGATGGCCTGCTTGATACTCGTATCAGGCAAATGTGTCTTGACATGCTGTCCGGCCTCGAACGCGGATTCCGTGCCGTCAGGCGAGAATCGAGTGCAGCCGCCCCAATGACAGTAGTATTTCGTCGCTTCTGGGGTGTCGCCGTTCTCGATATTGACAATGTCCTTGATGTCCAGCTTTGGCTCAAGCAGCCACTGTCCGGTTTCCTGATCGCGAGGAACTTGGAGATGGACACTGACAACGTGTTCCCACATGGAGCGTGCTCCGGAAGCGAACTCGCCGCACTCGATATTGGCGGTCGAATGTTTCGAGTCGGCATGGCCATTCAGGAGGCTCGGTGGATGCCAGCAGCAGCGCATGTATGGCCTCTTGGTGCTTGGGTCGACTGGTACGGATCGTGGCCGTATGCCTCTTATGGTATACTTGGGCTGCCCACCCACGGTCAACACCTGAGCGGAGGCGCCACCGAACGTCGTCGATACATTCGTGATGAAGTCCTTAGCTGGCATCAGCGCCTTGAAAGAAGCCGGATTATTCGTCATGTGTTCTGAGAAGGCTGCGTTGTAGGCCGACCAGAGCTGGATCTGAGTAATCTCGCCAGTAGCATCCTCTTCGAAACACGTCTTGAGCCATTGCGAGCTACGCTCTGGCTCATCAAGCGTCACGAGATGGTCTATGATTGCAGACGAGAGCTTAGGCGCATTTTCTGGGGGTGCAGAGGTCTTTGCCGTCTTGGCGGCACTCCTTCGTTCTTCGTATGCAATTGCACCGTACTGTAGCAAACGTACCAGTTGCTTTGCCACTCCCTCAATGTCAACTTCGTGTACAAGTGTCTCCACGTTGTCGGGGAAACCAGTGAAGAGGTAGAGGAAGTCCAGGCATGCTATGCGCAGATCCTCGTCTTCTACTAGCAGCCAGTCGCAGATTGACTTGAGGGTCTTGACTGGCACGTCAGAGAGCTTGTTTGTAGCCTCCAGGTTCATTGCTATCCGGGCGAGTGCTCTCAGCGATGTGATAATGCGGCCACGGTCGTCGGAATCCACTTGGGCGAGCAAAGAGCGATACAGCGGGCTTTGCGAGTCCAGTATCCAGTACTTTGTCAGCTGCTCGGCAATCTCTAGGGCGTAATGCTGTAGCTCCACGATGGTGGAGTGGCGGGGCAGGTTGAGTGCGATAACGATCATGTCTTGGATGGATGGTACAGAGGCCGCGAAGATGGCGTTCTCTTTCAGCATGACCATGTTCCGGATGATGAGCGCAGCCTCGTTGATCATGGTGAGGGCCTTTGCAGATTGTTCGGGTAGGAGGTTGTCGTGCATGTCGAGTGGGCGGAGAGATTTGATGCGCTGCAACAGGTCGCGGGTGCCCGTCAGTCCGTTCAGGGTCTGCGGCTGAGTAAAGTCCTCCTCGACGTATGAGATGTCCCAGTTCACATCGAAGAACAGTGTGGACACGTCAATGACCTTGGCGATGAGTGCATCTGCGAGCCCCGGGAACTGATCGAAACGGTACTTGTCTCCTCGCTCGTGCGAGATCTTGACCAGGTGGTGCAGTGCGTATGCCTCCTCCTCAGGCTCCTTTGACCGCAGCGCGTTCAAAGCGCGGATGTATATGCTGGGCCCTGAGAAGCCGGTTCCGGGCAACATCATGCCCTTGAGCGGCACCGGCCTGTTCTTCTTGTTGAGGATGTACTTCTTGCGCGACTGTATGTAGGTATCGAGGGAGTTGGACGGGGTAACGACGGGCTTCATGGTGGCTGGTACGGCGGTCCGTGGCTCGTAGTTCGCGATCGTCATGGCTGCTCCGCTGGTACCGTAGCCGTTGGCTTGCGACGAAGTCAGATGGCCTGTCGATTGGCGCGTCTGTCGGGTTGAAGACTCGGGCTGGAAGAGCACTCGCTGCGGCGGCGCATGGCGGAGGGACCTTGTCGACCGCCCAAGACTACCGGGCTCGTCCACGTCCATCTTGTCGTCTTTCGGTGTCTTCTCGACGTCGTCTTCGGAATCGGAGTCTTCCTCTCCCCTTAATCGTTCAGCCTCTCTATTACTGGTTGGGAAGAAGTTGTCGACGGTCCGGTTGAGCAGGTCTCCGCCCTTTGCAGACACGTTCTCGAGGATTTCGGGCGGCGGGGGTTCGCGCTTGTGAACGGTGGATATTTCGTAGGCGCTAGAGCAGGCGTCAGCAGTGGTAGGCGCAAAGTTGTCTTTCACGATTCACGTACGCAAGGTTCTTGTAGTAGGCCGTCTTCACCAAAAAGGCCTGGGTTGTGATGCTGGGGCTCTTGGGCAGGAACTCAGTCGCGATTTTGCGCCACGCAAGCTTGTTGTTTTTGGTATCTGAAACCCTATCGTACCCTCCCTCTTCATTAACGCGTTTGTAGAGTCGCAACAGGTCAATGTGCCGGCTCCCGACCTTGGGTTCGCGGTCCAGGACAGTGCTACACGTCGGGTCAATATGCGCTCATTGCGGCGAGACAAAGAACAAAACCCACCCGCGCTTTTCGTGGTATTCGGCCAAGGTATTCAGGAAGTCTTCATGTTCTTGGGTGCGCTCGACAGATTGTTCCTCTGGTTTGTTTGGGGCCATGGTGCGGCTGTCGCATTTACTCGGGACTGCTCGGGCACGGGTCGCGACGCATGCGTGGATTCAGCTGTGTGCCAGGCGCAATGGTGGACCTGCTCGTGAATGCGCGGCGCGCGTCGTTCGCGATGATGGATGGGCGAACACCAGAACTCCAGACTGCACCAGGTCCCTCGCGTTGATTCGCACGGACCACATCATGTGACTGCGGTGCGGTCGCGACTTCCTTCGACCATCTCTCACATCCTCAACACCTGAGTGCGCGACCTCGACGTGTTTCTAAGACGACACGGCTCATCGCACATATGCTATCAGATGAACGATTATTGATCTCGACTAACAAACAGCATTGCTAACAATCATGCTATCCCTTCCGCTCCAGACTTTGTCAACAGCACAGGACACCGACGCCAGCGAGCAGAGGTTCAACTGGCAGAAAGAGACCAATGACCTCACATTGATCATCGACAGCTATGGTGCGCGTGCGGGTCTTCAGCTCATGAAACTGTGTCAAGGCTCGCAGGTTCGGGTACGACGCATGCATGACTGATTACCCAACCCGCTTCAAATGATGTGCTAGCTAACCGTTGGATGACAGCAAACCATCGAAATCGAGAGACTGATCAACGAAGGCAATCACATTACGCGTCTGAGTGAAGAGCGCGGAGTGCAGGTGCAGCCCGACCACCTACGCATATCCGCCATCGTGCGCTGCCCTCTGCTCGCTATCAAATGGCAAGTGGCCAACGACAAGATCAGGCGCATTCAGATGAGGTTCAAGTCAGACAAAGACTTCGACACCGCATTCAGCCACCTCCTTCATCTCGGTCTCTATATGGGCGGCCAAAAGGCAGTCCCGTCTCAGCCAAGGTCTACGGCTCAGCCACCATCTCCGGCGCGAGGAGGATCGTCTTCCCGGCCAAGGTTAACTGCTGTTGCATACCCTCAGCTGCCTAATATGAGCCCTGCCATGGGTGGACCATCATGTCCTCCTTCACGACTGGCGGAGATCTCTAGTCGACCGTCCACTAGCTATGACTTCTCTGCTTCCTTGAATCATGAACCACCCACTGCATCATACACCCGTCCAGTTTCTGCCACCACAGGTTACACTAGAGAAGCGGGTGGTGTGCCGGCACCATTCTCAGGTCCTCTTGCTCCTCCAGTATTGTTCACTCGTCCTACCTCTGCAACCTCGGATATCTTAGGACGCTCGCATGTTGATTCTTCGTATACGCCAGATCAGCACATGCCGGACCTTCAAGAATCTCATCATATGTCTACGGAGCGACCGGATACTGCTATGCTCTTCAATCGGCCTGGCAGTGCAAACCGTCCCGATACTGCAGATCGTCCCGGTAGCACTGAGATACTACCACCCAGACGCGAGCTTCCTTTCCCACGATTATCTTCACCGCGTTCCTCTGGTAGCGATAGTGTGCGACCCTCTACTGGTACGATGGGACCTCCTCCTCTACCAGCACGCGTAGCCAGTAATCGACCTGGTTCCAGCCGAAGCGCAACCAGCAAGGAGATCGAACTCCCACCTCTGCCCCAACCCACTGTCATCAGCAAGACCCCACGTGGAAAGCAACCAATGCAACAGCCTCCTCGCACACCGAACCAAGATCAGTACATTCCTACACGCGCAAAGACATCTCCACATGGCGGCATCGAGAATCAGTCACCGTTGACATCGTCTCCAATCTCCTCCCCGTTATCTTTCAATCGGTCAAGTTTCAGTGCCATCCCGACACCCCAACCTCTTGGGGAACGAGGTAATGCTGCACAGAATCTTCACCATAACATGTCATATAGTGGTTTCGACACCCCACCTACGTCTGTTGCTGGTCATCGTGGTGTGAGCATGCCCAATCCAGGTGCTACTGGTAGTGTGAATGAAAACGATCAGCTGGCGACATATGCGATGCAGTCTGACGAGGGACGCAGAGCAGCGCTCAACGAGTTCGTATACCGCCACCTGGAGAGTGACGACTTCCTCACGCTGGTCCAAGACATGGAGGCTACTTGGGCGAGAGTTGCAATGTGAATGCAATGAGAGGACCGCTGGTCAAGGGGATCTAGCAATGACTATGTGAAGGCAGGAGAATCTCGTCGAGACTTTTCAAGAGGACGTAGTGAAGAGTATGGACACGGGCGCGACGGCATCTCACAAGCATCGACACGTTCTGTTGTTTCAAACTCTTTCGTAGTTCTAAGATAGTAATACCGCCGACAGATGAGCAGCATCGAATCGGTCATTCTATGTCTACTCAATGCCTGCTCCCTTGCTCACCAACAACATACCCCCTCGCAATCCCACTCCTTCCCTCTTCCATCTTAGCCGCCCTTTTCCCACTAGCCCCCTCTTCTCCATCTTCCGCATCCCGGTAATCCGTACCTAGACCCTGCCACGTCCTATTCGAGCGCAAGTACTCTGCACCAGGCGACGCGACGCCCCCCACAGCCGCAATATCGCCATTCGCTCGTTTCGTCAGCGCCGAACTAGATGACGCCGCCGCCGCATTGCCATTCACGGCTTTCGTCGCGCCACTCGAGCGCATAGGTCTCGCATGCGAAACATAGCGTCCAGTCCTAAGATCAAACTCGGGAGGCGCTGATTCCTCTTCAGAATCATAATCGCCATTCGCATCTCCCTCTCCCTGTCCCTCTCCCTCCTCCGCATTACTACCACTCTTCTCTTTCACATCCCCCTCCCCCTCATCCAAAACCTTCTGAAAGTCCCCCTCCCACCTCCCCGTCCAAACCCTCTCCTCATCCCCCATCAACGCCACCTTGAGCTCCCACGGCGTAATCATCGGCCGCCAAAACTCCCTGCTCTCAATCAAACTACTCTCCCAACACCCTATCACGACCCACCCCCCGACCTCGCTGAAATTAGCCACCTTGGCTGCATTCACTTTGCCCACGACAAAAGTATAGTATTTCTTGCCCGCGGCGCTGATTTGGCGTTGGACGTGCGAGAGGATGTGCATGTAGTTCTTTACGGAGAGCGTGTTGATCAAGATGCCGAAGATGGGGGTTGTGGAGAGGGAGGTTAGGAGGGCGTAGCGGCGCATGAGGGTTTGGTGGGTGCGGGCTAGAGAAGCGGTTGGTGGGGTGGTGGAGGGCGTGTCTGTGGGGTAGATGTGTATTGAGGCGACGCGCGAGGAGAGTGTGAGGAGGAGGGAGGCTGGCGGGTCGGAGATGTGGAAGAGGGCGTAGTCGTGGAGGGCTTCGTCTGTTTCTGTTGTGTTCGGTGGTATCGTTCGGTTTGGGAGCGGCGACGAGGGATTATGTACGATTTCTGTAGCGTGGATGTGTGTGTAACCGGCGTCTTGGAGGCGTGCGTGGAGTGTGGGGATGTGGTGCGAGTATGGTATGTCGGCCATGAGGATGATCTTTGCGTCTTTTTCGCGATATGTTTCTTGGAATGTTGCGAGCACGGGGTTGAGGTCTAGTGGTCGTTCTGTAAAGACGTATACGACTGGTAGTCTTGAAGGAGGCGAGAGACATGAGCGGCCATAATGTACGACAACGTCCGCATCGACGTGCTCTGCTGCAACTTCGTCTACGCAGCACGCGCCGTATGATGTGTCGCCCAGTATAAAGAGATTTTCCTGTCTGCTCTCCTCCTCACTGATCGCCACCTTCTCCAAGCCCGCGCTGACAGCTTCCACACCTGTTGTCCCATTTGTGTGTCCATTCTCCTCTTGCACCCCATCCCGCGCCTTCCTCGCCTTACCCAGCCCCCGACTCAGCTGCTCATACACTCTCGGCGCGTCAGTGAGCATGTGATCCGGGAACTGCAGCGCAATCCTCTTCCATCTCCCTTCGCGAATCTCCTTAACCGTCCGCTCAATCTCGTAAGTGAGCGTGATCTGCTCATCGGAAAGTCTGGGGAGACTCGACGTGTCTACGGCGGGTGTGGGGTCTTCGAAGATGTGCGTGTCGGGCGTAGAGAGTACGGGCGCGCCTGCGAGCGACGGAACGGCGGCCATTGTGTGTGGTGATTGCGGGAGTGCTGCGTTGGGTGCGTGAAGCGTGGCGGGGTTGTAACTTTTTTTGATGGGCGCGCAACTGGCGGGGCACGCCTCGGTGATGCAGGGACGGGCGGCGCCGAAGAGCCGCAATGCATGGCATGGTAATGTCGCACGTGTGATAGGTGAATGGCAATGGAACATTCGGTGTACGTGTAATGACTCAATTACTATCTACAAAAGAGAGGTGGTATCATATTTCAACCCGCGCTGAATCCAATCCCTATGTCGCCAAAAGCAAACTAGAAAATATCTCACATCATCAAGTATCCTGACACGGCTGCTGCCAGAGCAAGACCGAGGACGTTGGGCACGAACTTTCCTACACCGCTGTCATCATCGCCGTTGTTTGTAGTGGCGAGCTGTCCAACGATCAGCTCGGGAGTGTATGGCTGCGATGTCTCGACTGTGGTGCCGTTCCAGCAGTAGTCAGTGAAGCACTGCTGGCACACTTGTGGGATAGCCTCGCCGTTGCGCTCCAGACTCCTAGAGAGGATAGCGCATCCGACGCAAGTAGGCCAGTTTGAAGCACCCTCACGTGTGGAGTTTGCTTGGGTGACGACGTCGTAGCCGTTCTCGATCATGCCGTTGCGCTCTGAGATGCTGTAGTCGAGCTTGTTGAAGGTGGAGGTGTTGGACCAGAAGACGTAGGGGGCGTTGGGGAGGTAGACGACGAGAGGAGGGATGTTGTCGCCTTCGGTGACGTTGCTGCTGTTGCAACCAAAGAAAGCGGGGCGGCTGTTGAAACCCAGGGCAACGAAAGTGTCCTGGCCGGGGATGTAAGGGAATGAAGTCCTGTTCATGAGAGTGCCGCTTGCACGCTCGTAGGTTGCAACCAGAGAAGTACCGTTTGGCCAGTTTTGCGACGGGTCGTCCTCCTCGACGGTGTCGCCAGAGGAGTCGATAGCAAAGACGACGTCGACCTGGCGTACGGGCTGAATGACCGGGTTGAAGGGAATGTTCTGGCCGTCTTCACCACCGTCAACGAGAGTAAGACGTTCCCTGTCAGCACTGGGGTTCGTCTCGTTGTGGTAGCGGAAGAAAGGGTTGGGCGAGTAGTCGGCGATATCGTCACCATCTTCACCGATACCCTTGAGGATGTTCGATACAAAGTTTACTAGGATCTGAGGTACGTCCTGGATGGTGTTCAATGTGAGGAAGATCTGGTTGAACAAGGAGCTGCTGGTTCCCATGACGAAGCCCAGGTTGTCGAATCCCTCAACACAGCCCTGGTCTTGAGCAAGTTCACCCTCGCTGAAGTTGGAACCGATGTACTTCAGAGGAGCAAAGCCGTACGTTGTAGGGTCGAATGAGCCCATTTCGAACGGGTTGAACTCGAAGTTGGTGGCGTTCAAAGAGATGATCAAGTCTCCTGGCGAACGCTCGTCTGCGACGAGGATAGGCATTGGTGCATTTCCAGACGAGAAGTCTTGGTCGTCCTGGATGGAAGAGAAGGTGTAGGCTATTGGGGTTAGCTTGTGGACTTCAAGAATCTGTGGGTAAACATACCTGGGGCTCCATCGCTGGCGTTGATAAGCTGGAAAGAAAGACCGCGGCCGTAAACATCGGTAATCGACGTATTGAAGTCACCAGCTGGCGAATCACTCTTGTCCTTGACCGTGCTGACCAAGTTGTCGTAGTACTGCGCAGTCGAGAGCAGCTGGATTCCCTTCGTGGGAGGTCCCTTGAACAGCGAGTTCTGGAATTGCCAAATCGCCGAGTCCTCACCCTTGTTAATGATTGCTTCAACTGAGGTAAAGTTGTTGGCGTAGATGCTGCCAATCATCCAGCCTCCTCCTGATAGTGCGGAAACATATGTGGATGCCTGCAAGATTCCTCCCAGGTGTCCTGCACTCGTCGAGTTCGTCGTCCGGCTGTCAAACGCTGCTAGAGCACCTGCACCATTCAGCAGAGCCCGGTATCCTCCACCAGAGAACGAGATCGCGATGTTCGGTAGGGCGGTAGTGTTGTCACGGTGGTTGCTGATGTATTGTCCGACGTCGAAGCCCTCAATGTTGACGCGTTCGAGGAACTCGCGCATAGGATCGATTGTGTTCGGCCTCCTCTTCTGGAGCCATTCTGTCTCTTGCTGGGAGAGTTTGTCGGCGGATCGAATGCTCGGGCGCGTAGACGGGCAGTTGACTTCGGCTGGCGCGTAGCCGTTGGGAGCCTGGGGCGAGGCACGCTTCAATAAATCCAAGCCATTGGGAGGTACGACTCTAGCTTCCCGAGGAACAACCGCAGATGCTGTCATGCGTCAGCTGGGTCCCTGCAGGAACACAAGGAGGCGCATCACTTACAGGTCGCTAGACTAGTCAATGCCGAAGCAGACAGCACAGAAGAATACTTCATCCTAACGAATGGATGTAAAGAAAGGAGGGGTGAGAAGGCTGAGAAGACGCGAAATGAATCGCGAACAAATGCGGATTCATGGCAATGTTAAATGATGCGCTCCATGCTGACGGGAGGCTGCGGAATGACCCACACTGCACAGGCGGCTATGCTCCTGGCTCCAACGCACCAAACGCCCGGAAGAGCTAGGAGGATCTGACCTCATAGGCGTGCTACTAGGCGTGCCACTTGTCGTGGCTGAAGGCCCTGACGATCAAACTTTATTTTTAGTCCCATCTCTTCTCGTCGAGGTTTTGTCCGTGTTTGGTTTGTAAAGTGCTGTCGCATGCTCGCCTGAATCATCAGGCCCTCAGCCATCATCGGTCTTGACAGATCATCTTCGTTTACAGCAGTCGCTAGCTGACACCGCCTTTCTGCGGTAAGGCTCTGGTCAGCGGGCACCGTTGTGGCGCGTCATCTCCCGTGAGTGGTTGGCGCTCATTTCGAAACAATACGCTTTCGGCACTCGGCAAGCTGCCGGTACGAAGGGTACGAAAAAGAACCTTG
Source organism: Alternaria infectoria (assembly GCF_024043175.1). Classification (NCBI taxonomy): domain Eukaryota; kingdom Fungi; phylum Ascomycota; class Dothideomycetes; order Pleosporales; family Pleosporaceae; genus Alternaria; species Alternaria infectoria. The sequence goes on from NW_026250701.1 coordinate 610,048, forward strand.
ATACGACCCTGTCATCCTGGCATTGAGTGTGTGATCGTTACTTTCACCATGTTTGAGATGTCGAGACAAGCGTTTGGCGCAAAGTAACTACCGCTGCCCTGTTGTTATGCGATAAACAATGTCGTCATCTTCGTTGGGCCCTGATCGCAACTATTGCCGTCCATAGCGCGTCGCGTCCGCGCCGTTAGGCAGCCTGCGTACGGTCGTTTTGTTCGACCGAACTGCTCTACATTACCTGAACAGCGTGTTTTTCTTCACTACAGCGTATGCGCCATGCGCAGCGAGGAGTAGCTTCGCAAATAGTTCTGTTCCGAGGCTCCGGACTCCGCCATGACGATCAACGGGCGACACATAACGTCGCGGCGGTGCTATGGCCTCGCGCTACACAACGAATCGCGACGGTGCATAGTGCTAAGCTATGAGCTAGATGCATGTATGGAGATGAAAGTATTGTTGACGCGGCCTGCAGGAGATGTCGCTGAGCGTAATCGTATACGCGGTACGAAAAGACACGCTCTCGGCAGTCGTGCCCCGCGGCTTCCACCCGAGATCGCTTCAACGGCAACTGCGTACTGCCATGTTGAAAGTACGCCACCTCCGCCTTACAAATCGTTCGTTCGTCCGAACCTAAGCCTCCACCTCCACGTCTCCTTCCGGCTCATGGATTCTGTGGCGATTGTCCGCCATCGACTACTCAACAACACAGAGGCACTGCTAACCGGTGGCTTACTCGCTGAGAACCAGTGTAAGGTGAATCATGATTCATGCACATCGAGCACAACGACAATGAAGAAGAGCATGCGCCTTGACTCACACTGGACCCTGGTCATGGTCAGGCTAGTCATTGAAGTCTTACTGTACATCTGATGAAGATCTGCGGCATACAACCTCACAAGCAACGACGATGATGGTCGCCATCTTCATATCATCGTCATACATTGTATCAACTTCTCTCCCTGTGTCTCGTGCTTTCCATTTATATTCTCCAACTACTCATTTTGTCCACTCGAAAGACCTAGCTACCCTACTTGTACGAGCCCAGTCTCCCTCCTCAATCATCGTATCTAGCACTGATCTCCACCCCAACGTTGTGCACGTTTCAAGTACGCCGAAGTCTACCTGGCTTCACTACTGGCTCCTCATCGGAGTCATCAGACACCATCGTATCCGGCAACTTGCTCTTGCCTATAAGTCCGGCCAGACCATCCATCTCGCGCGAAGCCATCGTGCCAGGATGCGCAGCCTCAAAGGCCTCTTCACCCAGATCAGCATCACGCTTGACCGCTTTGCCCTTGCCGCTAGCCTTCGCATAGCGTTCTTTCTTTGCATCCTTGACCGTGATCTTCTTGTTGTCTTTGGTCTCCGGCCACACGGAATCGAGGGCATCCGCAGCCTCATAGAGTGCCTTGATGGCTTCGCGAACGTCTTCCTCTTGCAGTTCCTTTGAACCCCAAGGGGTGTTGTCGAGACGAGCCTTCTTTGCATCGATGAGCGCATCTGAAGCGATCTCGTCGTTACCCGCTGTTGCTTCAGCGAGGATCGCGATCAGAGCGAGGACCCCCGGCTCAAACTTCATCGCCGTGTCCTTGATCCACCAGAAGCTCTTGATGTCGCGCTTCGAAGCGGACACACTGTACTTCTGCTTCAGTGTCTTCGCGTTCGCCGAATCGAAGTCCTTGATTAAGCTCGCGATACGGCTGTATGGCTTGACGAGGCGGAGAACGTTCTTGCGGAGGGGGGCATCGCAACGACGAAGCTTGCTCATGTGGTTGCGAAGAGCTTCTTTTCCGAGTGCCTGCAGGTACGTTAGTATGTTTCAATGCAGAAATCGTCATCGTCGTCATCGTCTTCCTCCAAAGATCGGACCTTGCGTGTGGCCTGGATGAGTAGACCCTTAGTCATAAGGATAGTAGGCAGTGGGCCGATGTGTAGCCGTAGATGTAATCGCTGAGTTCTCTGGGTAGGTGGGCGAATGGGAAAGTACCAATCGATTCCCTTCCTCAACAAATCTCGAAACTTACCCTGAGTGACCTCTTTAGTAGGCCTGATGTATCATCAAGATACAGAACGACCTCCAGCTCAGGCTCCGGACTGATACGGTGGTAGTCGTAAGTACCGATCAGCAGCTTCTCTCCATCGGCGACATTGTTGAAGTGGAAGGAGTTCATGTCGCTATTGTAGAGTAGCTCGCCATTGATGTCGCAGGCCCAGATCTCTTGATCACGAAGACGAAGTGTGCGCTCAATGTTAAAGATGATGTCGTCATGTGTCATTGACGGTGTAATGAGGAAGTTGTCCGCTTTGTCACCGGTCTCGGGGCAGTAGAGCTCCACCTTGATGGCGCGCGAGCGGTTCGGCGGGAGGGGGGTAGTGGGAGCCATGATGTAGACGTAGATGTAGATACGAATGTAGTATATGTAGTCAGGGGATGTGTGAGATTGGAGAAGAGAGTATTGCGGTTGTAGAAGAAAGATATATACCCACTAACGAGATACTAGTCGCGGTGAAGATGAAGGTGAAGGTGAGCGCAACTCAAAATCTGCGCCCAATTTCGCAGTGACGTCGCCTCCCTGGCAGTGTCGAATACCTGTCCGTGGACAACAATAGAGGTCGAGGTGACGGGGTGCTGCCTAGATATGTGCGCCATTTCGGGGGTTTCCTTTCACTGAACCACTTCGCAAGTTCTCGTATTTAGCTAGATCGAAGGATCACGAGCAAGGCTTTACAAGTGGATGCTTGGAAGCCCTCATCAGACGTTCATGTTCTGTTGCTGTAGGGACAGTATTTGCGCAGCGGTACTACACCGCACGGATGGCCTGTGTACAAACGAGCGCTCGCTCACCTTCACAAATGTAAACAACTCCACAATTCTGGGGCGCCCACCATCAGTCAATACTAAGCAGATATTGAACTCTTCTATATATACCAACTAATTCGTCTATATTCCACGAAGAAACAACGAACAGTCTGGCTAGTGTTCTACGCATGTTTCCCTATAGTCTAGGGAGTTTAATCCGTGTCTCTAGTGGCTTAGTAAGAGTTTCTTTTTGCCTCTTTCTGCGGCCTCGTGTTCGAAACTCTGCAAGATTTACTATTTTTTGCGCTTTGATGCGAGACCGTACCTTAGTGAAAGTGAATCATAAACGTGATCAGGTTGAGCAAAGTCTAGTCGTTTGCAAAAAGAGACAAGCTTACGAAGACGTGCAACAGATCGTATTAATTATCATGTTCAAAGAATGTGGCCAGGCGTACACGAGTATGAAGTAAGTGTATATGGCTACCTACGTAAGCATATGATAAACTTCTAAGTGTGCTATAGACACTAGAATGTTATCCCGAAAACTCTTGACATACTCCCAAACGTCGCTAACTACTCGTATTCGTCACGGGAAAGTAGGACGTAGATGCCTGGGGAAGTCGCAACAGTGGCATGATTGTAAATTTCAGCTTCGTTCGCCGCGGTTAACCTCAAGAAGGATGTCAAATACGTTGCTTGAGATGAAAGATTGGGGCGTCCGTACTACAGAACCTTGGAAATGACCAAAGACCTTATCCGAGACCCGGGGTTATTCGCTACGATCGATTTCTTTGGCAAGATCGTCCCTGGTGAACAGCTCTCAGGTGAAGACTTCCTCCTCGCTAGCGCCGAGGCGAGCCGCCAGGCTAGCAATCCTTCCGAGCCCAAGGATATCCAGGATTAAGATGTGTTGGACGCCGTCCAAACCATGTAAGAGGCCGCCGAAGCGATTGATTCCATATGAGACGACAACGGTCCTACCCGCGTGAATTAGGTTAGTGGCTGAGCCTGGAGGGTGTCAGTGAGGTTGAAGTGAGTGGAGTGATACATGCCGAGACGTCAACAACCTCCCGGGTCTGGCATGATGTTCAAGTGGCTACTTGGGAATTCACAGAAGGTGTTCTGGGTCTACTATGATGGACTTCCGATCGATTGATAAGTCACTGAAAAAACTCTGGACACCATGAGAATTTGACTACTTGATCGAACGCACGATGATAATGACACCCCTACTGAGCAGATGCTTGATCCCATAGCCTTGAAGCACAGAGGTAGTACAATACATATGGCCGCTCTCGATCGAACGCCCTCTCGTTCACCGCATATACTTCTTCTCACCACCAAATGCCCAAGCTTAACACCCTAGGCCGCTTTCTCTACAGTCAGATACCTCTTGTACAGGCCGATACTGCCCTGCCTCTTGTCATATACGTAAGGGCCCCAGACCACCTTAGCGCCAGGTCCGAACAGTCTAGTGGCCAATCTTTCAGCCAGATCAAAGGTCTTCGTATGGAAAGCCTCGTCTCCATATTCGCGCCTTGTAGGAATCGTAATCTTCAGCTTCTGCAGCCTACCCTCCCAATAGCCAACATCCAAAGTGTCCCACTCTTCAATACAATCTTCTAGCGAATCCTCATCATCCGATTCATAGTCGAGACGATGACTCCATTCCAAATCCATCGTCAAGTTTTCAACTTGCAGGCCTTGAAGAAGGACCAGGAATTTCGGGTCGTCGTCCATAAGCTGGTCGACCTCTCTCCTGATTGCGATGTGGCGAATGACGTTCCTATTCATGACCAGCGAGTTGGTCAAGCCAGCCATGTCGGGAGGGTTACTATGGGCTTTTGTGTAATTGGTGTAATCGTAGTAGTCGATTATGACGAACGTTCGGGTAGCGCTAAAGCACAGGAGTGCTTCTGAGCAGAGTTGCTTGTTGCTGCGAAGCCAGTTGGGAAGACCTTCCGGTACGGCTGAGTTAAGACCCATGTACCACATATCATAGCGACCCTCATACCATTCATATTCTTTCCACATTTCACCTAGGTAGCCACCCTCATACCATCCCCATTCTTTATTCCTCTCGTCTGTGTCTTCTTTATCCTCTTCCTCCTCAGATCCCTCACCGTTCACCGCATCGATTTCCTTCTGTTCATTCACAACCCGGAGACCGTACTTTTGAGACGTCTGGCAAGTGGCTAGCAACAAGAGACTGTCGGCGCGGAATACTCTGGCCTCCGTTCCTAGGGCGTACTTGTATATCGTATCGCGGAGTTCTCGTGGAAGGCGGAAGAATGGAAACACACCGGGCGGAACCCAATCTTCCGCGATCTTTGCTACTTGTCGGGCTTCCTTAGGTGTGGTGGGCGTTTTCTTGCGCTTGCCGTCGTCGATCTTTTGGAAGAGCGACTCCCGAACACGAACGTCGAAATAACTCATGGCGGCTTAGAGTAGGTGGATGAAGATATCTCACCGGAGAGAGTAGTCTGAACGCGAAAAAATCTGGAGGAAGGCAATTCGTAAACAGGAATGATAGCGCCTGGTGGGTACTAGCCCTGATCAGGCAGCAACGGTCCACTCTCCCTTCGGTGAGTGAGTGCGAGCGCCCGGGCGCCTTCACTGATACACCCCGCAAGAGGACAACGAAATTTGACCAAAAGACAAGACTTGTATGCACTACCAAACAGCAGGGTATAATTTTAGCTTTGCGATCATCATTTGCTTTCGTTACAGGTGTCACGGATGTACTGCATTGATAGGGACTTGGTCGAATGTTTGATGACGGCTACACATGCATTAAGAAGGCTTCTCCTACACATGACTACATACGGGCACGGCTCATAGCAGTACCAGCTACTCAGATCCCCCCGTTCAGGTAGTAATCCAGAGGGTATCCCAGCCAATCACACTGCTCCACATCCGTATATCCAGCGCTCTTGCTAGGCCAATCCAACAGCCTAATCTCATCTCCTGACTTCTTAGTTGCATCAACCTGCATCCACTGACCATACTTCGTGACACCTTCAAGCACCTTGTAATACCCTCTGACATCAAGATACTTCAAGCTAGGGTTCGGGTCGCCAATTCTGATAAAGGAAGCGAAGTAGCTGGTAGTGAGTTGAACACTCCACAGATCCTCTGGTTCGCGGATACGGTTCAGAACGCCGAAGAACCAAGGCGAGTCTGCGCCGTGGAAGCGGAAGTACGGGTTCTCGGGGTTGTCGCTGGCAGGGCCACCCAGGTTGTTGGGATCGTAGCCGTCGATAGAACGGTCGAGTTGGTAGTAGTATGTCTTTGAGAAGGCTTTTGATCGCGATGCAGAGTAGACGGTCGATTGGTCGGCACAGCGGAATGTCTTGTCGGTGGCAATACGCTGCGAGACATTAAAAGAGTCGAGCGTTAGGTTACCGGTGCTGGTAAAGGGAAAAAGACCGGACTGAATGACGCGTTCGGCCCATGTGCTGTTGATACCAAGCGCTTCCTGAAGGCCTTGAGAATGGTTTGAGATGGGGCTTGTGGGGTATGTGGAGAACGAAGCGCCGTCATCGAGAACGGTACCGAAGATTACAGGAATGTGTGCGGTACTGGCATTGCGAGTTGAGATGATGAGTTCGGGCGTGTTGACGTAGGTACCGTCTTGGACGACGTATCGGGCTACAGTGTTAAAGCCAACTAGGTCTGCAGCAGGAACCTTGTCGAGACAAGCGATTTGGGCTGACATATCAGTGCTGTTGCAGCCAGCGGCCGCAAAGATCTGAGGTCCGGCGACGGTGTAGCTCTGATTGACCGTGTAGTAGGTTGAGTATGTTGTCCCATAGTCACCGTCTAGACCAAGCGTTACGCCTCCTCCGAGGTTGGATAGAGCAACTGCACCTTGGAATTTTCCGATGGCTTTAGGAGAGCCCAATAATGTTCGGACAGAGCCAGCTCCAGCAGATCCTCCAGCGATGGTTATCCTCTCTGGGTCACCACCAAAGGCAGCGATGTTTGCAACGGTCCAGTCAAGTGCCAAAATCTGGTCGGCGATACCGAAATTGCCCTTAATGTCTGTTCCAGGAATGGCTAGGAAGCCGAGGGTGGAAAGACGGTAGTTGATGTTGACAACAACAAGATCCTCCTTGCTGGCAAGGTTTCCACCATCAGAGAGTGGATCAGCGCCACTTCCTCCGGTAAATCCACCACCGTGGATCCAAAACAAGACGGGTCGGAGCTGCTTCTTCGATCCCGCTTTGGGAATGTATGGTGTTTGGATGTTGAGGAAAAGGCAGTCTTCGCTTCCACCACCGCCTTGGATGCAGTTCGAGCCGTACTCGGTGGCCTGGATTGTTTGGCCCTTCTTGGAGTAGAGTGAAGAGTACTTGAAACGAGTAGGCGTGTCGGCATATGGAATGCCTAGGAACCTGAACGACTTTTGGTTGCGGTACCCGACGAAAGTATTTCCACCAGATGCTACTGAGATGGAACTTCCGTTTACAGGCCCGGCGCTTGCTGAACCGTTGTTTGCCGACTGTGTGCACAAGACTGGGAGTTGCTTGTGGTGTGGTGAAGCAGACATATACTTCACTCGGTTGCCGACTGAGACCACGCCGCTGTCGATGTAGTACCCTCGTTCAGCGTCTGTGTATTTGGCATAATCTTGGTACGAGAGAGCATCATTGAAATCAGCCTGGTACTTCTGGAGCGTAGCCTTGGAAATGAGCTTCTCGTTGAGCGAGACACAGGCTGCTGCTGCATTGGCTTGAGGGACCGGGTCGAGGATGATGGCACCGATGTGGTTCTTGTCGTCTGAGCCGTTGAGGTTGTTCTGGTAAACGAGTGTCAAAGAAGACTTTGCGTTCGAAACGCCGACCGCAGGTGCTGATCCCACTGGTGAAGCCTGAGAGACAGCAACAATACCAGCCGCTGCGGCGGCAACGAGGGTGGTGATGACTGTCATCTTGAATGTCCAGCTTGGCGCAGAGACTTGATCGACAGCTGGAGAGCCATGGTCGTTCATCTTGATCCTCTTATACGGCACCGGTAACCCGGATGGCGTCGTGCTTGCAGATGAACAACCGTGGCGCTAGCCACAAGCAGTTCCCCTCCACATGAGGCTATTGGAAATAAGCATTCGAGAACGGACTAACCCCAGGAAACGAGGTGTAGATCGATCACTAGGCAGGGGCAGTGGCAGAATGCTTAAGCAGGAGACTGGTACCGCAACGATACTACCGAACGACGAACGCGTACTAACATTCCTCGTATTCGAAGCCAATGCACTCGCCTCAACATGAGGACATGATATGCATCCTTGGTTGTCATTTGATATCGCAATGGATGTGAATCCTTCCAGATCGATGTATCGCTTGGCCTGCAGTTGGATCACACCGAGCGCAGCATCGCGATAGTGGTCTATGCATCTTCATCCGAGGTTCAGGTCCGATGTAATTTAGCCGTTTAGGCACTGCATGTAGCCCGCCGGCCTCGTGGCGATGGCATCATGGATGCTAGACGATGCAGGGGTCGGGGTGGATGTCTTCGCTGTCCGTTCGCGGGGTGTGGCTTGAACTGGGGAGCGGAGGAGTGGAAGCTGGAAATTTGATGGGGTTCCGGGGTTTAAGACGCGCAGCTTGGTGCTAGCCATGTTGGGTGCTAGTCGCCATGTTCCCCTCACACCTGGGCACAACCTGGCAGGTTTGATCCTCCCGGTAATCGACTACTTCCTTGCTTCAGGGAAACGGCGGATGTATCTACACGATTCTGACGGCTGTGTCTATGGTCATTGACAGAATCCTATATTGCCGCGCGACACGACAACTCAAAAGTATCTTTCATGCGTACCGCTGGGCATCCTTCATCTCATTGGAGGATTAATCGGACGCTCTTCATCTTGGCAAGTAGAAAAGCACCCTCAACACAGTAACGGCTATGACTGCGTAGACGGGAAGGTGCGATCTCATTTAGATGCCAAAACGAACGAGACTCAACATGTCTGCTACTGCTAATAAGTCAATGTATTTGAGTGCGTTCGCACCATGCAGTAAATCGCAATACGAAGCAATGCACAGAGACAAGATTTGGAGTGGGTCGCGATACGCAGGATAGATTGGCAGGCGTCATTGCACATCATATGCATGTCAGAAATCCAAGAGTTTGAATAGAAACCTCACGTTCTACCACATCACACTCTCTCGAAACCACATCTGATCGTCTCGGGTTTCTATCGTCACTTTCAAAATGCGGCTAAAGCTTTTACTTCTCACGCAACTCGTTGCGACGGTATTTGGCGCGACTACAGTTCCACCCAGTATCTGGAACTACACTTACCCATGGCCAGTACAGTACTTTGAGTTTGCGTCGCAACGCGCAAATCTCTCAATGGCTTACATGGACGTGTCCCCCCATAACACCAGCTATGCCTCGAATAAGACCATCATGCTTCTCCACGGCAAGAACTTCTGCGGCGTGACATGGGAGGACTCAGCGCGTCGTCTCTCAGCCAACGGATACCGCGTCATTATCCCGGATCAAATCGGCTTTTGCAAGTCGTCCAAACCGTCAGCCTACCAGTTCTCGCTGCAGCAGCTGGCACGAAACACACATCTCTTGCTGCAAAGCCTAGGCGTCGAGTCAACATATGTACTAGGACACTCGATGGGTGGTATGTTAGCCACGCGATTCGCCCTCATGTACCCAGAGCAAACATCCCATCTCATTCTTACGAACCCGATCGGCCTGGAAGACTGGAAAGCACTTGGAGTACCCTGGCGCAATCTCGACGCCTTGTACAAAGACGAGCTGGCCACCAACTACACATCAATCCGGAAGTACCAACAAGCCACTTACTACGTCAATACCTGGAAGCCGGAATACGACGTCTGGGTGAATATGCTAGTCTCACTTTACCAAACGTTTCCGGAGAACATCGACTTTGCGTACAATATGGCGCAGACGACGGATATGGTCTTGACTCAACCCATTGCGTATGAGTTTGAGCTGGTACAGCCTAAGACTCTTCTCTTGATAGGGACGAAAGATACGACGGCTATCGGTAAAGCTTGGAGCCCACCAGATGTACAGGCCAAGATAGGTAAATACGAGGTGTTGGGTAAAGAAGTGGCGGCGAGGATTCCAAACGCGACGTTAATCGAATTCGAGGATCTAGGCCATAGTCCCCAAGTTCAGGATAGCGAAAGATATCACAGCGCGCTGTTTGGATGGTTGGAGGGGTCTAATTGATCTTGTGGAGGCGGTACGGCTGTGTGACAAGTGAAAGGGAGGGAGGTAGCGAAACAAAAAGAGAAATATGCGAATTTTTATGGCCGCGGGCAGTTTCGAACCCGGAGCAAAAATAGATCGCTTCAACCGAAGCCTGTATGTGAACGGATCACACCCTGCACGACAGGGTAGACATGCGAAGGACATACGCTACGGGCCCATCAGATTCTATTGAGATATTAGTAAATTATTGCGTATATATACTACGATACAGTGTTTCAATTGCCTGGAGGTGATGGGTGAGAGTGCGTTTGCTGGTGTGACTGTGAGAACTGGGATGAGCAAACAGTGTCCGCACAGACTGGGTACATCACTGCGACAGGCCGGATAAGCAGACTATCTGAGTGAAAGGGACCACATCACTCGCATGTCGCGGGATGACATGTTCGCCCAGGTGCCGAATCTGTATGTCAATGTCACTATATCTGCGATTAAGTCACTGCCGCGTCAATACATCCAGAACGATCATCTAAAAATCACATTGACAACAAAGTTAATCGATACTATACCGCATACCCTTCTATCCATCTCAGAGCTACTGACACACTCCACGCCTCACTAACACCCTCACCAATCAGTCCTCATACTATAATAAAAGTTCCCACTAACCTTCCCCAACAAATGATCCCCATACCTCCCCCTCCCATACCCGCCCTTGCCCCCCGTCCTCTCCACACACTCCGCCAACGGCTCAACCCACGCCTCAAAATTCGGCTCATAGAAAAACGGCACACTAACCCTATACCTCTCCCCCCTATGAATAACCCGATGTTTAGTACTCTTCCACAACCCGTTCGTCCACCGCTCAATCATATCCCCGATGTTGACGACGAAGGCACCGGGCAGCGGGTCCGCGTTGAGCCAGGTCGTGCCGTCTTTGAGCAGGACTTGTAAAGAAGAGGGAGTGGGGTCTGTGAGAAGGAGGGTCACGCAACCATAGTCTGTGTGGGCGCCGCAGGAGAATTGGTCGATGTTTTCGTCGCCCGAGATGGGGGTTGTGAGGGGTGGGTAACCGATCATGCGCATCACCCAGAAGGAATCGGAGCAGTTGCGCAGGAAGATCTCTTCGTCTTGCGTCGATTGTGTTGCGCCTGCTTGAGGGGGACCGAGGTCTAGTGCTACGCCCATGGCGTGCACGAGGGCTTCGCCGACTTTCTTGACGCGCGAGATGTATTCTTCGTATACGGGTCTTAGCTGTGCGGGTTTCTCGGGCCATAGATTGACACCTTGAAGGCTCTTGACGCTGCCTGGTCCACCGTCACCTGGTTCTCTTTTGTCGGCGGGCCAGTCCCGGTACCAGTCAATGGCTTCTTGCATATCTTGCAGACCACCCGTCACGTTTTCGCCGAGCCCCTGGTAGCCGCGAGCGCCGTCGCCTCCTTCCGGGCTACCGGCGTCGAAGCGCTTGATTTTGTTCTTTTCTTCTAGGGGTAAAGAAAAGAATTCACGTGCTAAATCGATGATTTCGTCGAGTTTGGTCGTGGGGATGCCGTGGCCGGTTAGGTAGAAGAAGCCGTAGTTTATGCAGGCGGCGTTTATGGCGGAGGCGGTTGTTGAACGGGCTTCTTGCGAGGAGGAGGGGTCCATGAAGGGGGATATGTCGATTATGGGTAGTCCATCTTTTTGGGCTGCGGCGATGGGCTTATCATAGCGGGAGCCGGAGGCGGGAGTGGGGTTGAGGTCTGTGGGAGATGTGGATGTGGTGCCATTTAGATGTCCATCCCCTGCTGAATAGGAGACTTTATTCATATCTGACATTATATCTTCCGTCAGATGACCGTCTCTTCCTCGGTTTGCAGGCACTCTGTCAACTCAAAGATTGATGATGGATCGAGTTGCCTCTGACTCAGACCCGATAGCGATCTTAGTAATTCGCAATCAATCGTCCTGAGATGAAGTTAGCAACTATGTATGATTCTGTATGAGCACTACGTGTAAAGTTCGATGAGGTTGGCGAGTTGGTACAAAGGTGTGTTGGATTGGAAAGGTCGAGATGTTGGATGTTCGGATGGCGATGCCTGATCGAGACTAGACGCGGGTTTTCTAGGGCACCTGAGCATGTTCAAGTCGGGACGCAATAGTGGTAGACATGCATCCAGATCATGCTACCACGCAGGAATTGATCAAGTTGATGACTACACACGCTGTTTCTTCATGATCAAGATCTTCCACCACACGCATGGTGCACGTCAATCAGCTTGCTGCCAAACAATGCATGGCAGCAGAAAGCAGCGCCCAAAGAAAAGCATCTGTACACGTGTAAACACAAGGTGCAAGATCATTCTGGCTATCATCGCGGCTTCATTTCAAGTATAGTGGTATATCGCTCTATCCAGTGACCACAGTCATGCATCGCATCATGATTAATTTCTATAGATGCGCCTGTATCGCATCATCACGCACTGCCAACTAGCAACACACTGTTACCAGTCGTGGTCATTTACATGATGACCTCGTTCGAGACGTCCTGTACAACACGTTAGCACACGCTGAGAACACAGATATTAATGGACTCACCCTCTTAAGCTCCTTGTAAGGCAGGCAAACACAGTTTTGAACGCGAACCTCATCAGCAACAGCACACTCCTTTCCAAGGATGGTGATGCTCTGGACCTTGACGCCGTTCTTGATGACGCTGGTGGTGTGGCTGGTAACGGGAGTAGGAGTACCCTCGACACGCGCCCAAGCACCGACCTTGCTGTGCCAGCCGATGATGGTGTACAAGACGCATGCGTCGTGCTTGATCTCGGAATCTTCGAGGACAATGGACTCCTTGACGCGGACACCAGCGCCAATGACGACGCGAGGGCCAATGGAGACGTTGGGGCCGATCTTGGCAGTTGGGTCGATCTGCGCGGAGGGGTGGATGTAGACGGGAGGGAGGATGTTTGCGGAGGGGGCGGCGAGTTCTTCTGAGCCTGCCTGGAAGGCCTTTAGGAGGTACAGAGCATTCGCTGGCACGGCGGAACCAGCGGTCTTGATCTGGCGCCAGAAGTCCTTGGTCTCGAGGACGAAGAACTGCCTGCTGTCGGCGATGTCAGACAGGACGTCCTGCTCCAATCGGATAACAGCATTCTCCTTGTTGTCATCGTCGTCGTCGTTTTGGTAGAAGGAGGATTCGAGGTTCTCGGAGGAGGGGTATGACAGCAGCCGTGGGCGCTCGGTCCGTCGCTTGATGGCGCTGCGGATGGCGGGGAAGATGCACTCGGTCGCGAAGAGGTAGACGCCGCAGTTGATGAGGTTGGAGATGTGCGATTCGGGCTTCTCGACGTAGTGGAGCACGCGCTTCGTGTGCGCGTCCGAGACAATGCATCCAAAGTTGGAGGCGGCGTCGTTGGCGACGCGCGTACCCAGCATTACCGCCTCCGCATCCTTGTCCTCGAACAGCTTGAGCATCTCCACCAGCGGGAACGAGGAGCAGACATCGGCGTTGAGCACGAATAGCTTCTCGGGCCTGCCCTTCAGTATGACGTCGCGGAAGTGGTAGAGACCGCCCGCCGTGCCCAATGCCTGGTATTCGCGGAGGTACTTAACGCTCAGGTGCGGCCAGCTGGTCGAGACGGCGTTGATGAATTGCTGGAAGACGGACTCCTCGTAGTAGCCGACGATGAAGACCTCCTTGATCTCGGGGACGTTTGTGATGGCGCGGAAGCAGTGCTCGATTATCGGGTGGCCGGCGATGGGGAAGAGCGGCTGGAGCAGCGTTAGCGGGGATGTCCTGGGGCTTTCTATTTCGCGTTGTCGCGCACCTTGGGCAGTTCCATAGACAGAGGCCTGAAGCGTGTGCCGCGAGAAGGGCCTCCGACCTAGTGCGGTGAGTATACATGGCGGCGTCGGTGTTGTGGGCAGTATCTACCAGAATGACGGCCTTGGTCGAGCCTCCAGACGGAGACTTGGGCCTCATGGAGAGGGAAGGCGGTTGCAGACTCATAGTGGCGTAGTTTTGGGTGTGAAAAAGCAAGCTGGAATCAAGAGATTGTCGGAATGTCTCAAGATCAGAAGAAAGGTGCAGTGAGTGCAATTGCGAATCTGGCCTTCAGGAACGAGTTGGTGGACCCTGGAAATCCAGCCCACGTTGGCGTTGGCGGTGAGGCGCCCTGGCGAATCGGGGCGTCGGCGCATCGTCAGGCGCGTGTCGACTTCATCCCTTTTCACACGCCAGCTGTGAGGGAATACGAGCAAGCTAAATCCGTCGCGCATATACCATGTCACAATGCTAACGATCCTGCTACCAAAATAACAACCTGGATTTAGTGATAGCTCCTAAGCATATCGTCTGTCGAAACCTCCTACCACCTATGCTATACCTATTGGGGATTCCCATCAACTCCATACAACCTCTACTTTCCTACGCCAGTCGCAAGCTTCTTGTTCTTCTTGATCAGCGCGTTGAGCTTCTTCTCCAACACGTCATGCTCTCTCCTCGCCGCATGCATGGCCTGCTCCGCCTCTTCCATAGTCAGCACACTACCTCTTCCTCGCCTCGTGTTGCCATATCCACCCATCCCAGCTGTCGACTCAATCGCGTTCATCAGCCCCTGCATATCTAGTCCGCTTCCACCTCCATTGCCAAAGGTGATGTTGCCGTTGCCGTCAAGGCCAAACTCTTGTGAAGACTGGTAGCCAAGTCCAGCACCCACGAGCGCTTCGAGACCCTGCACAAACACGCCGCCAAGCCTGTCAGCCGCCATCAATCCCATGCCGTCTATCTCTGTGCTTCCTACCGCTCCTCCCTCAACCACTGCTTTGGCCGCTTTGGCTAGTCGGTTCGAGTTGACAGAGATGTTCGCTGTTCCGGCGCCAGGTGCGCCACCAACAGCCGCCATCTCGGGACGTGGCTGGTTTGGCGGTGGGTTGTCCGTCTTCGGGAGAACGTATTGATTTAGGTAGGCGCCGGCATCTGCGGGTGTTTGCTGCTGTTGTGGAGGAGGGACCTGGGGCATAGAGGCGTCCTGTCCTTGTACGGGTGGCAGGGGAAGGTTCGTCGAACCGAGAAGTCCAGAAGAGTTGTCAAGTCGCGGCATCTGCTGTCCTCCGTTGGTGTTCAGCTTCTTACCTGCCTCCTTGAGTGCAGTCGCGATAGCTGGGAGGACGTCATTTGAATGCGCTGAAGTAGTCATACTGTGACCGTGTGCATTTTGCTTACGAGGGTGGAAGCGGGCATGGCCTTTGAGCTCCTCGATATGCTTTTCAAGCTCAAGTGCCTTGTTCTCGAGCTCTTCAGTCAACCCCCAGAAGAACTTGCCGTTGGGTGTAATCAGAGTCCTGGAGTCTAGCTTTGCGTCCTGGCTGTTCAGACGTACTGGCTTCTTCTTCGCAAGCGCCTCAAGGTCGGCTTGGGAAAAGTGCAGCTTCAGATCCGGAGGTGTAGACACATTACCGTTCTGAGTAGAGCGGGTGGCATGAGCGAGTGACGAAGACAACGGCTTGAAGAACTCAAGGGTCGATGCAAGGAGCTCTCCCGTGCGCTGCAAGTCAGCCATGATCGACTGAGCTGAATGTTCCCGCTTTTCCTTGGGCTGTTCGGGCTCGGGCTCCGGTTCAGGCGTTGCTGTTGCCGAGATCTTCGCTGACGAGACTCTCCGTGAGGCCACTGTCGGCACTTCAGGTTGTTCCTCTTCGACAGTAGCCGGCTTAGGCGAGGCTGGCTGACTCTTGAAGGCAGCGGCAAAAGGTTTGGCGTTTGTTGTCGGCTTTTTGGCTTTCTTCTTGCGCCCAACGATTGGAGCTTGCATTACCTCAACATCCGACTTGTTGTCTTCCAGTATTTCTTCTTCTATCTGCTTCTTCCGCTCTTGCCTATCCTTCTTGGCCTGTGACTTTGTCTTCTTCCTAACAGGCGCAGTCCCGACCTTACCGCCGATCGGAGGCGGTGAGCTGGCCCTGGAAAATGATGTCGAAGTAACTGAAGCAGTGTCCGATATCATTTCGCTCGGTGTGCCTGGTATATTGACGGAAGCGATACTCGCTTGCCTAGATCGAAGCTTGTCGACCGTTGGGATCTGAGGCAAGGACGGTTGTGATGCCGCCGAAACAGGCGGTGGCACTTCTGTCTTTGGTGTTGCGACGACACGCAAAGTCCTCGGAGCACCCGCGCGCTTGATTGGCGATCCAGTCACCGCTGCGGCGGGACTTGGAGGTACAGAACCAGCTGATGTCGTTGGCACAGAACGACTGCTTTTTGCCTGAGAGTCTGTTTTAGATGAGGTTGGAGCTGGAGAGCCAGCTTCAACTGGCAGTTTAGTTGCTGCTTGAATATCGAGCTTGCCAGGAGGCTGTCGCTTGGTCGAAGCTGGAGGTGTCGCAGTCGCCGCAGGAGTGCGCGATGTCTCTTTCTGTGGCTCTCTCTTTGGGGTGGTCTGAACTGCAGCTTGAGTCTTCTTAGAAGCACCCTTCGACTTTGGCGTGTCCTTGCTTATCGTCTCCGCCATTGACTTCTTAGCATCTGGGGTCGACTTGGGTGTCTGCATAACTTCTTCTTTCGCTGCTTTCGAGGCCTCTCTGGGTGTGGGTTCCTTGGGTGTCTGGGGAACGACAACTGCTTCCTTGGGCGTCGTCCTCGAGGGCGTCGTAGGTACAGGCGAAGGCTTGGAGACTGTGGTCGCACTAGGTGCTGCTGCAGGAGTCGCAGGTTGGATGATCTCACTCTTCTGCTTGCCCTTGGTATTCTTGTTAGGAGTTGAGTTGGGAAGCGGCGTGGCAGGTACAACAGGCACGGCCGGTATGATGGTCGAGGATGTAGTACGGGACATTGGTCGAGATCCAGCACGCGAACGTGACTCTTCAAGGACTGCTTTGGGAATTGCTGGTGCTGTGAAGCCAGGCGGTATAGTAGGAGTCGATCGGCGAGGATGCTCGAAGAATTGGCCGCTTAGTGGAGTGCTTGGAGCGGGTCGTATTGGCTCATTATCGCTGTCGTTAACCAGTGCATCGACGTTGATAGAGGCCTGTTCTTCTACACTCAAAGATCCATCATCTGCAATACTGCGTTAGCACTAGAATCTTAATGTTTGAATCGACAAAAATGGAGTCAGAATCTATAAGTACGGCGGCCGCCAGACGATGATTAGGCTGGGTTGACAAAAGCGTGAGGTACATCATGTTGCAAAAGTCGTCTCTCGAACATCTTCGTCACTTGGTGGGCAAGAAAACAGTGAACAGGCCATCTCTCTATTAGAAAGTAAGCATGCCGACGTGATGCGGCAGGAGGGGTAGTTACGTACATGCGATGGCCATGACGAAGACGACGAGAGAAGCCAACCTTTGCAGCGGCAGGACAGCGCAATCCACCAAATCATGACAGAAAATGAAAAGAAATGACAAGGTATAGGTGCCGTGAAGACATGCCGGGGCCATATGCTTTGACAAAATCCGTGCAGTCCAATCATAACGCCAGGCGATCCAGTGTCGAAGCACTGAATATGTGCCGATGCATTCGCCGTAAATCCGAAACGCCATGCAGCCATCATTGAAGTAAAGTACTAAGACAAAATGTCAAGCCGCTAGGCCGACCCGAGTGCAGAATGAAAATGACTACCATCGTCCAGCGCCGCCGTAGTTGTTGTTGGAATAGAGCGAAGAGAAACCACCTTGGCCTTGACCATACATGCCCTGCCCGGCCATTCCGCCTTGGTGCAGCCTCGCCTGCAAGATACTCGGGTCTTGGACATCGGCAAGACCGCCACCCCCAGAGGAGGAAGTGTTGGCATGCCTATGCTTCTTGCCCTTTTTCTTGGATTTCTGCGAACCAGACTCCTGGTAAGCTCCAGGCGAAGGTCCATAAGGGAAGCTGAGGAGGCCAGGGGCAGGGGCAGGTGTGGGAGTTGAAGGATGTTGATTAAGGAAAGAAGGAAACATTGACTCACGCTTTCCAGCATCAGCTAGCCTAGCACCACCGTCCATGTTACGGCTGCGGAGCAGGTCCTGATACATGGCATCATTGTTGTTTCTCGCCGTTGCGCCAGCCCCGTAGGGTAGACCACCAGTAGCGAAACCGTGGCCTTGGCCGAACATGCCAGTCCCGCTGACTGGGGGTGTTCCAGTAGGCTTGAGTCCTGGAGGGGGTCCCTGCACATTGGTGAAGAACTGCCCACTCAACTGCTGATGCTGAGACATGGGGTTGAATTGATTGGCATTCTTGGGCATCATCGAGTTTTGCTGGCTCATCAGCTTCTGGTTTGCGACAGGCTGCACATTCGCAGAAGCGGAAGCGCTGTCGTTGGCGAAGCTAAAGCGTGAAGTGTGCCTGGTGTGGCTAGAGGCATTCTGCTGTTGAGGATGCTGAGCACTTGGCATGTTGTTCAGTAGGCCCGTGGCTTGGGTGCCAGACTTGAAGTTGGAGAGCAACAGCTGCTGCTGTTGCTGTGGTGTAAGGCCTCTGTTGCTCAGTCCCAGGCTGCTGAAGTCCTCGGCCAAAGGCGTGTTCTGTCCGAAAAGGCTGCCGCCAAAACCTTGCTGACCAGGTGGTGCAATCGCGTGTTGATTGAGGTGGTTGGTGCTTGTCTCGGGACCGTCTTCGGGCTCTCCGCCTAGCTGCAAGCTGCCGCCAGCCGTTGCTTCGTTGTCTTCACGCTCAGCAGCTGGGGCTTGCTGGGACGCTGCCTTTGCTACAGCAACAGCTTCCGCTTCAGCCTCGCGCTGCAGTGCCAGTTCCTTCTCCTTCTTTTCTTTGATGGCACGACGCTTAGCACCGCCATTGGGATCCAGGAGTTGAGGAAACTCGGTGACAGCTTTCAGTTCTTCCTCAGATAGAACGGCGCTTGAGAACACGAACTTGAAGTCTGGCGAGCAGATGACCTTCAGTAAATCGTGAATACCATTGTCGCGGGGCTTCGGCGGTCGGGCAGCGGGTGCGGGTGTCGGAGCAGGCGGCGGGGTTGCAGCCTTCGATGCTTGTGCAGCCTTCTCCTTTTCCTTCTCTTTCTCCTTTTCTTTTTCTTTTTCCTTGTCCTTGCCCTTCTTCTTTGGTGGCTCAGCTGCTTTCGATGGCTTAGGTGGTTGCGCGGGAACAGCATTCGTGACCATGGGACTGGCGTTGTTCGAAGCGACCGTGGATCGGCTGGCTCGGCGTTCCAGCAACGCCTTACTTCCCCAACTAGCGGTTGCAGGCAGACCGGGTGCTTCGTGTATCGAGCTCGACGTATCGGTACTATCCTGTCGATGCATCGGGATCGCGGCAGCGACAGCGGGACCCTGGTGGGCGGGGGGCGCGGCTCGAGACGTAGAAGATTGCGACGGTTGTTGCGTCTGGATTGAGTTCATCATGGAGAGATCTTGGCGAGTGAAGCTGTCGTTATCTTCGCCGGGTTCGTGCAAGAACATGCAATTGCGGTTATTGCAGGTCTCGCCACGGAGATACGCTGAGCAGTACTTCGTAGTACCAAATTGAGCTCTGCAAGAGACGTGAGCTTGTTACATGACACGTGTGCATGTATAGGGATTCACATACCTTAATGTCCTCTCGCCATTTTGAGAACCGTCGACAGCATTGATGCACTTCTCTGCATCTTCCTTGCGAGCGAATGTTACATAAACACCCACCGACTGTTGATGCTGCGCGTTCTCCTTGGCTTTGCTGACGACAATCTTGAGGATCTTGCCGTACTGGCCGAAATAGTCGTCTCCACGAAGAGTCTTGAGCAGCTCATCTTCGCGTATCGTCGGCGTGAGACCGGTCACGTATACGAGGTTCTTCTGGACGACACGCAGGCCCGACAGGTGCTTGCGGCTGAGAGAGTCGGCTTCGGCTTTCTGTGCTTCCTTCTGCCGTATCTGCGCGTTCTTCTTGGCCTTTTGCGCGATGAGCTGCTTGTGTTGTGCCATCCTGGGCAGTGTCAGATGTGTTTAGAGATGGAAGGTGCAGGGGACCCACTCTTCGGGGGAGATGGTCTTCCACTCGATCGTGGAGTCATCGTAGGGGCGGCGGCAGGCGGGACACAGTCCGTTCATGGTCGTCTTGATGTTGTTGTAGCAAAACTGACATATCTGGCACGTGGGTCAGCATGGGACTCGAGGTGGTTCACCGAGTTTTGGCACAAAGGCGTACTTGGTAGCCGCATGGGCAGGGGCGGAAATTCCTGTCCGAGAGGTCGAACTCTTCGACACAGAGCGGGCAGCACTCCTCCTCGTCATCGTCGACGAACTGGTCCTGCTGCAGTCGAGACATGGTGTGTGTGGTTGCGATGTGTTGTTGAGAGCGGGTGGCGCTCAAAGTAGAGATACGTGGGGTGAGACGAGACCTGGGGGGTCGGGACGAGAGGTCAGTAAGGAAACCGCGGAAGTACAAATAAACGCCGGCCGGAGTGTCGCTGTCGCTGGAAGAGGGATCCACAGGAGGTGATGGGGGTTAAGAGGCTGCACCTGCGCGATGGCACACCAGGTTCCGCTTAACGCTAGCGACTTACATAAGCGCGCATTTGCGGGTGGGAGCTGCGAACTCGACGACGTCGACGACATCACCACCCGCAGTCGCCTTCACCTGCTACATCGCGTAGCCTCACCACCCTCTCACCGCACACAATGGCTATGCGGCTAGCTGTAGGCCGGCCATTGGGCGCCGCCGTCCGCGCCTCGGGCTCCTCCCGCCATGCAGTTCGCACCTTTGCCTCCACGGCTCTCCGGGCAAAGGAAGTCGCGGGTCCCGAATCGGAAACGCCAAACATGAGGGTGCGCATGTCACATGATATGGCGAAGACGTGGTTTCTAATGTAAACGCAGTTTGCCCCCCGCGACGAGACCGTCACGCTCAAGCGCGCCATCGTAAACCCGGCCGACCACTACAAAGAGAAGGGCGAGGCTCTGCACAAGTATGGCCAGTACATCATGTCATGTCTGCCCAAATACGTCCAACAGTATGTCAATTCACACCTGGGAGTAACTTCCATCTGACCATACCCAAGATTCTCCGTCTGGAAGGATGAGTTGACCATCTACGTCCCGCCCGCCGGCATCATCCCCACCTTCACCTTCCTCAAGTACCACACCGCCGCAGAGTACACACAAATCTCAGATATCACCGCCGTCGACTACCCCACCAAGGACCAGCGCTTTGAGGTCGTCTACAACATGCTCAGCATCCGTCACAACTCGCGCCTGAGGGTCAAGACGTACGCGGATGAGGCCACTCCAGTACCCAGTCTGTGCGATCTCTACGATGGTGCCAACTGGTACGAACGTGAGGTCTACGATCTGTTTGGTGTCTTCTTCGTTGGACACCCGGATCTGAGGCGGATCATGACCGACTACGGTTTCGACGGCCACCCACTGCGAAAGGACTTCCCCATGACTGGATACACTGAGATCCGATACGACGAGGAGAAGAAGAGGATTGTCGTAGAACCCCTGGAGATGACACAGGCTTTCAGAAACTTCCGTGGTGGTTCATCAGCCTGGGAGCAGGTCGGTCCTGGTGACGATCTTAAGCCGGAGAACGTAAGCTATCCTGCATCCTACTCTCTCGATGCAGCCTCTAACATGCACGCAGTTCAAGCTCCCTACGCCAAAGCCAGAGCCTCCCAAAGAGGGAGAGCAAAAGAAATAGAAGATTTAGAGATTTTGGATTGTATATACCTGCGAATGAACGTGCTCGTACAACATCCGATGGCCCACAACGTATACCCGCTGCTGTGATGATCTGCTCGGTGTAGTTGCTTCACTTGTCGGCGCTTTTGAGTCTGCACAATCCAGATTGCACGTCGGAGTAAGATTCACAAGACTTTCAGATGGAATTAGCCATGCTAGGCACAGGTCCGACTACTGCAGCCCGATCGCGTCTCGTATTTCGTATTTGAAGTCTCAATGCTCATGCCAAGCAGATCTCGCATTTCCCCGCCCAATTAGGGAAGCGCCTAGCACTGCACCTTCCTCCGTCAGTTCCCACTTGTCGGGTAAACATCGGTACCCGCTAGACAACGTCTTGCATGATCTGCCGTAGTATGGCTTGATGTGTAAGACGAACCACCATAGCTACCCATCGGAAGTCAAATCTTGCACGTTCTCACCCGGAACAGTACCCCGCTTTCCCCGTCTGCATCACAAGATGCCGACATCCCAGGATGAAGAGGCTTCGGGGTAATCTCCTTTGGTATCCTGAGTGGGCTCTTGAGCATGGATTGCTCCACCGCCATCACATTCATCCAGCTGTATCATACCGACGTTCTACCGTACTTCCGACTTCCAGCCAATCGCATGCGTTACCGTACTTTAGCAGTAATCGCCGTCGTCACACCCGTAGAGCTGTCTTGCATCACTGCGCCAAGGTATAAATACAATCAGGATTCCATAGATTAACATGCATCACCAAGATGAAGTCCTCGATTCTCTCTTTCCTCGCAGCTACAGCCACAGCCGCAGTCACCATGTCCAATACGACTACCACAACCATCAAGCCCTTCAGCCTCTCGGCTCCACCAAACACTGACATCTGGCGCAAGCCTCCCATGCACAACGCCTTCAATGCATCGACCTACCCAGAGCAGCTCCCAAGCTTCACCCTGAAGAACTTTCAGCGAGCGCAACTGTCGTTCGAGCTTCCACCATCCGACCAACTCCGCCAATACGACCAAGCCGGCCTCTTGCTGCATGTCACCAAGCCAGGTGTTCCAGACAACCAAACCAAATGGATCAAGACTGGTATCGAGTTCTACTACGGAAAGCCGTATGTGGCGACTGTGGGCTGTGATGCTTGGGCTGACTGGTCACTTACACCTATGCCTGAGTTCAAGAACGGTACTATGCCCGGCGCCACCATTGAGGCGAGAAGGGAGAGCGATGCGCTCGGCAACAGTCTTTGGATTTACTGGATTATCAAGGATGAGGCTGGCAAGGAGGTCAGCAGGCAGCCATTGAGAGAGGTCACCTGGGTCCTTGCTGAGGAGTACGAGCGATGGAGCGTGAGTATCGCAGGATACGTTTGTCGCCCGACCACTGCAGGTGGCGATGGGATGCTTGAGGCGGAGTTCAAGGACGGTCTGGAGATTGAGACTCTCAATCACGTGTAATGGGAGGGTGCGAGTTTGGCGTTTGTGATGGTACGTGATATCGTCACCTGCGGTTGCGATAGTAACTGACTGACAAACAGTGGAGAGTGTATAAGTCGCAGTGACGCGTGGATAGCCAGTACATATCTCAATCTGATATCTTATACCTCCATATATACAAACTTCTCCGCATATATCTTGCTCAATTAGGCTATCAGACCCACACCTTACGACGGCAGTGTGCAGAAAAACCACCCAAGTCTGCTCCCATGAGAGTAGCACGAGCCATCATTGGCTTTGGAGAAGGGTCAGCCGAGCGTAAGCGACGGTTTCTCTCATTCATTGAGCAAGCACAAACTCACTGCGCCTGCCTAGAGAGAGCACTGACCTCTAGGCTATATATCCTCATCGATTCTGATCTCTTGCTCCACACTCCCTCTTCGATAAGATTAGTTATCTAATTCAATATCCTCTACGATTCCCGACCATGGTCAACGTCCAATTATACTGCCCTTCCACGAAGAAGACCGTCGAGGACTTCTTCGTCACACCGTTCCAGACTCTCGAGCAAGTTCTACCAAGTGTACGACTTGCCCTCGACATCAAATATGCGGCGATATACACTACGGAAGCAAAACGCATCACCGAGCCAAGCACTCTTCAAGAAGACCAACGGGTCCTGGTAGCGGCTAGTGCGTCAGAGGCTATGTTGCCCGATGCACCATCTGAATGGGTTCTATACGACGGCGAGGAAGGCGACGATGTTGACATGAACGTCGAGTGCTACGGCCTGGAGTGGATAGTAAGTATACGTTGTTCTTTTCGCACATCAAAAGAACGTCACTGACTGAAGCGTAGGAGCTATGCGACCACGACAAGTGCCTGCACATCACCAGTCTGAACAAGCAGAAGCCCACAACTCGCAACAAGCTTCGTATCACCCGCGAGTACAAGCCTGTCGAGGCCGACATCGAAGCCTTGAACTCCACGACTTCAACTTCTGCACGTGTTGCCGAAGACGAGGGTCACATCGAGAGGTGTTGGGACGTCGCTGTCGAACACTTCTTGCCTACATCCATGAAGCCTGTCGCCGCCAAGTCTAGTTCGAAGTCGTGCGATCCTTCCACACTGGCTGTCCTTAGTATCCTCGCAGGCTTCACTCAGGGCCAATCTCGTCTCGCCCTAGAGGTCCTCGAAGAAGCGGTCGCTCTTCGCACTGGAGAAGATCAGGGTGAGGACAAGGATCCCGCTTTGCAGAAAGGCGATGTCTTGAACGCTATCACGCTCATCTATGAGCGGGCTGAAGTCATTGAGGCTAAGCTCATGAAGGGCAAGGGTGCAAAAGGAAAGGGAAAGGGGAGGAGGCGGCCCTCGAAGGGCACTCCGAAGAAGCTTGGCGCTATGTCGAGTTGAGTGAAGTGATGGATGGACGAGGCGGCTACAAGACGGGTCTAATGCTTACATGGAGTTACTTGAGCGAGCGAGGATATACCCGGAGTGTTTTGAAAGTGAGATTAGGGATGGGAAGTCTTACCCAGGCGGCTACCTTGGTTTTTACGGTATACATCAACTACGGATGATATCAATGTAGCTGGAAAGACAGGCTACAGAGTACAATTGCAATGGATCTATCAAGTTTGTGTTTGTCTACCAACCGTCTTCGTCACCAACAAGCAGATGTGTCAGGATATGTATACTTATATCTTTCCATAAATCCCCTCTTCCATCGTCCACATTTCTCCTCACCCATAAAATCGAAAAATGTCGGCACAGCCGCCACCAAGTGCACAACCAACAAGTGCGCAGGCTACAGAAGAGCCCGCCATCTCTAGTAAGTTCAACTCAAAACTATTCCCTATGATGAAACTACAAGCTCTCTAACTGAGCAGGCCAATGGCTTCTAGACAAGCTCAAGAAGAAGTCCCGTGAAGACAAAGAAGATTGTACGTAACCCTCCCATCTCACCCATGCTCTCCCTATCTTCCCCTCAACCTACCTCTGCATCGGGACATACCCCAATCGCCCATCCAATAGACCCATCCTAACCCGTTTATAGACCTCCGTATCCTCCGCTTCCACGTCAAAGAAAGCGCCGCAGAGAATGCATTGCAACAAGCACGAAATACCACAATATCCGAATTTGTACTACAGAAACTTCAGAGACTTGAAGGTGAACACCCGGAACACGATGTCGATGCGGCGAGGGAGTATGAGAGAATGACGAGGTGGAAGCTGCTAGTTGAGAAGGCTGTCAGTGATGCTAAGCATGAGGGATTGGTGGAGTTGGTTAGCAGGATTGAGGGGATGATCGACGGCGATTCAGGTGGACAGGCTGGGGTTTGATGATGCGGTCTGCGTGCAGTTTGTCTTGGTGGACTGACGTAGTGAGGAGCAAGCAAGAGAGTCTATTGGATCCATCCCGAAGTCGAGTTTGTATTTGTCTCCCGAGCACCTCAAGTACTAACAAATAAATGTCACCAGTATATATACGACCACAGACACCAGCGTCATATACTTAGGTACCAGCATCTTCACTCGATCTAATACACACCTGAAAGACAGCATCCCAAACGCATCGCTCAAGTATCTCCAAAGGAATCGACCAGCATGTCCGAACAAGAACAGCCACCAGGCCCGCAAATCTACATGTCCCAAGGGGATAAGTTCTCTTGTAACGAAGCCCCCAAAGCCCCTTCTTAAAAAGTCAACGACTTGCTAACTCGATACCATGAAGCGGTGACGGAATACCTAGATTTCCTCCAAACCCAATCACGACGTCCTAAAGAAGAATGTACGTACACCCCACACCCCAGACGGGCTCCTTCTCTGCAACCGTCACTTACGTGTACATTTTGACACTTGTATAGGCCTGACCGTCCTGAAGAAGTCCATTGACAAGAGCGTGAGACGTGTAGCTGAACATCGTGAACGCGACGAATTAGTCATAGAACTCGCTCAGTCAGGGTTAGAGGCTATGGAAGAAGGAGAAAAACGAAAGCGCGCGGTGGAGAAGCTCGAGTTTAAGATGAAGAAGAGAATGTTCGAGTCGTTGGTGGACGCTGCCATGCATGACGGCTTACAGAAGTTGACCGTTGCGGTCGAGGAAATTGTACGGAATCATGTGCCGAATGAGGCCGATGCTCATCAATCGTAGATGGAGAGGGTTGGCTAGGTTTGTAGTTTGCGTGCTATTTGTCCTAGGGCATTGATGTAGTCGATAGCAAGCACACTCCTGGTATAAATCCTAACGGTGCGGTGCTCGTTCACTCACGATCTTTATTATTCTTCTCCCGATCCTCTCTTACTCACACACAAACTCATCTCAGACCTTCCTACCGAAAAAGGGCTTCCAAAGATCCGCCGACGGCTATGTCAAATCAAAGGCCCTTAAGCCCACCCAGTCGTTCGAATGTGACCAGTAAGTACAACTACAACGTCCTTCTTCAAGGAGCAAGTAGCAGGTCTAACGAATTACAATGAAACAGGCTCATGGTTCACTCTGCCGCTTCCCCAGATATCTTCCCAAGACCGGGAGGCATGTATGTACCTAGCTCTCCTCCCTTTACCTCCTCACACCTAAGTGTTCTGCTCCAACTCAGACTAATCTACACGTTACTATAACAAGATACCATCTTATGTATTCTGACACATATCCAGACGTCCGCACCCTTCGCTCCCATGTCCACGATAGCCTTGTGGCCATAGAATCACTGAGAAGTGCTGGTGGTGTACCCCATGCAATAACTCGCGTTAAAGACCTGGAGGAGCAATTGAAGCGCGCGCGGGAGCATCTAGAGGAAGAAAAACGACGAGAGATGTTTGAGAAGGCAGTCCATGATGCTAAGCACGAAGGCCTGGTGGCGTTGCTTAGGAAGGTTGAGAACACCTTATGAGGATAGGAGTGGATGCTGTCACAAGCGTAAGGTATAGCTACAACATCGAAGGATGGGAGGTCCATTAGGTTTGTAGTTTGTCGACTTACCGATTGTCCTATGAACCGACAGGATGTCTAGCAAACCGCACGCAGTCCATACATTCATGATACTACGCTCTCTTATTCGCAGTTTCCCAGATCCGTCTCTCTTCTACCAATCCGCCATTGCACCTTGACCCACCAAACTACTTTCCACGTCTCCATCCCAAGGCCCTCTTCATAAACCCAAACCAAGATGTCCGACGACGAAGAAGCTCCACTCCCCGCAACCATCCAGATCTCTAGTAGGCAACCTTCCCTCCTCCTTCTTACAGAACCGCTACCGTAGCCATAAAAAAGAGCCAGCTAACCAGTCCCTCCTCAACAGCAGCATGGTTCCTATCCAAACTCCCACAGCTGTCGCATGAAGACAGACACGAATGTAAGTAACCATCGCCATGCTACCTACGTCTTTCAACACAGCCAAAACACGCTACTAATCCAACCTAATCCTTACACAGACAACGGCGTTCTCATCCGTAACATCGAAACCATGATGAAAGAGTTGGGATTGCCCGACCCTGATCACCACGCCGCCAATGTGAACGCCGATGCTGAAGTCGTGGCAGCAAGGAGATTAGTTGCGGAAATGAAGGAGCTGCAGGAGCTTGCGGAAGAACGTTTGGGATTGCCCGACCCTGATCACCACGCCGCCAATGTGAACGCCGATGCTGAAGTCGTGGCAGCAAGGAGATCAGTTGCGCAAGCGAAGCAGCTGCTGAAGCTTGCGGATGAACGTTTCCATCGTGTGCATGATATATCCATTGCTATGGGTGCGGAGAAGGGTAGGAAGATTGGAGCCTTGCTTACGCTGATGAAGAAGACTAAAGAGGCTATGAAGAAGACTAAAGAGGCTATGCGGGAGGAGGGGTGGACAGATCTTGGGGAGGCAAGTGAAGAACATGGTGACAGCTCTGATAGTAGCTGATTTCCAGGCTGTAAAAGAACCTGGTGACATGTAGATTTGGTAGATGATGCCTTACATTTTACTGACACCCCAGATCCACCGATTTCATTCCTGATCCTCATCCCCTTACGCCGCCTGCGCAGCTCTCAACCCCCCTCTCTGTCCGGCATTCCGGCTCCTAACCTCAGTCTGCCCAACCTCCAAATGCGTGCCCGCCCTGCTCTTCTCCAGCGACACCGCCGCCCGATCAGTCACTTCAATATAATCCTTGGCATCCCGCTCCACCGCACCGGGAGTAGAGACGTGAATACCCTCAACGAGAACCTTCTCATCATCCGGTATCTCCAGTGTAGTCTCCTTAATCTCGGGACCTTGTGTCTTTGTGCCGAAGGGCGGGTCGAAGCGCTTCCGTAGCGTTTCGATCATCTTGCCGAACCAGAACCAGTTCAGGCCGTTGAGGATGATGTTGGAGGCGAGGTAGGCGGTTATAAGCCAGAGGGGGACGGTTTGGCCTTCGGCGAATCGGAGGATGTCGTGTTTGAAGCCGGCGTTGTGGAGGGTGGTGTTTTGCGATAGCTTTCCGACGTCTGGGTCTGAGTGCGTGTATGCACCGGCGGCGTAGGCGTGGTAAACGTCGGTGAAGACGCGGACGGAGTTGTAGGATCCCCACACGATACGGCAGGAGAAGAAGGTACATAGCAGGATTATGCCGTTGACGAGCTGGATGGTGGTGCCGGTCATGTTGAGCTTATCGCAGAACCAGTGGATGTTCAGGAAGGGCGAGGAAAGTTCGTAGAGGATAAAGGTGCATGCGTAGTAGTTCACGAAGGGACGCTGTCACACGATCAGTACTCTGAATAGCTCCCGTATGCTCTGGAAAGCACCGTGGTCTACTTACGAAACCCAGCGAGAATACGCAGAGGGCACAGATAGCATGGAACAGCATGCCGGTACCGAATGCCTTGACATTCTGCAGCGTGATGACCAAGTCCCACAGGAAGTAGCCTCCTGCCATAGCTTGGATCAAGCCAGACGCTCCAGTATATCCATGCACGCGCTCTGTCGAGTCCATCTGATTCAGCTCCTTATCCGTCCACATGACCCATAGCGCCATTCCGCAGACCAGCGTGCTCTGCACAAATGACACGATGTGCACATCCCAGTTGAGCTTGGTTCGCGCGGTGAAGTTGGCGTATATCCGCGGGAAGAAGAAGCGTGAGATGGCGGGGGCGCCGTAGCTGAAGATAATCTGGTAGAATGTGAAGGCTATCGCGACTTCGTGGAAGTGCAGCGGCAGCGACTTCATGTTGAGGAAGTCGGCGACGGGCTGAACATATTTGACCAGACTCTCCGGCGGCGCGAAAGGGAACGGGTCGTGCATCGTGGCAGTCGAGTGTGGGGTGCAGCAGACGCGGAGGTAGGTGGAGGTGGAGGTGCGAGGCGTGATGTCAGGGCGGTAAGAGTTGCACGCGAGCAGGAGCGATGGTCCCTTCTTATGCAGGAAAGCAGCGGAGGGGCGTTCGGCAGGAAGGCAGAGCAAGAGCGGTTTTATACTCGGGTAGATACGAAGATCCAAGGCCGCGGCGGCACAATGATGCATGCCGCTCGAGAATGCCTGGGAAAAGGTGCGGATGACGACCAAGCTTGGTGCAGTCCCTTGTTCTAGGCCGAGATGCGATTAGCGAGCCGAGGACCCATCGCCCTGCGCCAGAGGCACACGACAGATTCCATGTCCACCGGGTCATTTTTGTGGAATGCTAAATCACTGCCACGGGACCACGTCATCTTGGATGCTGTTTTGTGTGTTTGGGTACAGTGCACCGCCACTAGAGGCGTCATGCCGTGACAAATCTCACCCTCTTCGGAAGCCGCATCACCGCATACAAGGAAGAAGTTGAACAGTATGAGAAGTAAATAGCTCAGAGGTTTTTATTGACTTGACTAACTTTAGTTTTGTAATAGAGTAGACTGCAGTGCAGCTGCTCGGCGTTTTCCTCGTAGAGGTGGTAGTGGGTATCTTAAAGCAAATATGTGATAAGGATGAAGACGCCGCGCTCAAAGCCCATCAAGTCTGACGTTCTGATTGTGCCAGCAGTTGATGCATTTATCCGCCTTCAACCTCGCAGCGTATGCTACGAGGAACATCTCTGCAACGTACGATGTTCTCTCGATTCTATCGAGAAGGAAGTAGAAGTCCTGCAAACTCCTATAGCTGATGATCCGATTGCTGTGACCGAGTAAATTTGCCGGGTGGGCGGTGAACTGGCTCTGGTGTGCGACCGGTAGAGGTGAGTTGAAGAGGGCATTCATGCGTCTAGCCTCTTCCATGGAAGATACCGGCGGCGTAGGTAGCCCAGAAAGATAGTCCGGCTGAGCTGACGCATAATCATGTGATGCCATGTTGATTGGTCCTGTCCATCCTCCTGTGTTCCCTCCAGGCAGAAGAGTACCTGCTGCTCTGTTTTCGGCCAGCCCTCTTTCCATGTCCAACTGTGAACCAATCCACAATGACCACACAGCTTCCGTCAAGTTGTCATGTGTGGGTACAACGTTAAACGCGAACCCCATCTCGTGCTCGTTGTTGAAAGGATAGTATCTGTTGGTCTGGCTATGCCTCCCACCAGGGAAATAGTCTTGGTAACTGACAGTATGATTTGGAACGCCGAGTTCGTCGTTGACCTGCTTGTTGAAGTATGCGTTGCGATGCTTCTCACTCATCGACACCAGTCCTTCTTCCCACATAAGTCGCTCGGCGACTAGGAAAAGTTTACGCACGTGGGCATGCGCCTCACGCTTCCCTCTGCAGATGGGGCAACAGTAGAATGGCATGTACTGAAGGTTTGGAGTTTGCGTGGCATGTGCCTTCAATCCCTGTAATGGATATGGAATGAAGTCTTGCCGCGGCAATGGTACAGTCGCGGACTGTCCTTGGCCCCGACTCGTACTTGTTCTGCGCCTTCTCTCAGTTTCAGCAATAGAGCCATTTTCGAAGCAGATGTTGGAGTCTTCCGGGTCGGCCAGAGGGTCGCATGCCGGGTCAATTGGGCGATTGCCAGGATTGGAAGTCATGGTGAGTAAGTTGTAGGAGAGAGAGGCCAAGAGAACTCATGATTTACACAGGTCTGTCAGACAGTCTTTTACACTCTTATTTGAAGCCCTGACCCAACATGAGGATGTATTACGAGTACTTGCGAGTGTCTCACTGGGGCTTTAGAGGGTCACCGTGGTACCGTGGTCGTGAGCGGGCCAAGGTGAGGGGACAGGCGAATAAACATTCTGCCCTCAGGAGTTGTTGAATTACCGCACAGAGTTACCATTCTACTCGTCTGGCTGATCCTCAACAGACACATCCTGCGAATAGTACACTGGTGTGAGGCGGAGTGAGAGAATGCGGGGAGGTTTCGTGACGCGACTTACGCGACGGCTGCGTGCAGGGATCAAGGATGCTCAAAAGTTAGGAAGGCGCGAAAGCGGGACACTGCAAGAGATCCGACTGCAATTCTCATGTTACAACCATGAAAGCTGTCCGACCATCTTTCCGCGCCAATGCAACACGTCAGAGGCAAATCTTCTGCAGCAAATTAACGTCATGCCGGACAAGTTCACTACCACGCCGAGCATACACACGACCCGCGTTCGCACCGAAACCCACCATCGACATCAAACACATCCGACAGAACCCAGGACTATATGAGCAGAACTGCATAGATCGCAACTATGCCGCACATAGCAAATCCTCATGGCGGATCATAGAGCTGCACGAGCAATGGCTCGCACTCCAGCAGAGCAGTCGCAACCTACGAGAGCGCAACAATCGCATACGAGCCACTCTAGCTAGGACAGCATCGCGCGCCAAGGACGCCGACGGCAAGCCGGTGGCCTTGAGAGAAGGTCTGATCAGCGATGCGAAGGCATTGAAGGCAGAGTTGAGCTCTATCGAGGCACAAGAATCAGAGATTCAGGAAGAAATAGAAGGGCTGGCGCAGGATCTACCCAACTTAAGCAGCACATGCACGCCCGTCGGCACCGAAGCAGATGTACTCGGCTACATCAACGAGTCGTCGAAATCACAAAATCGCAAGTCGCACGTCGACATTGGGCAGGAATTGGGGATACTTGACTTCTCGGGCTCAGCGCAGACTTCGGGCTGGGGCTGGTACTTTCTGGTCGGAGACGGTGCAATGCTGGAACAGGCACTCGTGCAGTATGCCTTAAGTGTCGCTAGGAGGAAAGGATGGAAGGCAGTCGCACCTCCATCCTTGGTGTACTCGCACATTGCATCTGCATGCGGATTCCAGCCGCGGGATCAGAATGGGGAGCAACAGATATACGCTATCGAGCAGTCGGAGAAGGACAAGGCGAAGCCGCAACTCGCTCTTGCCGGAACTGCAGAGATACCGCTTGCTGGCATGAAGGCCAATCAGACCCTAGAAGAAGCGGGGTTACCACTCAAGGCGGTCGGCGTGAGCAGGTGCTACCGTGCTGAAGCTGGTGCTAGAGGAGCCGACACAAAGGGCTTGTACCGTGTTCACGAGTTCACCAAAGTCGAGATGTTCGCCTGGACAACGCCCGACAACATGGGAGAAGATCACTTCACCACTCCAACAGCACCGAGCTCAGAGTCAATCTTTGACGAGATGCTGTCGATCCAAAAGGAGATACTAGAAGCACTCGGGCTGCACTGCCGCATCCTGGAAATGCCCACAACCGACCTCGGTGCCAGCGCGACGCGGAAAATCGACATCGAAGCCTTCTTCCCATCGCGTGAGAAGGACGAAGGATGGGGCGAGGTGACATCGTCCTCCATGTGCACAGACTACCAGAGCCGACGACTACAGACTCGCATGCGCGTGAAGGGAGGCAAACTAGAGTTTCCGTATACGCTCAACGGAACAGCACTTGCTGTGCCCAGAGTCCTCGCAGCCATTCTGGAGAACCACTGGAACGAACAGGACGGCACGGTAACAATACCAGAGGTACTGCGACCGTTCATGGGTGAACAAGAAAAGATACAGGCGGAGCGTCGTTAATGATGTGAAGACGTACTGTACGATATGTATCATGTATCTAGACTATGATGTCAGGTGGTTGGGTGTTACTGGTGCCAAAACTAGATGCGCGACACCACTCAAAAAACGTGCAGTCAAGATATCCTATGGCCGCAGCAGTCTACAAAACCGCGCTGCTCGCCCCCTGCATCAACTTTCAAAGCTTCGGACCGTCAGATGCTTGCACTCCCCTGTTTTGGCCGCGACATCCCAGCTGGTCGCCATCGAGGCTGACTCTGCGCTTGGCCCGGTTATGGCCGGCGATTGGCGCACAGCCTCCAACCTGTTCGAGCTGGGTCCCAGGGTGCATGAGGCCAGGTGCATATTGGATAGCGGCCATGTGAACAACCGCCACAGCCACTGCTGTCTGGTGCTGCACGGCTCCTGAAACATTCTCTCAAGACTGCACATGCGTTGCAAAGCAGCAGAGTCTACCCTGTCGCGCTGAACCGGTTCTGGGCCAAGGTCCACCTTTGGCGCCATCGCATTCGAGGTGGGGTGGTTAGCGGGCCATTCTCGTCTACGGCCTACGCACCAGCCTCTCCAGGGCTCACCAGCATCAACAACCCGGCCGCCCACCACCAGCCTGCCTGCACCGCGAGCTGCACCGCTGCGTGCAACCACCGCACCACGCAGCTCTGTTGCTGTCGCCACCTGCCCCCGCCCTCGCAGTGTCACCCGCCTCCAGCCATCCGCGAGCCGTCGCAATATTGTTGGAACGCATCATTGTCGCAAACCACTCCTTCGGCCACCCCGAGCACCACAACACCAACCCTAGACACCGAGATAGCAGACGTCGCGGCGCATGGTTTCCTACCCAGACTCGGCGAGTGCAGAGCGCTCACTGCCCATACGGCGTCCCTCGTCGGTTGTATCGCACTCGTCGCGCGCATCCACCGTCCGCAGACATCGCCAGCACCGCTCCAATGTGGGCGGCTCGTCGCTAGCACCCCAAAATGAGTTCCCCGTGTTCACGCATACCGGCGACGTCGAGATCGTCATCAGCAATGGGCGGAAGGAAATGCGTTATCTGCTGCACAAGTTGATTCTGACGCAGTGCTCGGGCTTCTTCGAGGCTGGCACGAGCGATGAGTGGGCGACTGCTGGTGATGTGACCAACGCCGGGCCCAGCAACGGCACCGTCCTGTCGAGGATACCATCAGGATCACGACCCGAGCAGAAGCGGAAATGGCGGTACGAGATGGATTGGGGCAGCGGCGATGACGACCTGCCCATGCTCGTGCAGAAGGTGTGTTTGTTTACCGTCCGCGACGGCGACCATGCTAACGAGAGTACAGAAGAACCAGCCTACCATGTTTGGCGGCGACCCAAGTCCACCCGTGCAACCCCCTACTGCGCGCAACAAGCCTGCCGCACCGCAGTCAGGCTTCTTCCGGAGCATGGCCAACTTCTCCACCCTCCACGTGCCCGCGACAGCCACTCCCGAGACCGACCCCGACGACGACACCTTCCGCGACTACGACAATCTGTTCCGCATCTTCTACAACTACCCTCCCACGCTCGACTCTCTCAACATCGCAAACGCCTACGTAGAGTGCAAATCGCTCCTGCAGCTCGCCGACATGTACGACGCGCTTGGCGTCATCGGACCACGCGTAGACCATCATCTGCTGCGTTTTCAAGGCCGGTTATGGAAGCAGATCGCGAAATACCCGCCCAGCTACCTCAAACTTGGCTACATGGCACGGAGTAAAGCCATCTTCGCCGAAGCCATGGTGCACGTTGTCGGACAATGGCCACAAGGCATCAATCAGCTACGCGGCCAGATCGCTGAGCCCGTGATCGAGCTGATAGAAGACAAAGTCGACGAGATGGACGAGCTCAAGGCCAAGATTGAAGTCAAGCTCTTCCGCCTATCCCTCACAACTAGTCGCGGCGAGCGTGTGAGTCCATCGAGCAACTGGCTGGACTGGATAGCAGTCTCGCTATTCCGACAATGGCTCGCCGAGAACACCACGCCACCCCCGGCCCCAATCCTCAAATCGCCACGACCCCAGAACTCGAGAGACGGTGCGCCGCTGCCACCTCCACCAGTCTTCAACACCGGCCGCATATTCCGCTTGCTTGGCCAGGCCGGCTCAAGTTACCTGAACCACGACGAGTGCAAGCGCTTTCTGCGACTGAACCCCGACCACTACAACCGCGACAACCTGAAACGCTTTGAACGCAGAATCGAAGAGATCAAGGTCAAAGCCAAAGACGCAGTCAAGCCGCTGATGCGCAACTTCCTCGAGCTCGACCTACGAGAAGGCGGACTGCCCTATTTGACATGCACAAGAATCGATCCGCAAGACTTCCCATGGGACGACATATAAGACTGCAGTAGGAAGCAACTTTATTGACAACACACACCCACTCGCTTCGACGTTTATGGATTGGCAGCAATCTGGCGCTTTTTGATCTATTTGGCTTTTTTGGTTTTGTTACGGATGCGGGATGTTTTGGCGCCTGATACCCTAGGATGTTTACATGTAAATACGCCGTTGTTGTTGATTTTTTGTTATTCCCACCACCCCGATTTCCTTGACGATTTGATGATGTGGGAGAGATGGAAAGATGTGTATGTATGTAGAAAGAGAGATGGTAATTATCGTGTGTAAGAGAAGGAAGAAAAGAGGAGAGGGCATGTGCTGGCCGTGTGCTTTCTTCTTCTTTTATCTTTCCATTGGGGCAGATGAAGAGATGAGATGAGATAATCGACATTTCCACATTCCTCCACTTTCCTCCTGACATCCCCTGTTCGTTGTCTTACACTGCCGAGCCAATATCCCCTTTCATGCGGGTGTGGGTAGTGATCGTCCTTCGGTTCTCATATCCAGTACTCCACGCCTGCATCCTACAGGCTCAAAATAACACACTACCATAATTCCTTCTTTCGGTCCCTGATATCAGAAGATAGCATGCGGTACGTACTGCACCCGGGCATCCGAGCGAGATAGGCTCAGGGCGGAAGGCTTGTAGCTATCTGCCGTCATGATCGACGCTGCAGCCGCGCCAAGCCGTGGTAGCGTGTGGGGGCTGGTGACGCGATACGGTGGATACGCGGAGGATGGAGAGATAGGGCGGAAGGATGGGGATTGTTTTACGGAATTCTGGAATTGACATCGATGGAATCGATGGGTTGATTGGAAGTGTTACCTAGGTAGTGCTGGTATTGGTGGGTGGGGAAGATCGCCGAGGTGACTGGATCGTTGATCGTTGCTCGCTTGTCATAGAGATTGGTAGATGTGGAAGATAACGTGGCTAACATCGATGACAGGCATGCCAAATCTGCCTGTCAGGTTGTGGGTGTTTCTGGGGCTGAGTATGCAGGTACCGTTTCAAATTGTGAAGGCATCGAAGGAGATCACCACCTGGCCATGACCTCAACCACCAATTCACCTCTACAAGACGTTCAATACCTACCATTCCACCGCACGTTTTCTCTACAGCGATCATGCGGGACAGAACCAAACAAACAACCCTCCGATAACACTACCCCTAACCACTACCAAACATTTCCAAGAACCTAGATTACTCTTCTAGTTCTCGCCGACGGCCCAAACTCTCCCACAAGCATTGCTTATGCTCGGCGTACGTCCAAAGCAGGAGCTTATCAGATCTACATGTCGCTTCGTCCCTAGCTCCCTGCGAAACACTAAACACCAAAGCACTACCCTGCCGTTCATCAGGTCCCCACACATGTCGTTGCCTTTTCTGCACGGTAACGCAGGGTAGGTGACCAGACAGAGAGGAAACCTTGACCCAAAACGGCGTGACGTATCTGCTTGTAGACTACGTGGCGCACGGGGAGGTAGATTGGGCGTACTTGGCGGATGGGGATCGTCACTGGGTATCTAAGCCTCGTGGAGATCGGCGTGGTGGCTGATAGCGGGTAGTGGAGTTTGAACAGTGAATAGTGAGAGGAAGGCTAGGATGGTCGGCGAGCATTGGGTGGTTTGTGGGATGTAATGACGAAAAAGAGATGGGGAGGAGGGTATTGGGGATGTTGATCGACGTGTCGTGGTCTTGGACGTGGGAGCATGGGATGGGATCGGTAGGATCGAGGCTGGATGTAGGCAGCGTAGCACAGAACAGCACAAGGGGCACGACAGAGAAGGGCATCATAGGCAAAGGAATCATCTCCGCCATCTCGTTCACCAAAGATATATAAGCACAAGGCTTCTCCCTCCAGAACAGACTCATCATCACAGCAGTTCTCATCTCATCATCTATAACACCTTCACACCTTCACACCACCACAATCAACCCACCAACCCACCAAAATGCAGTTCACCATCTTCACCCTCACCGCTCTCCTGAGCCTCACCTCCGCCGCCGCAGTCACCAAGCGTTTCCCGTACACTGCCACCTCCGTCCAGGCTCGCCAGAGCGAGATCTGCGGTGGCCTCGCCACGCCATTGTGCTGCCAGACTGATGTCCTTGGTGTTGCTAACTTGAACTGCGCGAATGGTATGTTGAAACATTTGGTCTATTGAAGTGAGAAGAATGAGTGCTAATGTGTATAACAGCGGGCGCCGGTATCGAAACAACAGAGGACTTCCAAGCTGCTTGCGCTGAGGACGGCACCACGGCTCAGTGCTGCATTGTGCCTCTTGGTGCTGATGGTCTGCTTTGCACTGCTGCTGCTTAAGCTGTCCTCAACCTCAGAGACATTCGATACGTCCAAGACTGAGGACTACTTCGGCACGCTAGGCCTGCTGCTGAAGCAGTGAATCACTCGGAGATGTGGATGTACATGAGTGGCGGACGAGACATCGCTGAGATATAGTGCAAGGGGGTTTACTGTTCTTGTTGCCACTACCTACCACTCCTTTAGGTGGGACAGTTTATTTGTAGATATACTTGGAGACGACTGGCAGGAAGAGAGGGGTGTATGATACAATGAGAAATCTGTTTTTCAAGCTACATCGTATGCTTCATCTCGTGAATTCGCTTTGAGATCCTATTTACTTACTGAGATTCTTCTGCGGGTTGAGTAATGACTCTCCATGTGATTCCCGAGTCGAAAACCACTTGCTTATCACAGAGTCGGCAAAGCCTATGATGAAGCACCAGAACAGATTCCGACTCTTACTACGATCCGATAACACCAATACCATCAACGAACTCACAAAAGAACTTATCAAATGCATTCAAGCCTCCCTGAGAACAGTCAAAAACACCGCCATGCAAGCCATGACACAATCAAATAATCGCCTACCCAAATACCCGTCCGCGCTTATGCTATCACAAAAGACACTTGCCTCCCCCCCCCCCTCTCCCTCTAATCATCCACCTCACTCGTAATCCAAGCTATCCCTCACACACTTCCTCACCCTCTTCTTAAACTCGGGCGTATTATCCCTCCACAAGCTCGCCGCCTCCACATTCGCCGGGCTCTCATCGTTCGGGCTCGACAGCATGGAAATGACTGACAGAAGAATCGTTTCGGGTGTTTGGACGGGCGACCAGCGTTCTGCGGCGGATTCGTAGCCGTACTTGTCTTCTTCGGGTGGGTGGAGGATCGAGATGCATACTTCGCCGTTTTGGTAGACTGGAAGGTGTTAGCTATGCGATTCAAGATATGAAGGGTTTGCAAGGAACGAGACGTACTGTTAGGGTGGAAGATGGGTGTCTCGAAGCGCATCTTTGGTGGAAGGAGGGGGTATTCGCTGGGGAAGGTGAGGCGCGCGCGAAAGAAACCTCCTGTCTGGTGTCAGTACTGGAGCTTCTACTTGGGAAGACTATGTCTGGGTCTGTACCTCCGTAGAACTTTGTGTCGTCGTCGATCATCAGCATCACCTCCCACTCGAACACATTGTTGTCCACCAATCCACAGCTTATGCCCGATATACTCTTGTCGTTTTGCATTTGCTTGAGTTGACGAGCCAGCAGCCCCGCTGCCGCAGATGACGAAGCCATAGTACCCTTCTTTTCGCGTATGTGTATGTGAAGTGGCGCTCGAAGTCGAACCCTCGATATGCGCAGAGTGATCGGGAACGGGTGGGGGAACGCAGCCGAAGAGACGGTTATAACAGCTGCGACGCAGAGATTGCACACGTTCTACAGCGATCCGGATGCAGTTGTTCTTGCGTGAGGGAAGTTTTGTGTGCGCCGGTTCTGTTGCGGAAAGAGGGTAGGTGGAGATTCCAGAGGCGCGTTCGGGCGCAGGACGTGGAGGGCTCTTAACGGCGGGTGTGGCGGGGCAAGCTGCGGGCGATCGGCAGGGGGCTCGCTGGCAGTCGTGGGTAGGGGATTACTGGCTGGATGGGAGTATGTGCAAGAGTCAGAGTGTCTTCGTGAGTCTTGTTAGTGAGCGTGCGTGAGCGTGATTATATATGAAGAAGCAAGTCTGCGGCATGCTCCAATGGCCGCGTCGCATGTGGCGGTATGCGCCAAGTCGAATACCGCTTTGCAGGGGTCCTTCAGGGTATTCAGGCCTTCCCTTTTGCGTCTGCTCTGCATTGAGGACGGGTGCTTGCCGATAGTCAGCCCTAAAGGCGTGTGGGAGAGCTGGATTCGGTGCTTGGTAGATGAGCAACGTGAGAATTTGGACCTCGGCTTGAAACTCGATAAGCCCTACGACGCCTTCACACCAAAGTAGCTTCTAAGGCTGCAAGGAAGATCACTATTTGCTTATATAGGTATACCGATCCATGTCCAGCTCTACTCGCCCAATGCCCGTCCATCTCCGTCTGCCCAGTTCCCATTACGTCCCAGAACGCCGTCGTAACCATGATAGATGCGATGCCACTCCCCGAGGACCCGTATCTAGGGTATCATTTGATCCAAAGGGGATATAGATTGGAAACAGCAAGACTCTAGAAAAGATGAAACGTAAAATCGTACATGTAGGGGGCTATGATTACCCGAAGATCCGGAGAAAGCCCCATAGCCCGGCTCCGCAAAGCACGGGGATGGTGAGATTGTCGTCCCAGCCAAAAACATCGATCGCTTCACTGGCACTGGCGATAATGCCAGACGCCAGAGACATGGCGCCCAACGCCCAGTATCCGGTAAGGGAAGCTTGCTTCACGGTGAGAGCAAAGGTTTCCCGTGCCTGGGGAGGCAGCGTCAGGGCGCCTTGGAATGCAAAAGCGTATTCGCCGTGATTGTACTCTGAGTAGAGAGGACCGAGCCAGCCCCACCATACAGCAGCTGTGATGACACCCGTCACACACGCCGCGATGGAACCCGCAAGACTCTTGCCTTTCCTGACTCTGGGCGTGAGGTGGCCCCAGAGCCTGCCGAAAGTCGAAGCAGCGGTATCGCACCAACTCAGTAGTAGGATGCTCATGACTGCTATGTCTTTTGGGCAAAAGCGCATGACTATCCATGCGCCCAGAAGGTAGGAGATGACACCGTTGTATCCATCGACCTCTGACTCGCGCATGAAGGCACCGAGGCAGCGGATGTAGAAGCGGTTGACTTGCCAGTAGCGGTGTCGGATGACGTCGGCGAGGGCAATGGGTATCAGCATGGTAAGGAGGACATTGTGTATTTGCGACGTTTGCGTGCCGGTGCAGTAGAGGAAGATGGTTAGGAAGCCGATGGAGACGTGGAGGATTTTGCGAGGAATCTCATGCCGGTGAATCTGTTGATGTCAGTGATGAACTGGCGAAGTCACAATGTGTATACTCACGAATGACCGCCATTTCTGGTGGATCGGAATCAGGCCTAGAGGACTTGGACTCCTGCTCATCTCCCTCCAATAGTTCTTGTTCGCTTGCGCGGGTGACAGGTGGCCATTTGAAGTGTTGCCAGGCAGTGCGAGGTCCTTCTTCATGCCTCCGTTCATCTGCCTACGACTTGTCAAGCCGCTCATCCTCCGCCGTCCCACGCCTCCATCTAGAATAGGACTCCGACTTCTGGCATTCCGGCTCCTTGCTCGAGCCCTGCTGTCGGGGTCGGATCCTGAGTCCTCATCGATAGGCGGGGGTGACGTAACCCGTTGTTTGCGCGTCGAAGAGCGCGTCACGGGGCCGAAATAGCCATCTTTCGTACTGCCCGCCTCCGAGGGCGTTGGTGACGGCGAGATCACACGCGGCGTGTTGGGGATCTGGTATTGGCGTGAAGACTCCATGGCAACGCGCCAGCAGGTGGGAAAGTAAGGAAAGGTAGGAGCCCGGATGACGCCGGAGAGAGTGGAGCGGGCCCTGGCACAGAGTAGGGCGATGTTTACCAGCAGGGACTGGCGATCCGAGGGTTGGGAATAAAGGTAATGAGGCTGGGTTGGCGCGTCACAGCTAACATGTGGGAGGGCGGCACTTAGGGTGGCTTCGACATTGATGTCAGCATCAGGCGTGATCAGAGGCTCATGGCCCGCGGATTCGTCCGGGCGGCGCGCATCGTTTGGGGAGGCAGAAGATGCCACAGTGCGTGCAGGCGACAGCAGCGGTCGTCTTATTTGTTATAGGCGGGTGAACAGGGAATGGGTCGGGGCGTGACGGCTGTAATCTTGCTGCATGAGCCTGGGAAATTTGGTCTCACGGCTACGCATGTATGATCCGGTCTCGCGAATGCGCCTATGATCAGCGTGGCGGCGGATCAGTCTTGGCGATGCCATCAGGTTCGAGAAAGGAGACACGGCGTCAGTGTGTCATTGCAGGCTCGCGAACTGGATGCATCATGTTCTGAGTAATCAAGCTTTCGTCAGATGCGCTCGAAGCCGTGACAGCTGACGACGACCCCGCGTGCTCTCGAGCTTCCAAGGTTACCTGCCTGTGAACGACAGTGTGGCGCGAAGTGGCCGTGCAGTGCTCCACTTTATTTTCAAAGTTCGCGCGACTTTTCTGTACAGCCGTCGCGACTCCAGCAGACATCTTCACGATATCATAGTGCATCATGGCGCCCCAAACTAAGATAGATCGTTCGTTCAGCGCGTTAACGCCTGCCTTGTCAGAATGGATTCTCGAAGCTGTGGATTCCATGGGCTTCGTAAAGACCACGCCTGTGCAGCACGCAGCCATCCCCATGTTCATGAAGAACTCTGATGTTGTCGTCGAGGCTGTCACAGGGAGTGGAAAAACTCTAGCGTGAGGTCGTACATTGCCAATCTTTATGCGCATCTAACAAGCTCCTAGTTATCTCATTCCC
This sequence comes from Alternaria infectoria, assembly GCF_024043175.1. Taxonomy (NCBI): domain Eukaryota; kingdom Fungi; phylum Ascomycota; class Dothideomycetes; order Pleosporales; family Pleosporaceae; genus Alternaria; species Alternaria infectoria. The sequence continues at coordinate 652,103 of NW_026250701.1, forward strand.
ATCGTCGAGCGCTTGTTGCGACTGGATGCGCCTATAAAAAAGCATCACGTGGGTGCCATTATCATCTCACCCACCAGAGAACTTGCGACACAGATACATACAGTACTTTCGTCGCTTCTCAGATTTCATGCGCCCTCTGCAGCCTTACTGGATCCCGAAGATGAAGATACCGACATGGAAGACGCCGATGCTCCGCCAAAACCGACCTTTCCTGTCGGAACGTTGAAGGTTATACCCCAGCTCCTTCTCGGAGGATCAGTAACGCCCGCTCAGGACCTGAGCAGATTTCTCAAGTCATCGACCAACGTACTCATCGGCACACCAGGACGACTCCTTGAACTCCTTTCCTCACCACATGTCCATTGCTCACAATCGTCCTTCGATGCTCTGGTCCTGGATGAAGCTGATCGTCTGCTAGACCTTGGCTTCAAAGATGACTTGCAAAGAATTCTCTCTCGACTACCCAAGCAACGCCGAACCGGTCTCTTCAGTGCTAGTGTTTCTGAAGCTGTCGACCAGCTGATCCGCGTGGGTCTCCGGAATCCCGTTCGCATCGCTGTCAAGGTCAAGGCGCGAGCTGCGCCCAATAGTGCGACAGGAGAAATGGGCGCCATCGAAGACAAGAAAACGCCAGCAAGCTTGCAGATGACATATCTGACCATACCAGCATCGCACAAGCTACCCGCCATCAAGAAAGTCTTAAAGTCATTGGATCCGCAGCCGCAAAAGTCTATCATGTACTTGGCGACATGTTTCTCAGTCGACTACTTCCAACACATTCTACCTGAAGTTCTGAAAGGATACACCATAGTGCCCCTGCACGGCAAACTCCCGGATAAGGTCAGGAACCGCAACTTTATAAAATTCGTAGAGAGCGTCACACCATCCATCCTCCTCACCACAGACGTCGCTGCCCGTGGTCTCGATATCCCATCAGTCGACCTGGTCCTCCAACTTGACGCCCCAAGCGATCCAAAAACCTTCATCCATCGCTGCGGACGTGCAGGTCGCGCAGGTCGCAAAGGCTTAGCAGTTACATTCCTCAGTCCAGGCCGAGAAGAAGACTACATCGAGTTCCTCCGTGTCCGACAGACCCCAGTATCGCCGTTAACAACACCCGAAGTCACAGTATCCGCGGAAGAAGCCACAGCCATGAGCAATCGGATACGAAAAGTAGTGAAATCTGATAGAGCATTATTCGACAAAGCACAACGAGGCTTCGTCTCCTGGGTCCGCGCCTACAGCAAACACACCGCCAGCTCCATCTTCCGCATCCCCGATCTCGACTGGGCAGAACACGGCAACGCCTGGGGCCTCCTCAAACTACCCAGCATGCCTGAACTCAAGAAGTGGGACGGAGACCGCAGTCTAGGCGTGGTCATGGATTTCAGTACATACGCATACAAAGACAAGACGCGCGAGGCACAACGACAGGTCGAGCAGAGCGAGTACGAAGCCAACAAGGCGGAGGGGAAGAAAGAAGGCAAGAAGCGATATGTCACGGAGGACAAGAAGGCATCGGCGTGGACGCAGCAGAAGGATGCGAAGGCGCTTAAGGAATCACGGAGGGAAAAGAAGGCAGCGAAGCGCGAACATGACCGTGTTGCGGCGCTGACGGAAGATGAGCGGAAAGAGGAAGAGAGGGTGAAGGGTATGATTGACCAGGTTAGGAAGAAGGTCGCAGAGAAGGAAGCCCAAGAGGCGGCGGACGAGTTTGAGGGGTTTAGCGATTGATTGCCGGGCGTCTACATACCTTAATCACTTGTAGATATCTACGAGAGCTCCTTACATCTGCTTTAACATATTCTTAAGTCATCTCGCGCTTTGACGTATAATCACAGCCTGTAAAGTCGCGCAAAAAGAGTCAAAACGAGTTCGTGAATCGAACGCAGCAAAAACAAAATAATCAATGTTAGAACCTAGAATCGAACCCAGCAGCAAAAAGAAAATCCTTGCTCGGTGCTATCAACACTGCGTATTGGGTATATCAAACCCGTCGTCATCTCTCAAGCTGCGATCTCATAGGAATTGCGTATTGGGTATCTCAAACCCGTCGTAATCCCCATTTGGCCACCCGGAATCTTCTTATGGAAACTTACAAGATTAGAGGCATTGTATAGTCAATACAAATCTTCTGTGGGGGGCAACAGTGGATCAGTCGCTACATTCATGGACCCTGAGCGCAGTGAAGGCGAGGCGGTGGAAGAGCGCTCGCAAGGCAGCAGTGACGTACTGTCGCACAATGCAAACGCTCACCTTCACTTTTGACTTGAAGAATCTTCTAGGGCGACAAGTCTCTCGTCGCTCATCTACTCGCTCTTTATCTCTGCTCACGATCTCGCGTCTCCTGACCTATCCATCACCTTGCGCTCCCCTGAGTATACAACAACATCAACGCTACTATGGCGCACAAAGTAACTCTTCACTGCCCTTCCATCGACAAGACCAAGAGCGAATTCACCCTCGGACCTTTCGATAAACATGACAAGGTCCTCCAGCAAGTTCGCACGTTCTTCAAGATCGAATACGCCGCCGTCTACGACATCCGCGCTCAACCGATTGACGATATCTGCGCCTGCGAAGCGGGACAGATAGTGCAAGTCGCCGCGTCAAAGGGCGAGATCATGAAGTACTACAAACCCAAGGTCTGCATCTTCTACAACGGTGAAGAAGAGGTGTCCAATGAGTGGGTCGACGGTTACGGCTTGCCGTGGAAGGTAAGTGATGTCTATTGAAGCGCAATCACCAAACTCTAACCAAATAAATAGGATCTCAACGACTATCAGAGGTGCTCGCACGTCATGAGCCTCGGCAAAGGTCCAGGAGGTTTCGTCTTGGACAACACCATCCGGATCACGCGCCCGTACGCCGACGTTCAAAAGGACCTGAAGGAAGTCGCCGGTGCCGCTCCGGACGGTATGGAAAGCAAGCGCAACCTTGGGATTGCGATCTTCTTGAATTGGGCTTGGAAATGGGAGATGGTCAGTAAAGTCCTTGTCCGAACTGAACTGAGACTCATACTGACTTATCTATAGCTCCTACCCGTTTCGATGAAGCCCGCCAAGGATAGCGACATGTCCTCCAAGGTTCTCGGTCTCCTCGTCGTCCTTTCCTCTTTCACTCACGGTTCCGCGAGCTTGGTACGCGGATATCTCGTCGAAACCGTCAACGCCCGCGTCTCTGGTGCTGAAGATGACGAGACAAAAGACCCACTCCTCCGCGCTCAAGACGTCGTGCACGTGATCAGCACACTGTACGAGAAGGCGGGCAGCCTAGCTGCGAAGATCGCGCTAGCCAAGGAGAAGGCGATGAAAGACAAGATGAAAGAGAAAGCACGGAAGACGGCCTGGAAGGCGAAGCAGAAGACGGGAGGAAAGGGCAAAGAGCCATCTGACGTCGATGATCTTGCCGACCAGCTGGGTGGCCCTCAGAACTACATCGATCTTACTTAGGAGGATCAGCGAGGTGGTGGACTAGCCAGATGCCTACGTACCTGATAGACAGCGAGAAATGAAGTATCCCAAAGCTAATGTAGGCATGTCAGTGATCAATGACAGCCAAGATTACGTCTACTAAACTCCATGTAGACATTATAGTGAAGCATGCTAATAACGATTGAAGTTTCTTAATTCAATGTAGTCACATCAGCGTGTCGAACTTTCAGGACTCGCGAGTCGTCTAATACCGCAACCACTGAAAATCATCATGCGCAAGTACTAGGTTGTGTCCTTCTCCCCATATCACCCCTTCCGTCGCAAACCGCAAAGAACCAATCTGTATCAACGGAAACAGCCGGTCACAGTTGTTTGCATCAAATGCCTTGAAGTTATTCGACGTAATCTGGAGAGTGTTGCGCATAGTGTTATGCAACTTGCGGGCTTCGGCTTGGTCGACACGAAGCCGCCGCGACAGGGTGATTGGATTGTGGCCGTTGCCCCCAAGCGCTACCACCTTCGTTGGCGTACGCAGATTTAGTATCATACGTTCGGTGTACAACACACTGAAGTGAGGGTTGCCTTGGAATAATAGATTCGCAAGTGTCTTCAGGAAGATAGCAATGTAATCGAAGAGCTGTTTGGCAAAACAAGTCGGCGAGTGCTCCAACAAATGAGCCAGCTCATGCTCATGAGGAACAAAAGATTCGCGCGGCCCGTCTCGGAGGGGCTCTCTTGTGCGCAAGTCGACGTTGATAAGAAGTTGATTGATGGTAGGCGAAAGCGCCGCAAATTGAACCCAGCTCAACGAGAAGTACGGCCGACCATGTGAGAAGGTAATGTCGAATTCGTAGTTTAAGCGTTTCGCAGCGACCAGGTGTTGGATTGCTTGCTTAAACTCTCCATGCGTCTGGCGACACACGCGGAGCAGCCCGCGATAACACCGAAGCGGTAAATCGTTCCTCACGTAATGCTCTGACACAACCATAACCCCACGAAAAGAACGACCCAGCTCTTCGTTAAGCAACACCTCGTATACATGGTTTCGGAGTTCAAGTGGAAGATCCAAAAAGCCGGGCATGGTGTTGGTGACCAAAAGTGCGAACGCGCCTGTCGAAGATCAGGGTCCAGCGGCAGGCACACGGATGTTCGGAAGCGAGACCGAAGGATCGTTGAGTATGGTTCAGGCCTGCACTCGCTGCTTGCGGGACCAGAGAATGGGGATGCGGGGGTGACGACTGGAAGCTGACGTGATCAAAGGAAGTTTGCGGAGAAGATTGAAGTGAGGTTCAGCCTTTTCGACGAGGTTCAGTGTTGTGAAACTGATCGGTCCGTGCTACCCACGTGATTGGATCTGGGCTCTGGGATTTGCGAGCGGGCAATGGCGGCGCGGCGACTGCATCGTCATCGCTAAAGTGGTGTCTTATCCAACATGGCATTTCCAGCCGGCCTGACTGCTATGCAAACACGGACAGCGCATCGCATAGATGGATGACTACGAACTGGATCGCGTCGCGTCGGATAATCCTGCTCTGACTGCGCCTGCGGCCCAGCGGGCTCCCATACGACGGCTGAAGTCTCAGGGCCCGACATCGACGTCAGCTGCTCAATCTACCGGTTCCAATACTACGGTCGCATCTGGGGAGTTGACGAAATACGATGTACGTGTCAAACGCAGGGCTTGAAGGTTTCTTCTAAACAAACGTAGGTCGGCTGGCGGAGAATTGTGAGGAACTTTTCGCCGTCATGGTTCTCCGTGACCATGGGCACGGGCGTAGTTTCTCTACTTCTCGTCGCTATACCGTTCAAAGCAGACTGGTTATACTGGCTTGCGGCGATCTTCTTTGGACTCAACACTATCCTGTTCGCCTGCGCCTTCTCTGTTTCTGTCTTCCGATATGTGGTATACCCTGAAATATGGACCGTCATGATCGCGGACAGTGTCAACTCGCTCTTCCTTGGAACCATTCCGATGGGATTCGCTACCCTCATCTCAGCTTGGTGCTCAATATGCATCCCATATTGGGGGCCCTGGGCCGTTACCTTTGCCTGGGTCTGCTGGATGATCGATTCCGTAGTCGCTGTGTCAGTCACAATATCGCTTACCATCCTCCTGATCTCCGCTTCTGACCGCCAGGCTTTGGATCGCATCACAGCAGCCCAGCTACTACCTATTGCTGCATCCATCGTCGCAGCTGGTACCGGCGCCAGAGTCGCAGAGCACTTGACCAACCCGCAACATGCTCTCGGTACAATACTTGCATCGTACATTATGTGGGGTATGTCCACACCACTAGCGATGACCGTTCTAGTCATGTACTACACACGCCTGGCTTTGCACAAGCTACCACCACGAGAGATTGTTGTGTCATCCTTCTTGCCACTAGGACCCCTAGGCATGGGCGGCTATTCCATAACCTATCTTGGCTCGGTCAGCAGACAGGTCTTTCCAGAGACGGATTTCTTCTCAGATATTCCCATGGCAGGCGACATCTTCTTCGTCTTCGGGGTCTTTCTGGCGCTCATCATGTGGGCGTTTGGGCTGACATGGCTCTGTTTCGCACTGGCATCCATCTACAAGTCTCGGCCGTTTCCGTTCAACATGGGCTGGTGGGGTTTCACGTTTCCCCTTGGGGTCATGGCGCTTAGTACAATGGAGCTTGGCAACATCTTCCCGAGTCTGTTTTTCAGAGTCTTAGGGACGATCTTCGCCGTAGCCGTCATTCTGCTATGGTGCGTAGTAGCAGTTGGCACAGCACGCGGTGCATGGAGCGGTCGTCTGTTCAATGCGCCGTGCCTCAAGAACTTACCAAAGAGAGATTCTACGGGGAAAGATGAAGCAGAGAAAGAGAAAGGGCTAGTGCAGACATGACCCTGAGTCACTATCATCGACACAAGAGGTGCGTATGTGTAGGTTCTATTGGAATCTCATAAATTGCGTTGCGTCTGATCGTAAAAGTATGTATATGCACGGCCCCTCGTCGCAAAGCATCAAGCCCCTCGCTGACCGCTGAAGGACCTCCAGCATACCCCGGTTCGCTGCCTCAGAGGGTAATTCTAGTTGCCAGCGCCTGCAGCATCGCATTGTTCTACCACCTGATTAGCATCGTTCCAAAAGACTATCATCATCGAACTCACGCTTCTGAGCCTGGCAGTCCTGAGTGGAGAAGTCTCCCTGTCCACCATTGGCCAAGTTCGCGCAGCCGTTGAACTGCTGGTCGCAAGAGCGCTGGAGAGCACCCGAGAGGTTGACGAAAGTGTCACCCTTGACACTGAAGGGACGGTTCGCGATGCCGGAATCGAGGATAGGTGTAGCAGCGACACCACCGAGGGCGCCGGTGAAGGTCTGCGCGTTGTTCTGGCGAACATAGATGGCACGTGCGTTGCTGAGAGCAGCGACGCTAAGGACAACGAGGGTGCTGGTGAACTTCATGTTGACAAATTGAAGTATTTGGAACGAAATTGCGCTAAAGCGATGGGTATCTTAATGGTATATTGAATGAATGGGGCGACCGAGCGCTGAAGAAGTGAAGTGAAGAGAATGAAATGAAGTGAACGTGAGATGAATGAGTGTTGGCTTGATGATGAGCTTTTCACAGAGGCATCCTTTCCTACATATATATTCGCACTCCTACCCCCACGGCGCCTACACTAAGATCTCCAGCGCTTCTCGCAAAATTACTAGGCGGAGTCGCAATGCCAGTGCCCGCCGGTGTTGGTGTTCCAAAGTGCTGCCTCAGGCGCCTGAAACCCCACAGGTCTTGGAGTCGACACACCAAATGCCTCATTACCTTCGAATGGGCCACGCGACCAAACAACTACACCATACAAGCTACTGTTAAGAGTGAAAATGTTTACAGCGCAGGTTTGACAGCTGGTGACAGCTGCTTGCAGCCATGATCCTGGATTTCGCGAGCCGCGTGGGTATGGCGTCGTTTGTCTCGGTGTGCTTCATGTGGTGATTATAGCCGCGGCGCGACAATATGTGATACGTTATAGCGTTCGAGAATATCGTTGGTTGAATCGAGGATTCTGTGGTGAGTTGCATCGATGCACATGAGGTGGCATGCGGTGTGTTGCGAGATCTGACGCGCGACCTTCCGAGGCATGATCAGCCATGGCTGCGATTGATGATACGTGGTGTAAATTATTGTTCTTCTATAATGTTTAAACAGTGCCAACAACGCCGCTTTTCCACGACTTTGTAGGTTCATATGTATAATCGTTTCCTGTCTAGCTTTCCCACGTTCCTGTCGGCTCTTGCAAATGCGATCGCGCCCACGGCCTCATTCGGGCAGACATCTCCTATGCGCACAGGGTAGTCGCGCATCAACGCTGTTCTCGCCAGTCCAGTCAAGGTAGTTCCTCCAGTAGGCGTAGGAACATAAGGGTTCAAAAGCGTCAGCGAGGATGCATAGCCGATGATATCCGGTGCGATCGTTATGTACTTAAGTACGAGTCCGGTGTACGCGGCGGCAAGCAGTATGAATGAGCATACCAATAAGGCTGCGAACCATCTCCAATCTGTTTTGTACATTGGCGTCGTATCCTGCGATACGTTGGCTTCGGTCGCGACGAATGTAATATTGGCGTCTGCACGTTGTGCCTGGGTGAAGTTCATAGCGCCGGTTTCCATCACGGATGCTGGTAAATTTCCGCCGATCGCTCTGCTGGCGTATGTGGATTGCCAGAATGTATTGTACATTATAGTCAGACGATCGCCGAAGACTTGCGGCGACAGCTTGTAGAGTTCGACATTTCCAAAGAATACGCCAGTGAAGTCGAGTGGGTCCTGCAGCCATTTCTCCATAGTCGTCGCGCCTCGAGCAAATGCAACAGGCATATTGAAGTTATCCGCGCTCGTCATGGCGAGGAGTGCGGTAGCCATGAACTGCCTCCTTAAAGCGATATCGTAGCCTATTGGGTAGTCCTCGTCATACAAGTACATCTTCCTCATCTTGTAAGCGGCACACTCCGTCCCATTGCAGCGCACTCCAACTTCGTATTTCTCGAACGAAAGCCCACAATTTGCCACTGAGTACTTGCCTGTATCCAAATCGACGAGAGATTCACTCCGGATTGGGCAGGGGTAACTAGCACAAACCGGGGGCGCACAGAACGTCTCGTTCTTTTTACAAGGCGGCGGCGCTGTATCATTAACTACTTGGAGTTGCCACGTATATTTTGACACAAAATCTATAGGTTCTCCTCGTGATGCATTGTTGCTTGAACAGGTCACATCAAATTGGCGAGCTTCGATGTTGAAAGAGCTAATGCCGACAGAGGGAGGTCCGGCTATGGGGATACCGATTAAAGAAGCGTATGTGACGTTGTCGGCTGTACCATTAGGCACAAACTTCCACTCGTCAGACGTAGTGTTCTCGATAGTGCGGTAGAGCGGGAGTTTGACGTTTCCCCATAGGTCCATGGGTGTAGTACGGTATCTGGTGCTGCTGAGTATAGATGTGAGGAAGATCGGAGTGAAGGAGCTACGGCCTGTACCTACGAATAGTCTAAGTATAGAGCCAGTTTACGTCTGAAATGAGCTTGGCATATGTGAACTTACTAAGGGTACTACCAGTCTCCATTAATGAATCCATAAACGTCGTCGGATGGAGGTAGCGCACTTGTTTGGTAAACTGGACGTTTCCAATCTCTTGGTCAATAAGACGAAGTGCAGACTGTCCACCCACTGGCGAAAGGAGCCAAATCAAGACGGACGCTAGTCCAAGCATAGACCAGGATCTCAGACAAAATTGACGTTCGAGTGCGGAGAAGACGGATTGGCAACCAATCAGCTGTTCGAGACGGCCGAGAGTTGTGCCACGTTGAGCAAGGAAGAGACCAACATGTCGGAAGAACCTTCCCATCAAGGCCGCGAAGATTAGGGGGAAGATTGTCGGCGAAAGGAGAAGTGTTTGTTCCAGTTTGGTACCGTAGTCCGACACTTCTTTTCCGTTCAATCTGGCAGCGATAAGGGCGAGAGCTGTAGCATGTTAGCACATAGTCGATGGAATCAGGTCCAAACCAAGACAGGTGAGAGCGGTCATTTTGAGAGGCATCTTACTCACCCAGAAACATGATAGGCGATGAAGCCAAAATCACATCGAAAACCAGGACCAGTGCTTTCAACGGCGTAATCCTCCCAACCTTCCGTAAATCCGAAGGCCATTTCTGCGATACGCCCTTGGTATTATCAACACTGTATTCCGTATCACTATCCTGGGGAACCTGCGGGGCGGTATTGTACGCCCCGGAATCGTATTGGGTGTTCAGGCCGCCATCATACTCCACCGACACGTGTGGACCTTTTGCCCGGGGTCCAACGGGTTCATAAGCCATGGCACTCGAGAGTACAGGGAAGTATAGTCGCCAAAGTTGAAAGACAGTAAGGAAAAACGAAACAGAGAAAGGGAAGTTGGAACGGGTACATAGGTAAGAAGGATTCTAAGGACAGAGCATGAAGTATGCTGCCTGCCACCTGCATTTTTGGCCCCAATCACACACATGCGGCATGGTACCTTGCAGCGGGCACCGCCGCATCTCGAAACGGTGTTAAGTTCGATAGAACAATCGCGATAAGCGGCTGAGGCTCTCGGTGAGGCTCCCAAGCTGTAGGATCGTAGATAAGTTGACGCCGCATGGGGGCCATCATGTGTTGCGCGCGAAGTCGACGACGCTGTGTGGTGGATCGGATTGTTTTTTGCCGCTAGGATGCTAGCGTGGTCCGAAAATAGGCTAATGCAAGGGTCATGATGTCTGCACTCTGTCAAACGCGACATGGAACGCCGCCATGCATTCCCCACATCTCCAACACCATACCGCCACACGACAGCCTTGGACCCAAGTACGAGCAGACCGGATACCACGGTACCGGAATCTTCTTATTTCCGAGTTGATCTAGCCCGTGCGATGTGGCCAACCTTGCGCGTTGGATAACCCGCGCAATGAGGATCACAGCATTTCTCTGGGCAACCGGGACCCATATCCCACGGCGCATGAGCAGAAGTACCGTCAGAGAAACTCTGGGACTATCTGAGAAACAATGGCCAATCTTCCTGGTACATATCTCGCTCAATCAGTTATCGCGACGCGCTCATAGTGCTAACTTTCTCGCAGCGTGTCTCACTCGCAGTCTGCAAAGACTTCACACGCTCCACATTGACCGAGCTCACCGCAAAAGAGAAGGAGTATCTGATTCAAACAATCAGGGAGTCTGTAGTGAAGGAAGGGCTTCCTCCTGTAGATGATGAAGGGATTGAGTGGCGTGTATCAAAGGTTCTGCCAGAGCTGCGCCACTATCAGCGCTGTATGCATATTCGGCGCACACGACGCGTATCCATGCTGACCGATAACAGTCGCAGATCAGTACGAAGCCTGGGAGAAGGTAGCTCAGAGATCATTCCCTTATGTAAGTACAATGTCATGCATTCGCTCGGTGACACGGAGCGTTGTCACATGTTCTAACCCACTTTCCAGAAAGTACTTCGCGAGGCGGTCAATGCAAACATGGAAAAGATTCCCAGAAAAGGACTCCGCTACTGGATGGATATTCCCGAAGATGTCCGAATGGAACTCGCAGAAGACGTTAACAGGCGACTTGATGAAAGTGGCCTGCCTACGATGGACGAAGAGGCCGTGTTGTATCGGCTCAGGAAACATGTGAATCATTGGATAAGGGACCACCATGTGTCGCAATGACGCGCCTCACTTCAATGTAAGTAAATTGCATCATTGAATCTGGTGGCGTCAAAAGCATCACGATTACGACGCCTCTTGCGACAGCTTTGGGGCAGAAGTAAATTCGATACCTGGGGTGGTCTTAGCTAATAGTGTGTAGTTAGAACGGAGCCGCCAAGACAGAACGATGACTAGCTTCAAGCGATTGCTGTATCAATCGAGAGCAAGTTCACACACTGTCCTCGCTCGACGCATCTGTTCCGAACGACCAACCCAACTTCAATCCTTCGCCCACTCGTACTGCAAGCCATTGATACCACATACTAGGTAACCGGCGCGGATGGTAGAGTCGTAGACTACTTCCTCCAAACGATGAGCTTGCCTGTTCCCCTACCCACAGCATCAAGCCATCCCTTGAAATGCCCAACGTCAACCCGGAAGCCCTCAACAAGCGGTATACTACCAGCCTTCTCCATCTTGGCGACCGTCCTCTTCAACGTGAGCGCACCCTCTTGCGGCTCAATGCTCGATGCATCCACCTGAGGCAGCTCCGAAGTGCTCGAGGCTGAGCGGATCTCGCGATGAAGATGCTTCTGGCCACGGCTTCCGCTTACGAGATTCTGTAGGGAAGCAAAGCGCTCCAGTGGCTGCTTAGAAGATGTGGGGGTCGTGGGCTGGTTGCCAGGTGCGGGAGCATCCTTCTCGGGAAAGACAGTGTGCAGGCAACTCGACACGTTAGTGACGGCGGAGATGTGCCAGGCGAGCATCATATGCGGCGGCGCGATGTCCTCAGGCGAGGTGGGGTGACCCTTGATCAGGACATACGCCCACCGTCCCTCTCCATGGATGGCAAGATGCATCTGGTCCTGGGATCGAGTCGCCTCTCCTCCCGGCCCACGGTACCCGCGTCCAAGCTTCAGCTTCTTCTTCATTTCCTCGAGCTTCGTATGCTTTTGCTCTTGCTCCTCGAAAGCAGCGCGTTCCTCCTTGCCACGGAATACGTCGACTTCTGCGTAGGCAATCTCAGCCACGTCGCCTGGACCCAAGAACCGGATCTCCTTGTGTGGGACGACGCTGGTGTCGTAAAAGCCGACGGAGATGAGGTGGTTGTAGATCGGAGCGGTGACGGGGAAGGGAAATGAGGCATGGGCACGGAATGCCTTGGGGTTTGGGAGGCGCCGGTAGAACGACTGTACTGTGAAGGACCAGTTCAGGAGGATGGTGAGGAGCGCGGGGGTATAGCCAGGGAAATCGATATCCCATGAACATGACTCGGGAAGGGTTGGTAGGCCGGTTGTACCGTCTACACGGGAACCTTTGGGTGCCGGGCCGGAGACCTCATCGCCGCCTGGAGGCGTACGCTTCTTAGCTGACGAAGGCTCTTCTCCTGATGGGGCGTGGATGGCGACGGTAGCTTGAATAGGTGCCATAGGCTGCTTACCCTTGGCTATTGAAGTAGACATGGGCTCCTTACCTTTGCCCTTGCCCTTTCCTTCATCCCAAGCCTCTGCCTCAACTTGAGGAGAAGGGAACAGCGGCTTATCCGGTAGAGGCTTTTGCATATCTGCCGCCTGACTCAGCACATTCAACCCCAGGTTCTGCATCTTTTTATCGAGTCCATACTCTTCCAATCCAGCCTCGAACTCTTCCTTTAGACCCTCCGGCATGTCAGGTGGCATAACGAACGGCTCTGGCGGTGCTATGCCCAAGACGCGGTGCAGCCTCTTCGCTGCATCAGTGGCTCGAGCGATACCTAAAGCGCGAGTCGTCTTGCTCTTTCGTGATTGGGAGGGACCGGGCTCGGGCTTGTTGTGCACATCAGGCTCTGGCGATGTCCAATCATCGAAGCCAGATCGAGGTGGAGGTGGGTTCACAACTGGTGTCTGAGGACCTATTTCATTGCCCGCTTTCTTTTTGTCGGTCGTGCTCAGTTGAGGTGTAAAGTTGCGCAATGCGAAGTTCAGGGATGAAGTAATGTTAGGCGTGTCGAGCTTGGGGAGGTCAATGGGGGACTTGAGGTTAGTGGGTGCGGGCGGCTGTGAGCTTTCTGCCTTACCCTCATCGCTGGCTTTGGGGCCTTCTTCGATGGCATCTTTGGCGTTGCCTTTGTTCTTGTTTTTGCGGCGGTTTTTGCTGCGGTTTTTGTGACCGCCAGCCATGGTGAAGGTGAAGGGATGGGATCGAGCAGCTTGCTAGCTAGAGTCGTATAGACGACCCCTTGGGGTTGTCTTTGGATAGCAAGTTCTCGCTATCAAGATGGCGAGTTGTTTGGTGAGGGTAAAGGTGTCAAGGAAGGAGCAGTCGGCGAGATGGACAGGGGGGTAGGCAACAATGACGGCAACGAATCCGCGGTGACCGCAACTCCAAGGTGACTGTAAATCCATGGTGACCACAAATCCAAGGTGACTGCAAATCCATGGCGACCGACTCAAAGGCGTATCACAACAAACAAAGCAAAGTAAAAACCCGACATGAAGTAGGAATTAACCTCGATTACCATTACGACATCCTCAAAAGGTGTCTAATTATACTATCGCACGTGGTATCATGTCACCTTATCCAAGGCTCCGCTCTTTCGTCACGGCAGTTCGCAATCTACTCAGTAGTAGAGAACACGTACTGGGCCTCGAGCGTGTAAGCTCCGCTGGAAGGACCGAAGATCTGCTCCTTCTCGCGCCTCCATTCGGGGTGGTTGATGGCGTCAATCCAGTCCTGAACCTCCATGACGACGCAGCCGTACTTGGGGACGTAGCCGCTGCTTCCCTCAGCACCTTGGGTAGACTTGATAGGCAGAGTACCTGACACTTTTGTTAGCGGTTTTACGACATTTTTGCGTGTTTCACATACCATCTTGGCCGGGGCAGCTGTACATCTGGTATGCGGCTTGATCAGAGTAGACATCGAGCTTGATGCCAGACCACTCGCTCCACAGAGAAGCGACAGGTCCAGAGTTGCGCCAGTCGAGAGCCTCAGCTTCGTCGCGGTTGACGAGGTAGCAGTTGTCGTAACCGGTGCAGTTAGTTCCGCAGTTGCCGAGAAGCTCGGGCGCAGTCTGGTTGGCACCAATCTGCTTGGGCGCCGACCAAAAGTCGTTGACAGAGTATTGCTCGTTGGGAAGAATAGTACCGGTGGGGATAAGAATAGCATCTACATCCATGCGCTGGCCAGAGTATGGGATGTGGAATGTGTGGTTGAAGATGGTCTCATCCTCAGGGTTACCGAATCCGTCCAAGTTCCAGTAGGTCTATCTTGATTAGCATTGCAATATGCGTCGAAATAGTAATTTACTTACGTGAGAAGTCAACATGATGGGCGTCTTCTTGGTGGTAGCAAGTGCCACAATCTTGATGTTCCAGGTGTTCGGGGTCATGGTGTAGGTGACGTAGCTCACGACCTCACCGGGGAAGCCCTCCTTGCCGTCGGGATCGACAATAGAGAAGGTGATGGAGTCGTCGGTATGCGCCACAACAGTAAAGTTGCGGTAATCCCATCCATCTGGTCCACCGTGCAGGGTGTTGTTGTTGTTGTTCTCGTTGGGCTCGATGAAGAACTGCTCGCCATCGATGGAAAAGGTAGAGTTCCGAATGCGATTGGCGTAACGACCGGGCACACCACCCAAATGGGGGTGAACCTCGCCCTCATAAGCAGTCGCGTTGTCGAAACCGAGAACAATGTCGCGCTCAACACCGTCCTTGCCCATGACGAACAAGTTAGAGACGGACGCGCCATATGGAATGAAGTGACCGCGAATGCCCTCAGACGAGATCTCGTACTTGCCGTCCTTGTCAGGTCCGGACGAGCTCGAGTTGGTCGGCGGGGTGCTGTACTGCGCGAAGGCAGTCGCAGCAAAGAGGGGGAGTGCACTTGAGAACCGCATCGTGACTTGCCAAGCTCGATCGAGTTGGGAAGTGGAGGTGATGTGATGTGGTGTGGAGAAGCGTACGGGGTTGAAGGGCGGAGGGTTATTATATACTGCTATAGACGAACAGGCTACCGGCGTAATTACCGTTCCACGATCCTGTGACTAGGATCCATCCCGCATATTCTCACTTCTCCAGCCTCCGGGTTTATGGTGCTAACGGGCTCGTACTGGGGAAAGTGCGGGTCGCCGCTCGAGGGTAGCGAACGTGCGCTTCTTCCCCGCAGGAAGGCCATGTCAATTTCCCCAGGAACGCGGCTATGACGAAATCGGCCCGCGTAAGCTCACAGAAGCTGCATACTAGTCACATCTGTGCCATGGAGCGTGACGATCAGCTGTCGCACAAGGTTGTCGCTCTCAATTGCAGTTGTCCTTCGTTCGTGTTGTATCATGAGGCATCCAGCTCCATCGCAAGCTCGAAGCCTCGGTCGTCATAGCTCCCAGCAGCGCGACTACACAATCTCACTTGACAAGGATTAGTCTAGTAAAAGGCACCGGCAAAAGTCGCCATTCGCGGAAAATAGCGGAAAAAACTAAACGCGCCCCCTTCACAGGCAGAAGAACGTGGAGATGGCTTGTTGTTTACGCGGAGAGCGGCTGGGGTGAAGTATCCCTGCCGATGAGCTTACCCGTTGAGGCGGAAGCTTGAACCACGCCACATGTCGTGTATGCAAGGTCGGGATGGTATACTGCATGCAGCAATGACACCGCCATCTGCATCCTTCTACGAAGCAGCTCGTCATTCATCATCACGCCCTGATCATGCAGATACAACATGATGTTGGAAGACATTAGATTAGATCGCGCCATGTTCTGTTGTTCTACGAACAACCGTTACATACATGAGTCGGGTATTCTCGTTGATTATAGTCGTACACTTCTTCTGTAGCTCCAACCACCACTGCACTCGATGGATTCTGCTTTATATTCGCTGACGCTTGCAGTCAATTTCCATACGACCTTCTCCATTTTCGTCCCAGTAGAGCGCGCAAACTGGCTCCCTGGCTAGGTCTAACGGTATTCCGCATCTGCACCAGGTGAGAACGGGGATTCGAGAGCCGCATATTGTCGCCTCGAACCATCGAACTCCAACTCATTGCCGTTATCCCAGTGTGAATCGGCGAAAGAACGTGAGGGAGGAGGGTACTGGTACGATCCATCAAGAACCGGCAAAGCCATGTGTACTGGCACGTGAACACCTCGAAGGCCAAGTCCCTGTGTAGTGTATGGGTACTGGCGACCGTATGCAAGAGACTCCTCACGACGATCATCTGAAGCGTTCTGCCAGTTGGTGATGTACTGCCTGTTCTGTTCAGCTGCTGCTGCCTGAGCATCGAGATGAGAGACCACAGAGTCGATGCGTCCTTGGGGTCGTGGCGCGTCGATCTCGGACGCGACGTTGACAGCAGTGAGTAGGTCGTCGAAACTTGATCGAGTAGGCAGCCGATGAGAATGATAAGAGCTCATGTGTTCGATAGGCTGCTCCCTCTCTTGGCGGGACCGCGAAGTGTCGGCAAGAGAATGGTTGCGGTCTCCAGAGGTAGGTACCATCGAAGGCACCAATGGGGCTTCTTGGGTCAACGTTTTCGGTTTCAGAACGGCCGATGAAGGCTTTCGTTGTGCCACGCCCTCTCTGCAGCTCGGATGCTCGTTCCAGCTCACGTCTGGCTTGTTGTTCTTCGCCCAACAACCGCTAGTTGTCTCCAGATCATCAAGCTTCTTACCCCAGTGGTGTTTCTTGACCTTTGACCTGCCGGAAAATCCCTTGCCGCACAGACTGTGAATGTATGGCCCTCCTGTTCCTTGCGACATGGTGTTTGCCTCTCTGATCTTCTTTTCCGGCTGGGTTGGGTCTGAGAGTCGATCAGCGATCTCGGCATATTCTTCTCTTGGTTCCTCCTTCGTCTTAGCCTGGATTGTTGAGCTTTGACGACGACGGCGTTTCTTTGATGGAGGGGGCATCTCGTCGATGGGCTGGCCGATGGGTACAGCGACGGGTACTCCAAGCACAGATGGGCTAGCGGTGGCAGTCTTTCCCTTCCTTGGCGAGAGAGCTGGAGACAGTTGGGTTTGGTAAGAGATTGCTGGCGAATTGAAGTGATTGCCGGTGGGAGACTGCGCATGGTCGAGCATCGGACCGTTGGTGACAGAAGACCAAGGCTGGCTATAGTAGGTATGATCATCCTCGTGCCATAGTGGAGAGATTCGGGGTAAGCGCATCTGAGGCTGATGAGCCGGCTGTAGGAATTGAGGGCTAGGGCTGGGTTGTTCGAGAGGCTGGCGGAACCCAAAGTCGAAGTCGCCCACGCCTGGAGGTAGACGCACGACGTCAGTATATGTCTCACATGCATTTCGTATAGTCAAAACTTACCCCAGTCGGCCTCTCTGTGAAACAGGATATTCAGAAGATCTTGCTTGAGGTCTGCATGATCTCCGAGCGTGTTCCTGATCGCAACGAGTGTGTCTTTCTTCGACATCTCTCCAGCTCGGAATGTACCAAGGATTCTCAAGATGCTGGTGACCTCAGTCGAATGTTCACCGAATCGGAGCTTCGATAGTCAGTCTCAGATGCTACAGGAATAGGAATGCACCCTATTTAAAGGAAAAACTAAATACCTTAGAGCCTACATTAAGATAAAAACTTATAAAGTTAGTAGCTTAATAGTAACGTAGGCTTCTAGGTGTTTAGTTCTTCTCTTATATAGGGTGTAGGGTCTAAGATAAGTGCAAAAGCAACGACGCACCTTGATGTTGTCCAGGAATATGTAAACGACCTGCCCGATAGTCGGTTGATGACCACGACTCACGTGCTCGTGTCTGTCGTTGATCGTTCCGGAGTGGATCATTTCGGTTGGGTGTCGCGATTGCTGCGCATTATTGAGCATGTTGTCGCTGTCGAGAGCTTCCATGACGTTCGTCCAGGCGGCAGCACGGTCACTACCTTCAGTTCAATCTCAATACCGGCGTTGATGCGAGATATTTGCAGAATTGATGGGTGCTGGAGCCTCGTGGTACAGGCGCTCGGTCCTCAAATAGCCGAGTCTGGTCTGTTAGCAGCGATTGCACCTTCCGGTGAAGTGAAGATGAAACACGTGAGCGCGTGTCGCCCACCGCTTTTCGGTCTCGCGGAGGTGGAAACGCAGTATCTCTCGTTTGTATAGCGCGGGTAGGAGTCTTCGTGGGTTGTTTGCACATAATGTGTCACAAGCAGGGTCTTCTAGGCCCCATTGGGACGACTGTTGCATCTCAAGGAAGTCGCGATGACTGCGGAGGAATATCGCACTCCTCCTCAACGATTCGATTTAAGGCAGCTGATACAAAGCGACAGGCATATACTTAGACCAAAAAGCGCGGAGTGGATAAAGTTTTCATACGTACGTTTGAGACACTCAGTTCGAGGCCGCATCACCTCACACAAGAAAAAAACTAAACAGGTCTGCAGGCTACATTAAGCCAAAATCATGCAAAGGCGGTGACCCAGCGCCAATGTAGGCTCTAGGCTGTTCAGTTTTTTCCTCGGTTTGCGTGGCATCCTAATAACCCCCTTCCAGTGTCACCAACTCGTTCAGCATCACTAAAGAAACCTCATACATTACGTTCGTGTATCTTTCGATGCAATCAAGCGGCCTCTGAAAACCGTTTGGCGAGTTTGGCCGGCATCATACACCACCTCTACCACGCTCTTTCTGCAGTGCCAGCCACTGTCCATTCGGTCGAACAACACAAAGTCGGCAGGCTGACCCGGATTTAGGGCGAGAGACGTCGAATCGCAGCCAATAGCGGTCTTTGCCCGTGTAGATACGGTTTCCTGCATGGTTAGCATGAGCAAACGGGGTGTTGAACGGCTGCTTACATATAGGAGTTCAGCGTCTTTCTTTGTACCAGCTTGGTAAAGACCGACACCTAGTGATGCAATGCTCTAGTCACGGTTTCAGCGACATTTCTGTACGAGCATGTATGCGAGATGTCTTACCAGAGGATCGCAGTTCCCGTACGGTGTGAACGCGTTGCCCACGTTATTAACGGCAATGGCAGCATTGAACCCGTACTCGTTGATGAGTTCAACGACCGGCAGAGTCCCGCGCACATTCTCTGGTGTTCGCATCATGAACAGGTCGGAGGTCGGCAGGCCTACGAAAGAGATTGGCAGGTCGCCTACTTCTTGTCGCAGATGCGTCCACTCGTCGTTCCGGAATCTCGTCAATCTGGTGCAATGTCCTAGCGTAATCTGCCTGTCTCCCGCCTTTTCGTTCCATTTGAGCTCTTTGAACATGTCCAGGGTATCCCAGACCAGTGGCTTCTTGTCTTCTTCCAGGAAGTAGTCAAGGTGGAGATCTAGATGCTTCTGATATTTGAGTGCTAACTGCGTGATCCATTTCACGTTATCCTTGGACTTTTGTTCATCATCCTCGACATATGGTGTGCTTCCGAGCACAGCCACCTTCTCCAACGAGGCAGCACTAGTCATCAGCTTCCTTACTTCCTCACCCCCGTCTTGACCAGAGAATAGCGGGAGCTGGGCGAACGCGCAGATTTGCACCTCACAGCGATCCTTGAACATTTCTTTCAGCTTGAGACCTGCGTCCAAACATTTCATGTGCACCACCCCATCCACTTCTACAAACGCCCGCATAGCGGTCACACCATGTTGGATACTCTCTTCGATGAGACGCGCGCCCCTCCTCAGGAGATCATCTTCCTCAAACCTTGACTTGGCCTCACCCGTCATCGACATGGCTTCGGTGAAGTCGCCGCTCTCGATTTGTAAGTCGCTGAATTTGGGATCCTGCAGGAGGAAGCACTTGTCAAGGTGGATGTGGGCATGACAAAGCGATGGCGCTATGAGACGATTGCCTCCATCTAGCGTGTCTTCACTGCGCCCGTCCGAGTCCTTGACGTGGCTGTCTACCGAAGCAATTCTCCCATCGTTGATCGTGATGTCCCAGAGCGTCGACGACGGTTTATCCGGTATACGCACGTTGGTAATTCTTCTGAGAGGTTTCTTTGACTTTTGGTCCTCCATGCTTCCTTCTCTTCACTCACGCCAAAGACTAGAGTGCTGGGTGTCGACTGGTCTTGCCTGTTAGGTGCAGATGGGAGAAAAAGAAAGGAAGAAGGAGAACAGGGGACAGCGATAATGACGCTTAGATAAACTTGGAGGATACTAGATCGCTTCACTGAACGAGCGTCAACGAGTGCCAAGACGGATGCTGAAGCAGTGAATGAGACGGGGCCCAATAGCAGCGAGAAGCACCTCTTGAAGGCTGCTATTTTACATCACACGCGGGTCTCTGACGTCGATGAGGCTGGAAGTAGATGGAAAAGCTTGTGCAGTCGAGGGCTGGGTGGGGGTGATGCCCCGCATGGCCTATAGGGGGAGCTAGAGTATCCGTGCATGCACGTAGTCGTACCTAACCTCGACGCGTCTCGAAGAAGTTACCATCCTATCCACCTTCCATCTCCACTGACGCGCTTTCATCGCGAACTTCGCTGCCGTTCATTTTCGCACACTTTGCACCATGCAACCGAACTATCAGGCACGGGGATATAATTATCCGCAACAGCACAATGCAGCTACGCCATCCCGGCGACCAGGTAAGTACCCATTGCCAACCACAGCTTCCCCAACACGCCCCATCGCACCGACCGCCTGCGCATACCTTCCGTAAAAGACGATGATTAGTAGGAACGACCTCGCTCACTTGTTTCGCAACCCAGGCCCTATCGTCCACGCTCCGCACCCGGCTGCGCAACCGCAGTACAACAACGCCAACATGCAGGCTTCGCAACGCGCCGAAGCTGAACGCCGCGAGAAGATGCGCCGAATCGCGAAGAACCCGACCGATAAGAACATTCCCGAGGGCGTAGAAGACGTGTGCATCGGCGACGCCGTAGCCCGCTACAAGGAATTGCGCGAGGTCGAGCGCACGCTGGATGCGACCATGATGCGCAAGAAGCTGGATGTCATGGACTCAAAACACCATTCGCGCGCATCGCGCTACGGCACCATGCGCATATGGATATCAAACACCGCCGAGAACCAGCCTTGGCAGAGCACCGGCCTCGACGCAGACGCTTTCGATTTTGACGGCGAGAACAACGCGACATACCGCGTGAAGATCCAAGGCCGCCTGCTCGACGAGGACGGCGACGAAGGCCTTGAGGAGGATGAGGACGAGGAGAAGGACGCCGATGCTATGTATGTCGACCTTTTACTTGCGCCGGCGCCAGTTCGAGCGCCTGTCGGTCGGATTTTACCACGTACAGCAAAACTGACTAGCATCTAGGGATGAAGACGGAGCCGAGAAAAAGCCAGCTGCGAAGCCCAAGCAGTTCTCACACTACTTCACGTCCATCAACATCGATTTCGACCGCGCCAAGAGCTTACAACCCGACAATTTTACGCAAATCGAATGGAAGCGACCCGAGAACCCCACTGCGAAGGAGGCCAACTTCAGCGAACTCGAGTTCGAGCGCAAGGGCGACGAGAACATCAACATCACGATCAACCTACAGCGGTACCAAAACCCCGAAGTCTTTCGACTGAGCAAACCTCTCGCCGAGCTGCTCGACACAGATGAGGAGGATCGCGCTGGTGTTCTCATGGGCATCTGGGAATACGCGAGGTCACAACACCTGCAACAAGAAGATGACGAGCGCAAATTTGCATGCGACGCGAGGCTGAAGGCCCTCTTCGGTGGCCAGGACCACTTCTTCTTCCCGAACCTGCCCCAACTCATCAAACAACACCTCACGACTCTCCCACCAATCCAACTACAATACACGATCCGTGTGGACAAGGACTACATCTCGCCCGCTGCCGACTCTGGCAAGACCCCTTCCGAACCGACCGTATACGACGTCCAGGTAGCGCTCGAAGACCCGATGCAGCCGCTGTTCCAAGACATCCTCCGCCGACCAGATAGCATTCAGACCCTCCAAGAGATACAGAAGATTGATGAGCAGCTCGTGCTGTTGATGGGTGCAATCGGACAGTCGAAGGCGAAACACGCCTTCTTCACCAGCATGTCCAAGGACCCCGTGGCCTTCTTCAAGCGCTGGTTGTCCAGCCAGAAGCGCGATCTGGAAGTGCTACTCGGCGAGGCTACACGAGGTGGCGGCGAAGACGTGTCTGGCGAGGAATGGCGACGAGGAGGAGCCGATGGCGTATGGGGTAGTGAAGTCGCAAAGGAGAGCGTGGCCTTGTGGCTCGCAAGGTCTAGCATCAAGCCTCATTAGGTAGAGGCCTTGGAAACTCAGGCTTTGGAAGATCAGCCCTTGGAAACCGAGGCCGTGAAAAACTAGGAGCCTGATGCCTTGCTACTTTATTGGTTTTCTTGTTAGGTTGTAGGAGTTTACGCTCGCATTATGGAGAGCCGCGTGAAAATACGGCGTTCATATTCGATACCCAACGATTAGTTCCTTCCTCAGCTTCGACCTGCGATGTTGACTTGCCCAGGTGAGACAATGCGGTTAGTTTCGGCCAAAAGCAGTTAGTGGTGTTAGTCATCGATCTCCCGCCTTCCGGGTGCCAGAGTGGTGTTCTGTGTCTGGTGCCTCTGCAGCACGAATCGACCCAGCGACATTTACCCGGCATCTGTCGTAGTGCTCACCTGCTTCCAACACGGCCGAAAATGCTGTTGCCAGTCCATGGGCTGTTGTCACCCATTCAGTCGCGGTTTCCCCTCCCATCAGGTGCGAAACCGGAAGGCACGATGCATGACAACAAATGTTGGCCGTTTCTTCGAAGCATATCGGAGGCATATACAGGGCTTCAAAGACGAGGTCAGCCACTGCGAGGCTGAAGTAGGCGATATGCTGATTGTCCAATGACAAGCCCCGACATCGGTATGCCTCCAGCTCTTCTCAGCCTTGTGCCATGCCGCATATAGACTATCTCCGCATCACCTCAATCACGTCGCAGGATGCTTTAGCAGACATTGGCTGTATCGATCCCTGTCACTATGCCTCCAGCGTCCGTTGGCTTTGCTATAAGCGCTCAACTGTGAGGAGATTCCACATTCGTCCTGACTGAGGGGATCAATCACCAACCTCTGCACATCATGGCGGTTCTACCGAAAATCGATCGTGCGCCGAAACATCTCCAGTCACGCGTCGCCACTGTCGATAGTCACAATGGTGGCGCAATCGCGGGTATCGTTATAGGAATTATTATCGGTCTGCTTCTTTTCCTGGCCACCACCTACCTACTGTGGAGACAGAGACGTCGAACATCGAGGGAGCCGGCATCGCCCCTCTTCATTCCCTACGATTTAGCTGATACGCCCCTCTTCATTCCCTACGATTTAGCTGATACGCCAATTCGAGAAGAACCGGACAATGGGAGCTTGCGTGCGTCTCGAATAACAGATATTCAGCTATCAGGTTCGAAGAAAGCGTCAGCGCCTACTATACCACCCGCTCTCTCCGACCAGCACATCAAACCAGATCCTGTTCCCGGATCACACATCGTTTTAAGAGGAAGATCATGGCGCAGGGTGTCCGAGCTAGCAGGATCGCCATATACAACATCGTCAGTGGATGGAAAGCCAATCGAGGTGGATGCGAAGCGCATTCTGGGAATCGACGATGCTTCGTACTTGGACGGGCTCCCGTCTTATGCCAGTAAGCTCTCACAATACGTGCTCATACCAGGTTATGTGGAAACTGACATTGCTGTAGGCGGAGAATCTTGCATGACGGTAGCTCCCGCGTGTGTAGCGCCCAACTCTAAACCACAGTTGTCCAGCACTGAAGGCTCATCTGAAAATCTACAATCATCTCAAGGCTCTGCGGTTAGCTATCACAATGGTCGCAAGTGTCGCGTTCTGCCTATAAGCGAATTAGGATCAGCATATGCGCCAGCGGAGTTGTACTGTCCACCACCCGATGACCGAGATATCCCTGATTACTTTACCGTTGGTAGACGAAAACGGACCCGCGCAGTCGCAAAAACAGCCGCAGATCGCGAAATTGCGGAGACGACCACCAATCAGAGAAAAGGGAGCGATACAGCTGTCTGTGTTGATCCGTGGGATGTGGAGTACCAGCCCAATCCAGTTATATTCTCTCACTTGGCATCCTCAGTCAAGGCACAATCGGAACGAAACATGGAAGGCAGCACGATCGCTGCTCCAAGTTTAACGAGATCTTTCACCTCTGTAAATCACATTGCGACATTTCCCCCAAATTTAAATAGGTTCGAAGACCGTCCGACTCTGCATGTGCCCTCCACAACAATTGGTCTCGGCACCCTGATGAAGCGTCAATCTATCGATGCTGAATCTTCGGACGATACGATACCCACCATGGAGTCTAGCATATCGGAGTTTCTAGAAGATGATATCTCACCCATCACAGCATCAGAAGGCACTTCACTCTTCAAGGGGAAGGGACGATGCTTGGATGATCTTGGGACGGTTGAAATCATCAATTTTGCTGCAACTATGTCATCATCATCAAGTAACTGCGACAACACTCTTCCCATCGTCTTGTCGTCAGATTCTTACGCATGTACACCCAGCGGTGTCATAGCTCCTTCTTCGCGAGCTTCAACAGTTTCGTCACCGCTTAACGCTTCAAGCCCCGCGAACTTTCTGCTGTCTCCTTCAACATCAACTGAAACAAGTAGCGATTCTTCTTACCCGTGTCCTGTCTGTTATCTTAGCTTTAGAACATCAGGTCTAAGAAGGTGCGCAATCTTGACATCCAGAGTAATCATCAGAGTTATGCTAATACAAGGTGCGGCAGAGTTCATCAGAACCGTAAACATAACCGCCGATACCCTTGCAAACTATGCAAGTCAAGATTTGCCCTCCAAGCGGACCTCAAACGACACGAAAATAACGTTCACCGATATGAAGCCAACATTATTCCCACGAAGCTGTTCACATGCTCAAACATTGACTGCACAACTCCGGGAAAGACGTACGCCCGGAAAGACAACTTCAAACGACACGTACAGCGTTGTGAGAAGACTACCGCTACAGGGAATTTAACGAGAAGTTGAAGATGAAGAGTCAAAAGAGCGACATGCGCCAAAGACTACGAGCCGAGCAGGGAAAGGTCCACATCCAGCATGGTGAGGCATACCATGTGTAGTTGGAGGACTCGAATTTGCATCAATCACATTCTCATGCCTCATCATAGCCATACTGATACACACATACATCTTGCAGATCGCCCTCCGTGTGACCAGATATGGGCATTGCGCATCTCCGGAACTATACTATAGGGCAACTTTCCACAGAGGCGGCGTGCATATATCATCTATCATAATATGTGCCAATAGAAATTGGGAGGCATGACCTGAATCCTGATTGCATGAGGGCAATCTGCATTCGCATATGCACAAAATGGAGTCCTTCGAGTTGGCGCAAGCTGCAAGTATGATTGGCCCGATCCAATCTCGAGTGTGCCTCACTTAGCCTTGCACTCTTCCGCAGTACACCATAATTATAGCAGCGCGTGCTTCTGATCTCCCCGAAATAACCATGCTGTTACTATTAATCCTTTGGCAGTCAATATGGCCCCCGTTGTCATTGCTGTCCGCTCCGCATTGTTGCATGCTGCGCCTTCTCATGACACTCGAGCCTCATCTGCGGCCTTGCTTCCTTCGTTACTGATTGGTATCACTCTTTTAATTATTGGTATCGTTGTAGCTATCGGGACAGTATGTTGGCTCTTAAGAAAAAAGAAGGCGGCCAAGCGTTTAGATGCAGAAACGCCTTCGAGGATTGACACGACATTCTCTGGAGCTGGAGTCATATACCAGAGAATACCCGCGCCATATAGGTCGAAAGCTAAATCATCTGAGCACTCTGAGTCACCACAATCGATCTCATGTACAGCGGTCACTTCGGAATTGGCAGCCGCGGCTAGATTTCACTCTACAAGAGAGAAGGAGCGTGACACTCCACAGGAAGTGTTTAGTTACTATCAAAGACCTCCCTCGGAGTTGACAGGTGTGTATGGATGATTGTTGTTCTAAAATACTTACTGACAATCGTGGCAAGGTCGGTGTTTAGCTGCCGAACTGTATTCTCCTCCCCCTGACGGTAGAAATTCGCCAGATTATTTTGCCAACGATAGGACGACGGTACCGCTGGTAGAGTTAGACGCGACACCAACTTTTATCAGCCCGTCTGATGCCGAGCATGGTCCAAATCCTGTGTTCTACTCCTCTTTTATCCAACTACTGAGCAGATCAAACGCGACTTCATCCCGGGACGCATCTGTACAAGACACTGGAGTGCGACAGATCAACAATCACGTGTCCTCTAGTTTCGATATGGCTATCATAGAAGAAGAGACGCTTCCTAGAATCGCATCCGAGCATGTCGTTGCGATTTATCAGCAAGAGCCAGCAGCGGACAGCAATGAGATTTCTACCGATATTGAACGAGGAGCTGTATTACCGCCAGGCAATGACTTCGAACAATCTGAGCCATACGACGATATGCCCATGCAGATTGATAACCCAGAGAGTTCTCGCCACCACCCCGGTAGCAATGCGGCGGATGTGGTCATCGGCGACTCCAAACATCCACAAGCTGTAGATTTCACTCCTACAGTCAATCCTGCATCTGCTCTCATTGCGGCCCCGCGTAGGAGAGTAGCAGATCGTGATTTGCATCCTTTGGAAATCGACAACACAGTAGCTGCACCCTTCAACAACGAGGACCGCATTCTCATCGATCGCTCAAGACAAGGAAGGCGCCCACATCAGCGCGCGTTGGTACCCAAAACATCACCTGTGCAAAGCCCGAAGACTACACCAACCCTAATTTCGAGCAAATCTACACCTGACTCCGCAAGGACAGACCTGAGTTTCGCGTCCACAGCCACCCAAGCTACACTGTCGGGCTCCTCCGCAATCGCGACACCCTCTCTTGCTGTAGAATCACCTGTTACCCCGTATACTCCCTCAGAGAGTCAGTTGGTTTGCAGAGACTGTGGGCAAGTGTTCAACACACCAGGCCAGCAAAAGTACGTATTCTCCTTCCCAACCTCCTCTGCCTCACCACAGTACCGCAATAACAGTGAACCCATACTAATCACATCCTTTAGAAAACACTACAACCGCCAACACAAACTACGCTACGTGTGCGACATCTGCGTGCGACCTTTCGGCGTACGAGCAGACCTAGAACGCCACGAGCACACAGTACATTCGGATTTGTTCCGGTCCAACAAGCGATTTTGGTGTACTGTGCCTGGTTGTAAGACACCAACTCAAGAGTGGAAGCGCAAGGACAATTTTACTAGGCATGTGAGGAGTTGCGAAGCGAGGGTGGCAAGAGTGGCGGGAGCGAATGGAGGAGGTGGGAAAGGAAAGGAACGAGCTTTGGACATGGAATGCGATTAGTGGGACCGGTATACTGATACCGAGATGAAAGAAGACTGGCAAATGTTAGATTTGTCTGACCCTCTTCCAGTGCAATGTAGGTACATAGCACAGCATCTCTGGAAATAGCAGACTTATTATCCAGGTCGGAAACATGAACGGCGAGATCTGTTCTGAGCGACGCTGCACCGTGAGGTCGTAACATGTTCGCAAACTAATTACTGATTCTGACGCAAGTCATACCCTTGAAGGAATTCGAAGAACTAGGGTCGAACGCAGTGTAATAACGTGTTAGACGAAAACTGCGCCCGGAAGTGGCAGGGCAAGCATGTAGATTGACCTGATTGGCATCGCTAGGCTGCAGGCCGCAGGACGAAGGCCGCCAGGCTGAGACCTAACAGACCTTGCGCGGTAGGCACCATCACCACACACACCCCGTCGTTGATGCATGCGCGACAACGGCGATGCCCTGGATCCTACGAAATCGACCGCAACTTTCGGTAGCACGACCATCGCATTCGCGCTCACACCATCAACGGCTCTGATGAGTTGCATATCCCGCCAGGTACGTTGCGAGACCGCGCCACCAGGCCTATAATCTCTTAGGTAGAACAGGTCGCTGAACCCTCAATGCTAGGCTATGAGAACACCCTTGATTGCCTCCCGCTGGAGACGCACCCTTGGACTCGTTCGCTACTCACCGCGAGTTATCAATCCACAATCCTGAGTGCCAAGCGACCACCAGGCTGCCGGCTGCGCGACACACTTCGTTGATCCACCTACTCTGGCAGCTCGAGCGATACGCACTCCTGCTCTATCCTTCCTAGCTCTCTCTGAAACTACGCCTAGATCGCGATCAAAGTCGGCGCCGTGATGCGCCTCTTGGAACACACGTTGAACGGAGACTTCAGGCTAGTCTTTTTCAGCGATGAAGATGTTCCCCAGTATGCCATCCTATCGCACACATGGACTGAAGGTCAAGAGGTCTCATATTATGATCTAGTCGAGGGCACTGGCGAGGACAAGAGTGGCTACGAAAAGATTCGTTTCTGCGGTAGGCAAGCAGCAGCGGATGGCCTCCAATACTTCTGGGTCGATACCTGCTGCATTGACAAGTCTGCTGGTGTTGAGCTCAGTACAGCTATCAACTCTATGTTCCGTTGGTACCAGCGTGCATCCAAGTGTTACGTATACCTAACAGATGTTGTGGTACCAGAGGAGGTCACTGACGCTAAGGCCTTTCCAATAACCTGGGCGGAAGCTTTTCGACGCAGCCGATGGTTTACTCGGGGCTGGACGTTACAAGAGCTGCTGGCGCCGCCGTGCGTTGAGTTCTTTTCCAAGAACGGAAAGCTGTTAGGCAGCAGGATATCGTTGGAGCAGGAAATCTATAAGATTACTAACATTGCACCTAAAGCCCTACGAGGCCGAAGTCTAGCTGAGTTCAGCATTATGGAGCGTATAAGCTGGGCAGCCGCACGCACAACAACATTGAAGGAAGATAAGGTGTACTGTTTGCTTGGCATTTTTGGGGTATTCTTGCCGCTCATATATGGAGAAGGGGAGGAATATGCGACTCTACGGTTAAGAGAAGAGATAGCGAGGCGGCTGGGAGGTCAGGGAATGGGAAGACCCCTTGATCTGTTTGGTGCGTCATATCATCAGCACAACAGTGCTTCCTGTATAGGTTCTATGCAGCTAATAGTATAGGTACAGGGTGTTTTGCGTCGCCGACTCCAGGAAACGAGCTATCTGTCGTGCAAGTAAGCCAAAGCCCTGGAAACTATCGAAAGCGGGAACGACAGGAGTCCATGATAGAACAACGCAAAAGATATTGCCAACAGTTGCAGCAAAACATCCCTCCCCAAGTACTCCTGGAAAATCCGGTAATCTTGTTTGACGGGTTCGACAAATGCTTTGCCTTCACTCTCGACTGGATCTCCTCATTGGACGTGAGACACCCCCTTAGGTATTCACTAAGGTATCTAGTTCGCTGACATCCGATAGCTCTTCCGTGAAGTTATGGCAACGAAAGCATGGGAAGTGCTAGAAGACGTGTTCAAAGAAGAAGGACATGCCAAAATATGGGAAGGTGAGTTCCTGCTTCAAGATCAGTCTCGGCGCAATCTAGATTTGCGCCGGCCTTGGACATCTATCATGAAACCTGGTGAGCAGAGATATATGAGCATCAAGTTTCGTGAGAGCATGTGGATGCAGACGAGTTGCCCACACTGTGGGAGGGTTGACGTCACCTTCAAGGGTCAGACTACAATTTGGCAAGTTTTCCAGTATTGACGTGATGTCATTCAGCTAATGGGAAGTAGTCAAAGCTGTCAAGTGACCTACGAGCGAATCGTTGAAATCAACGAAGAGGACACAGCGGTTGATAGGACACTATGGAGGGCACCGGGGTGTGTTTATGAAAAAGAACTAAGACATTGCTTTCGTCGCATTTGCCTTACGGTATAAACTTGACTGGGTGTGTACTAGCGCTGGGGTTGTTGCGCATGCTAGGGCAACAACTCCGTGGCCAATGATCTAGGTTGCGCATTTTGCGCTAACCTTTGGAGATGTGAATGTTGCGAGCACTGGGATGATGCGCAACAATGACCACCGATCACTAATACGTTTCTATATAATCAGATACTTAAAGAATTGTCGAAAATGGTCTTTCAAGGGGTTTGTTTGGAGTGCAATATACACCATGCGCGATATAACGCTAAGTTGTAGCTCCCAGATGCTGTGACTTGTTCTTGCCATCAAAACACGAAAGATGCGTCCTTACACTGCCAGTGTATGGACACGCGCGTACCAAATATCCTCACAGCTCCGGCGCCTCTGAATCAAGACTCAACAGGACATTTGGCGTCAAGACGTATGCAACAGGCCTGACCTGCCAAGACAGCAATCAAGCTTTTAAACACTACAGGCTAGCTGAAGTACGTAGTTTTGCCTCAAATCCACCAGACCTGTACGAGCTCAGCCGTAGAAACCATCAAAGCCCTACTCATAACCTCGGCTATATACGCCATCTATTCAACGTCTTCCCTCCCAGCATAGCCGCAGACTCAAAACATTATCTGGAAAAAGGGCATCGACAATCCCTCGGCAGCAATGAGACGTATCAGTGTACCATCCCCGGCTGCTCAACACCGAATAAGATCTTCAGACGGAAAAACAACTACAACAGGCACGTCAAGTGATGTCGTAGACGGATTGGAAAGGGAAAGGTGCAAGAGCGTGCAGAATCTGAATTCAAGGAAGAATGAGGCAAGGAATGCAACAATACTCCTACTGCCGCGTCTATTCCAACTTGGTTCAGTTTCAATGTCTAAACATGGAGGTTACCATTTTCTCACGAAGTAAGACATTGTGGATGATATCGTGGATGTGATCGCTACTACCGAGCCTCTATAGCCACAACGCAATGCGAAGTCAGAAGTAACGCAAAACAACGACTACAGAAGAACGAGAATCTGTTCCAGTCTTTTATCCATTAGCCGACACAACGATCGAATAACATAATCCAGAGAAAGCGCATATGAAGAGTAGGAATATGGGTATTTAACGTTCCGCGCACAATTATCGAATACAACATGCATCCCCAGCATAACCTCCACTCATAAGATCTTATAGCGGCAACAGCAGCGGCGGCACATAGCGTTGCCCATAGCCCATGCGTTCAGCATCCCGACATCTCTATACCCACACATTCACATGTACAACAGCGCGATCTTTCTCTTCGGGAAGAGAAAAAAGTAGACGCCTCATCTGTCCCTTCTCTTCTCTTGCCTTCCTCAATCTATACCCTAATCTCGTTCTTCATTCGTTGTGCTTACGGGGCAACATCTGCCCCATGTGTCCCCGCGGTCTCTTTGATGGAAAAATAACAAATGCCTACAACGCCCGTTTCGCGCACACCTCTTTTTTCTCAGGGTGGTGGAACTATGCAACTTCGATGCGGTCGGATAAGGAGAGGAAGCGATGATCATGATGTTTCAGGCGTCATCGTTGAAGGAGATGTAGAGGGGTTGGCATGTATGAAGCCCACGACAACACGCCAGAAAACGCCACGCAGGAAGAAGAAATCGGCCTCGGAAAGGAAGGTCTCCTGGGAAGACATCATCTACGGCAAGGGAACTCGTTGGAAGAAAGGGCGTTTTGTGCGGGCGTGACGTGAAAGAGGGCAGGGCAGGCGGAAAAGGGTGAGGAAAAAAGAGCAGGCATCTCAAGTATTGCTGATGATGACTCTGGCGCCTTCTTTACCCAGCACACCCCTCTCTTTCGCCTTGGGACTCCTGTCCCGGCCCTTTTTGCGACTGAGGAAGCCGAGCATTCCGGAGGGTTTCTCAGCTTGGGCATCTTTCTGTACGAGGGCGGAACTTTGGTTAGCCATCTCAGTCCAAGAACCGGTCTCGTTGAGAACTACCTGTACGCCTCCGCTGGTGCTGATGCTGCGTTGCGAGCCTCGCTGGCGGTTGTTCATCGGGCGGGAGAAGGAGGGAGTGGGGACTTCGGAGCCGTCGTTGGGGAAGTAGTCGACGTGTTCGCCGCGTTGCGAGGTGGGTGAGCCGGTGTTGGCGGTCTGGTTCAGTATGTTGGTGGCAAGGGGAGGGCTGCCGTTGGGAGATTGCGTCGATCGCCCAGTGGCGGCGGAGCGTGTGGGATGGAGTTCTGCGTCTTGGGGATTGTTCGCAACTGGGCGACCCCAGGGATCTACTGATGGAGTGGGAGGTTGGTCCGGTGCGCTTTGATTGCTCGTCCTTGAGCCGCCGACGGAATCTTGAGGATCTACGACTGCGACGGCGGCAGGCGTTCGTTGGTCACCAGCGGTGGTGTAGTTGAAGGGCTCGAAGAGGGTCTCAATCATCCTGTGCAGCTCTTCAGCCCTGATCTCCTGCTCGGTCGCATCGTCCTTGAGCGCCTCTCTAGGCTTCTGTCTCCGCGCTCTTGCCTCAAGCGGTGCTTCTTCCAACAACAGCTCCTCCAGGTCGTAGGTGGCATCGAAGTTGGTCTTGTCACTCGACGGGATAAAGACGGGCGGGATCTCTTTGCGCTCTAACGCGATGAAATCGATGGGACGGAAGAAGGGGTTGTCTGTAAAGGACTCGAATCCGATGGCGCCTATGCGCTTTGACCGGTTCTTCTCCAAAAGCGAGCTGATGGCATGCAGACAGGGCATGGATACGGGCGGACTGGTAACGGGGTATGTGGGCTCTCCCTTGGAGATCTTGGCGGCGAGAGAGTCGTGGCTGCTAGCCTCGAAGGGTCGCTTGTTGTAGATGCACTCGTAGAAGAGCACGCCCAGTGACCACCAGTCGACCTCGCACGAGTATCCTTTGCCTTCGTAAACCTCGGGCGCGAGATAGGCGAGCGTGCCGGACTTGCTCGTCAGCGGCTTGGTAGGGACAAAGTCGGAAGCGACGTTCTGGGGATGTTAGTGATAGCTGGGGACATGATGAGGACCGAGCTTACGAAGTCTGCCAGATGGACATGGCCTTCAGAATCCAACAGCACGTTATCTGGCTTGATATCCCTGTGTACGATGCCCTGCTGGTGGATGTAGCGCACAGCGCAGCCTAACTGGGCTATCCAGAAGCGCACAGCCTCCTCTGTGAATGTCTTTCGCGAGATGTGGAAGCGCAGGTCACCGCCATTCATTAGATCGACCACGATATATCTGCCCTTGTCAGCCGCGTGCTAACTCATCGCTGGGGGGTATGACGTACAGGTATTCGATGTCCTGGAAGCTGTAGCGCAAGTTGCAGAGGAAGGGGTGGTTCAGGTGCTCGAGCATGCGCCGCTCGCGAATGATGTTGCGGACGCTCTCCGAGCGTACGACTGTGACACGACGTCAGCTCGAGTAGGGCTGGGATGATGCACGGGGCATGGAGACGAACCTTCATCTTTGCGTATGTACTTGAGCGCAAAGGTGAGACCCGTGTCTTTGCGCTCGACAATGCGCACCTTGCCGAATGCGCCCTTGCCGACGACTCGCAGCAGCCGGAAGTGGTTGAGGTTTACTGATGGTGTTAGTCTTGGTGGTCCATGGATGCTCTTCGACGCCCTTCTCTTCAGCCAGATGATGGCACGCACCTTGGTCGGTAAAGACGACGGGCTTGCCGTTGCTCTGACCCATTGGATGCTTCTATGGCAGACTGCCTGGAGAGTGGGAATGCGTGTCTAGTAATGCATCAGGCGACTGGGAAAGCTGGCCGGGGGGATCGGGTGGGGACGGGGCCGTGGTTGCGGGCGGCGGTGGGCAGGATGGCAGGCTTGGGCGGGCGGGTAGTCGGGGATTATTAAGACAGAAGCAACAGGTCGAGGGCTCGTGATGGCAGTGAGCAGCACGTCGAAAGGAGGGCCCGACAGGATTGAAGAGGCACGTTTCGCAGGCGTGGCCCTTAGCGTCGGCAGGAACTAGCATGGGTAACACGTTTGAGTCGCATCCTTGCTTTCACACGAGTGGCTATCAAAGGCGACCGAACCCCCCCAGAGCTAAGCGTCGACGCTCCCTAGAGTCATGGCGTGCCAGCCACACCACAACGCCTGGCCGCACGATAATCGAGCGCCATGGCATGTCTAGATTTAGGGCTGGCCTTATTGGGGTACAGCTGCAGCACGCAACAATCCCCCCGTCTGCCATGTGCAGTCCACCCGTCTCCCACGCGGAGCTGTCACGGGACGGGCACTCTATCTGAGCCCAAGGTTTCCGGGGTGGAGCGAGACGGACGTCGTCGTCTTGCTCTGCTCCCGTCTGATCTGCACTACCTAGCTAAGCTCGGACACGTGCTGAAACACATCTTCAACCACAGGGACGCTGCGCAGTCATAGCACGCGATGCATTTGTCCGGCGTTCGTGACAATTTCCTTCTGCAACCATCTCGTCGACGCTGGCAGCAAACGGCCCTCTCGCCGATGTTAGCCTGTCTACAGCCTTCATCGTCGTTGACAGATCCCAGAGAGCCCTCGCGGAGCCGGCGCCGATTGGCGTCTCCTAGTTTCTTCTTTCTAGACCCGCTTTCTTCTACTAGGTAACAACGTAGAACCGTGCCACGGGCGACCACCTCTGCCTCCAGCCAGCTGCGGGTACTCAAGCCGCCGAGTCCACTCCACGTCAACCGGAATTGCTTTGGCATCCTTCGCGCAGCCTCGACGAAAAGTCCAAGAGAACAAACAGTCGCCAAGATGATCAGATATGTGCACCCTAGCAATACAGGCGGGGAGAGCAGGAGCCAGTGCTCACATGCAGACCTCGACGAAGAGCGGCGGCGCATTGTATAAACTTTCAAATCTCTCCTCTATGCCCTAGGCGTAATAGTCTTGGCAGCCCCTCGCGCCTTCTCCGGGACTAACTCTCACTTCTCACTCCTCGCGACGAACACCACGGCCTCATTGTCATAGCATTCTTGTTCTCGGGACCTTCTGAGTCGACATGCATAAATCCCTGTCCACCACCGCTCCGGCCCGAACAGTTCCTCCCACTGACATAATGTTGCACGACACCTCATCAACCGTGGGCACAGACAACAGACCCTTTCGCGGATGCACTCCGCTGCAGTTGCACGTGTCTGTTCGCGTGCGCGTAGGGACAAAGTTTCGGCTGACTACACCCACACCAGGCTAAAGAGGTCGCGTTCTAGAAGACTTCCGCTTCCTCCGAACGTGCAGCAATGTGGACACAACCACGCGGCTACTGCGTGCTTCATGCAGCCAGGTGGGTTTCTTCAGCCTCGTCAGTACCTATTGCTGCAGTGCGCCCACCCTAGTGCTGTCTCCAAATCACCTTTGGATCCGGCTACAGTTGTGGCTCATTTCCCTAGACGCATACACCTCGTGTCGGTACCTTAATGCCAGGGCAACCCTTCGAACGCCCATCCTGCTTGCATGCGGCACAGCAAACTCCTGACGCAGCCCCCTATGCGTTGGCAGCCAATCTTCGAGCAACGGTATTCTACCCACAGCTTCCCCGTTCCCAAGGCCTTGTTGCTGGTTTCGCACCCGCGAAGCAGTCCAATGTCTGTCCAGTCAGTGGTGTTACGGCTATCGATCGCTGCTATCCAGTGTCTTGGGATCCAGCCTTACAGAAATGCGCTCGAGCGGCACAACCAACTCGAATACCACGAACATCAGGATCACGATGAGCTACCTCCTCTGCGACTCTCGCTTAACACAAGGATCCATTAATCTGCAACAGGCGGGCGTCAAGAGCCCCTTGGTGGTCCCCCGTTGCCTTCATTGGCTGGACCTACATCCCGCAATGCTGACTACCGAATGCATCACATCCGGAAACTCCAGTCTCGTACTAGCGCTATTATGCATCTGAGGACCACCCACAGGATGTGAAGCACTTATCTTCGACGTTCCAGCTGAGCTCGCCCTGCGAGCAGTGCTTTTGCCTATTCTTAGCGCCATCGGGACCAGAGCCTGTTTGCACAGACTACATATAAAAGTGTGTGGCGTTTGAATAACGTCCCGCGCAGAGTGGTCCTGCAATGCCTGGACTCATGCTGCGGAGAAGATGCTGGAAGCCTTCCGCAGAACCAAGTTGGGAGTCGACTATGTCGCCATTAACGTGGCTGAAAAGCCTGACGAAAACTGTCTTTACATCCCTACATCGCTTAGGTGCAATACCTCCACTTCATGCACGTCAGCTATGGATATCCCAGCACGCACGATTTCTGAGGGGTTGCAGATGAATTCCTGTACCACGATAGTATGCATGGTCTAGCACGGGAAAACTCGTGCTGATCGCTGTATTGACGGGCAAAAGAATCGATGATTGTGGCTTGCATGTACCCCGGAAAACTGCCAGGAAAGAGTCGAGGCCGGTATTGAAGGAATGATCGCCCATACCCTGTCCATATTCTTATAAGTGGAGCACACCGCCAACGTGATCACGAGTACACCATGCAAGGGAAAGATTGGACAGATCTCTGCAGCTTGCACAGGGGTGGAGCATGTAGATCAAGGAATTAACGTAGGCTTCTACAGTCTATCATACCAGGTGATTAGTCTTCCCCTTGAATAGGGAGTGATCTATTCTCGTCCCGACTACGATCCGCCAGCATACGGCATCGCACTTTGTGCAATACATCGAGGTCAAAAGGGTCTTCAACAACTTGCTGTAAACAACTATGGGCAACCACTTTGATAGACTTGTAACAGTCACCTAACATCTAGAACACGCTCGCACTCCAACGATAGGTGGCAAAATCAGGACGACGTACTCATAGGGGCCGATCGTTTCCTAGACAAAAGCACGAACACAGATGGTTGGTCCACCAGGAACTCCAGGCAATCTTCTTCATTAAGCCTGTCTGTATCGATGAGAGAGTAGGATGAACGAATCATCACCGACGAAGACTTAAGCAAGAAAAGATCAGTTAATACACAACAAATCCCCACCTTTCCTGACCCATACTCGACAAGTAAAAGGTCAAGAACCAACAATACGCAGCTTTACCTCATAGTCCACGACTCAAGGGTTCTTGTGTCACAACAAGTAGTCTACAAGTGATTCCAACCCCCTAGAACTCATGTCGTAGAGTAAGAGTGAGATTGACATTACCTACATGTCGCATCGATGGTATTCAGCGGAAAAGTATCGGCCTGCAGAAATACCCAACGAATACAAAGAAGGAAATAACAACAACGAGGAAGAGCAACCTAGCGATGGTTTCAAGGATAGCGTTTGATGCATCGAGGGCAGGAGTGGCGTCTCGGTTCTGCGCAGGCATTGTCGTCTTGCAGCCGAGATGCAGTGGTGTAGGCAGAGGAAGACGGAACAAGTGATGCGATGTGAACGAAGGCCCAGACCGACACTCAGGCAGCAACCACCATGATCAACTCATCAGCCCACCAATTTACACACCCAAAAGTCCCAAGCGAAAAGACTTCAAGTTCGAGCGCGAAGCCCACGAGACTCAGGCAGCGTGCGAGATGGTTGTTTTATCTGCCCTCGAACAGGCTAACGGTGCCGTTGGTTGTTCTACGGCATAAGTGTGCAGAAGATGAGGGAAGGAATAGATGGTATTTTTTTTCACAGCTTGGGGCTCTATTGCTACTGAGCCAGTCACTCGACTGGCTTCTGGTCTCGAACATTCTCCATGCGAGAACGGACGCACTGTAGACTTGGGATAGTGGTGTGTAGCGAGCGCAGTCGGATCTGCATGGACCCGCGTAGACTCAGATACTACCAGCATCTCCGCTGCGAAGAGCGTGAGTCTATGAGGGGCGAAGGAAGGCGGTGGCGACTCACCGTGTTTTGAACGGAGTGTGAAGGCATAGTGCCAGTTCTATTGGCTTGCTCGTATACAGGGTTTGTGTTCACTACAACACGGCTTTCGCTAATCTCACTGAAGCTATCTTGATGTGGCTTCTACCGAACAGAATGCAGCCTCACTCATGCACGTCACAAAAAGAGAAGTATGTTCCATGCAGGTGTCTACATCCTCCAGTCGAGGCATCATCAACATCTAGTCCCACTAGATCTCACTCGTTCTGGCGATCGAACAGGAAGGAGGTAGAATGAGGGCGAAGAAGAAAGGCACATAACCACAACCACCCGGGTCATCATCGGGTAAACCCCCAACATTCCACACGCTCTCAGCCCTAGCTAGCCCAAGATCAGCCAACTATGCGGCACGTGCCGACCATGGCGATCTGCCGATTCCCAACCATGAAACTATTGGACGGAAGACTACTTCCTCGAACGCCCCAGTGGCGATTCTAGAAGAAGCTGAAGGTGTCGTGCATGAAGGATATCGTAGATCGGGTGCTGATCGACGGGCACCCATGGAGGTTGCCTTTGCTTTTTTAAGGCAGCATACTATGAGTTTGGTATAGCTTCGCAAAAGCATGTCTTTCACTTGACCCTGGGGATAAGAGTTTTGGTGTCGTTGATGTCTAGTGTAGCGTTGTACTACGGGCTGCTGTGCGAGATGCCATGTGGTGTGTCAGTAACATGGATGAACCTGTGGATAGCTACAGAAGTCTGCTTACGATAAGCTACACATGCTGACCCTTGCCATATCATATCCACAGTGAGTTTAGGCGTACCAAACTTGATGCTGTATGTAGCTTTCCGTGCTTGTGGGGAATACGAGGTTCGGGTAGTACGGCGCATGCGGACATGGATTCGGCTGTATGCGCAGTCATTCGAAGCTGGAAAGAAGGTGAGTCGATCAGATAGCGCACTTCGCGGCGTTGAAGTCGCATAGAGTGTAGCCAAACTGTACCATCTTTCTTTTATATTGATGTGCAGTGTGGTGATATACTAGGATCTGGTTGCGGTCGGGTCGAGCATGCAGATGGCGTAAGCAGGCATATATGTTGCACGACGTACAGTCGAGGCCTGCGGAAGAAGGTCTGTCTGAGATGATCTGGATGCAGGCCTTGACGAGATCTTCGTATACCGAAACATGTCCGGATTGTCGAAGAACCCTTTCAAAGTATCTGGGAGGGAGGGATGTGACCGGGTCGGCCAGAACGGCGCGAAGCGTAATGCGGTTGTTTGCATCAGACGTTCTTGTCTGGTTCCTTTGAAGTCAGTCTTGCAGGAAATCCCTGAGGCCGGCAACGAGCAATGTGGTAGACTCGGTGGGTGAATTGATGCACTCCTCATCCGGCTTTGAGAATTAGGTTTATTCGCCCTCTTGATGCTCTTCTTGGTCGACACGATGGGAGCACCAAGAAGACCTTCGTCACTGCCTCCAGGGTCGGTTTCCCTCTGTTGTCTTGACTAAAACTAACGCGGTGGTCATGCTCACGTCGCTCCAGTCGACGAGTAGAATTGTGAACGAGGACCTAATAGCACTGAAGATTAAAGAACCCTTTTCCGAATGTCGAGGTCGCCTTGCTTCCATATTTGGTGCAGGTTTCTGTCAAAGGTGTCATAGATGCGAAGACAAGCTCTGCTGTTCCGCTCGCTTTCACAAAGACCCGATGAGTACCTGTGAATTACCGTCGCTACCAATTATCAGTGGACTGCGAGACCAGCGAGTCTTCTTGTCCTGGCGATGATATGGCTCGCTGTCATTGGTATCGACCTTCACAGGCCAGGCAGGCGAAAACATCTAGCCCAAGGCAATCAGGCCGCCTAAGTGGAGTATTAGATCATAGACCTCCATTGAAGGTGTGGCGCATCGTTCCTGTAGACTTTAATCCAGAATGAAATCGTTGGAAGCACTTTCACCTAGATGGGTTGTTGAGGGTACGAGGTTGGTGGTGGCCGGGGTCTGTTTAGTGTTGGTGCTTCCCGATCCTCGGTTCGACCCGAACACGTCGCGACTGCCCAGCACCACGAGGAGCAATACACGATGCACTCAACCAGCAACTTCAGCCCCTCACGCCATGAACGGGGCAGAAACACGGATATACGGTGAATTGCATACGACGGGCCAGCTCCCCACGCCTTCCTCAACGCCGGAACCGGACGATGTGGCACCTCCGAGTGGCCGCCGCGCCCATGAAGCCAAAAGCGAGGAACCGCTGCAGAACATGACGAATGGCGCCAAAGCCGAGCCAAATAGCGCAATCAGCTCCAGTGCGCCGAGCAGGAGGCCCAGCGTGCACGAAGAGGCCATTCTCTCCGACACCAGCGAGAAGATACGGCCTATCAAGCGGCCTGGAGACGGGCGGCGGAGGAGCAGCGTGTCGGAGCACGAGAAGATCCTCAAGCTCAGTCCCCGCCAGATTCAGGAACTCACGAGTGAACCTGCGAGCATTCCCGTTCGAGCAGCCACGCCGATTCTCGAAGACGAGCTGGAGGACGCCACACCGCTGGAAGATGGCGATGGCCAGGGTAACAACAAGCTCTTGGGTGTTGTGCTGGAGCGGCCGGTGGAGCTGAATGGCGAGGCGAGGAGAGAAAAGGGCTCAAGAGGGCGGGACGGGCCGCGAGAGAAGGAAGTCGTCCTGATCAAGACACCTGCAACCGAATTGCGCAACGGTCGCCCGGTGCTTTCCTCACGATCCGTTACCACGCCCTCGCTCCCACGAAGGACCACGTCAAGGTCGCGATCACGCACACACAACCAGACACAAGAGACAGAGGACCGGCGGCATGGCAGGCATGTTCCTCCGCCATTGAGTCTGGACCACAGAGATGGCGCGTCCAAGGGCCACGATCGACACAAGGAGACGCGCGAGATACGTGAGCAGGTTTCCCCAACGCCAATCGCTCTACCGCTGCCGCCAATGTCGATGCCTACCTTTCTCTCCCTAGAACTCTCTGCGAGCCGCCCCTCTCCATTGTACATATATCGACCCGCGACGACAGACTTTCCCTACGAAACATCCGAGATCAAGTACGAGCGGTTGCTCAACTTCCTGAGGATACCGCTGAAGATCGAGGGCATACTTGGATTTGGAGCGCTGGCTTGTCTGGATGCATGGATGCACGTCTTGACGATTCTGCCCCTCCGCTTCCTACTCGCCATTGCCATCTTGGTCAAATGGTGGGGCTCCGTCATTGTGAAAGAGTTTCGCGATCTCTGGGCTTTTGTCTACGATGGCCTTCCTCGCCTTTGGCAGCGCAGAAAGCAGACCGATGGCCCTACACCATTACCAACACCAGCCGAGGAGGTGCCTCCGTCCATGTCGCGGAAGCCATCATCCTCTACCGTTCCCTCAGCCAATATCACGGCCAGGCAGAATCCTCAGATGTCGACGACATTCAAGTTCCCAGACATGAACGAGCTCAGAGCGCGCCGGCCTCGAAACTCCCGATTCCGTCACCGCCGTACCAAGTCCACGCCTTCTACGCTACAACCAAGCCACAAAGCAGACATACTGAAAGGTCTACTGGTCATTGCCAGCTGCTTCGTCTTGATGCGCTTCGACGCGAGTCGCATGTATCATGGCATTCGTGGACAGTCAGCTATCAAGCTGTACGTCATCTACAACGTCCTCGAGGTCTGTGATCGCCTGCTCTCAGCCGTCGGTCAGGATGTACTGGAATGCCTCTTTTCTCGCGAGACGCTGGACCGAAATCCCGACGGCAGAAGTAAGGTCCTCCGTCCTTTTGGAATGTTCGCACTTGCACTGGTATACACTGTCGCCCATGCTACCGCGCTGTTCTACCAAGTGATAACGCTGAACGTGGCCGTCAACTCCTATTCCAACGCACTACTGACGCTCTTGATGTCCAACCAATTCGTCGAAATCAAGGGCACGGTGTTCAAGAAATTTGAGAAGGAGAACCTTTTCCAGATCACCTGCGCAGATATCGTAGAGCGCTTCCAGCTCTGGCTCATGCTTCTCATCATTGCAATGCGCAACGTCGTTGAAGTTGGTGGCTTGAGTATCCAAAGCAGTGACACTTCTTGGACGGCCATGTTCACTGGATCTGCCAATGCGTCTTCTGCGACCGCGTTCAAGGCTACGAGTATCATACCTATGAGCTTCACCATCTTTCCAAAGTACATCGCACAGGTACTCAATCCTTTCCTGCTGGTCTTGGGTAGTGAGATGTTTGTCGACTGGCTGAAGCATGCGTACATTACCAAGTTCAATCAGTACAAGCCAGAGGTGTATAGCAAGTTCTTTGACGTTCTGGCAAAGGACTACTATTCTAATGTAAGCCGTCTAATCCTAGTATACTTTGTTAGCTAACACTTCACAGGCTTTTGCTGATGCGGACTTGACACGACGTCTTGGTTTGCCAGTCATACCACTGTCCTGTCTTTTCATACGCGCCGCCATCCAGACCTATCACATGTTCATCGCCATGCACATGCCGCCACCGCTCCACACCACATCAACATCCCTCTCTTCCGACCCGACCTCCTCCCCCACAACGACCGCAGCACTAGCCCACATCGACCACGTCTTCCGCCGAGCCCTAGGCCGCTCCTCTTTCGGCGCTGGCATCCCCTCCCAAGCCTGGTACAACCCCCTATCCTATACCCTCGACGACCTCATCGCCGGCT
Organism: Alternaria infectoria; assembly: GCF_024043175.1. Taxonomy (NCBI): domain Eukaryota; kingdom Fungi; phylum Ascomycota; class Dothideomycetes; order Pleosporales; family Pleosporaceae; genus Alternaria; species Alternaria infectoria. The sequence continues at coordinate 694,415 of NW_026250701.1, forward strand.
CCACCATGCTCATCGTCTTTCTCGTCGGCTACCTCATCTTCCTCGCTTTCAAGCTCGTCCTCGGCATGCTGCTCTTATCCGTAAGCCGCAAGCGGTATCACGGTATGCAGGAACGGGAAAAGATGAATGTTGAGACTGGGGGTAAGAGAATTGGGGGCTGGGGCGTTGTAGACGTCGATGAGGAGAAGAGGAAGGTGATTTACGATGACGACCCTGAGACGCTGAAGAGGTTGAGGGAGAGAGATGAGAAAAGTAGGAAGAAGGAGGCGGAGGAGAGGGAGAGAGGGACAAGCTTTGGGCATGTTAGTCGGTATGCTATGGTTGCCAAGAGGATTTGGTGATGTAGGGTAATTGCATGTTGTATATTATCAACTGATCAAAATATTATTCAAGACTTTCTCCCTATCTACGCCAAGTCACTGCTGCTGGAGAGCACTTTGCAACGATACCTTGATCTGGGTGAGGGGCTGCTTACCAGCGGGAAGTCCTGCCGAGGTTAGATGATTGGTGCAGCACGCTAGCGGCATGACTTCCATCCGTAACGGCCGCAACGGCCGCAACATCCCCAATAACATATATACATCGATCACAAGCTTTATCATTAGAGATTTGCCATCTTAAAATCAACGCACTAGATCAGCGTTGCCTGCTAACCCTTTAAACACCAATCTGACACTTTCGCCACACCCTACACACGTCAAGCCTTTCGATCCAACCAAGATGACCAACCAACCCAATCCCCCACAAAAGCCCTTCATGGAGCAGCTAGCCCTACGCCAAACCGGCGAAAACGAATTCGAAATGATCAACTTTCCACAGAAAATGGGCAATCCACTAGACATTGCCTACGGTGGCTACACCATCGCGGTGGCATGCAAAGCAGCCTGTCTCACAGTACCAGACGGCTACAACCTCTACTCCCTCCAAGGAAACTATTTAGGCCCCGCATACACCGACCGACCCCTCCGCGCCAGCGTACGAGTAGTACGCCAAACCCGCACCTTTGCAACGCGCCAAGTCGAAGTAAGCCAAACGACCACTCCCAAGGAAGGCCAGAAAGAAGAGAGCAGAATATGTCTCCTCGCAACCGCCGATTTCATAATCAGTTCGCCCACATCCCTCCTATCCTACTCCCACACCCACACCCACCCCAACTGGCGCGACTGTCCTACACCGGAGGCGGCCTTCACCGCGCTAGTGGAGAAAGGCACCGTCCCCAAAAAGCTGAAGGAAGCCCACGAAAGGGGCTTCAATCTAATCTCGCACTTCTACGACCAACGCCTCGTCCCCGACAGCGTCTTCACCCAGAACCTCTACGGCATCGCCGCCTCAGCACCGCACACCCAAGACACGCTCGCGCCATCGGAGCGCAGCACCGCGGACTGGATCCGCAGCAGAGAAAAACTTCCCACCACTACCGATAACATGACTTCCCTGACCTTCCTCATGGATCTGGGCATCGCGTTCTTACCCCTGTCGTTCAATCATATGTGGTTCGGGGATGCGAGTGCGGTGTCTAGTTTGGATTTCTCCTTAAGGCTGTTTGTGGATACGGAGGAGTTGAAACTGGATGAGGGGTGGTTGCTGAGGGAGTTGAGGTGTAAGGTTGCGGGGGAGGGCAGGAGTTTTGGCGAGGGTTGGGTTTGGGATGAGGGGGGGAGGTGTGTGGCTAGTATGACTCAGCAGTGTATTTTGAGGCCGCTGGCGAAGAAGAAGGGGGATGGGAAGGAGAAAGGGAAGTTGTAAGATTAGAAATAAGTTGGGGAGATTGCATGTAAGTTGGAATTTCTTAGATCTATGGATGCATGTACTGTGTATATTTACGTTTTGTGTTCTACACTCAATTTCCTTCAAGTAATCATGAAATAATGAATCTTGGGAAGAACGACATGGCCATTGCTCAGACGTGCCGCCGGTTGTCTCGATAAGCTCATCAGCACTACCCCAGGCCGTCCCGCAACGTTAGAGATATATCTGGGTTGGCAATCGGACCGACGGATCTGTGCGGAGGGAAGACGCAATAGTAAGCCGGACCCCTTCATGTCCCCGACTTTGAATGCTACGACATATATAGGTTTCTCACGTCCCGGTAGTCTTGGATACATATGTACGGCGGGTTGATCCTGCATTCGCTGCCTGTCTCGATGCACTCAGCGGTTCGGGTAAGAATATCGCCATATCAATTCTTCGGTAGCGGTCTCGACGGGCTGCACAGCATGAGACCGGTGGGAATTAATGAACGCCTGAGTAAGGTTGCTACTGTTATATAGGCTCCAGTGTCGCACTCTTGGCCATCTTGTTGTATTCGCGATAAGTTGGGCAACGGCTGGCCACACTGACAATGTTGAATCACTGCCTGACGCCGTGCTGGAATGAAATCGTCAGATGGTTGAGGAATACCCGACGTCTGCAGATAAGAGGCCAAGTACTGACTGAACCTATCGCAAGTTCAGTAGCTCGATCGCTGGCTTGATGACTGCCTAGATGACTGTGAGTGGCATAATATTACCCGGGGCGTAACATGCCAACGCTGACCGGCACAAAGCAGTCGTAAGATGCACACCGTTTAAACGGCATATAACGAGCTCGAAAAAGCGCGCACAGTCAGCAGTACATACCAACAACATACCGCGCGCGCATTTGAGGTATATGTCGACAGATCAGCCCCCGGCGCGGAAAGGCCAAGATCCGCTATCCTCGCCGTATCCCGGGGACCAACGACCCCACAGACCCTCTTTCGCGGCACGACGATAAGCAGCGGCAGTCAGCAAGTGGAGATTCCAGAATCATTATCGAGAAGCAACGGGACCCGGAAGGCTTTTGAACCATCACCGTGCCGCGCACATGGCAGGTGTCAGGGTAGGGCTGAACGTCTTCCGGTCCCACGGAAGACGCTACATCCGCCGCCGAATCGCGCTAGAAAGATGGTGCAAGCACAAACACCCGGGCAACCTTGAAAAGCCACCACAACACCACGAAACGGCAGGTCGAACCGGATGCAGAGCCAACACCGAGCAGATGGCCACGCAACCACTCCGGGGGCTGGATCCACTCTGCCTTCACCCTGAATCTCGCGATCTGCGATTTTCGTCCGCTGTGCTTGTGCGAGGGAGGGGTCTGGGGCTCTTTCGTTTGGGAGGGGCGTACCGGGGTGCGTTTGATTGGCGCGGTATGCAAGCATGCGCAGGGGGAAACGGAGATGCACGACGTCAAGATGAGGTTACAGTGTTGATGTGTTTGTTTCTGTCGGTTGCGTGCAGTGTCGCGATGGCGTATGCAGCCCTCGATTGCCTGAGACAGTCGACTGTAAGACCTTCTTTTTCTCTAGGGGTCGGCGGGGATTCGCTTTCTCTTTCGCTTATCGCAGAGAGCAAATGGGCTGCATGTGAGCTTGGCCAAGGCTTAGGGGCAGCCGCGGGCATTGGTCGGACGAACTAGCTCGGATGTGGTGCTGTATACAGAGGACAGTGTACAGTACTCCGTGGGCGATGCAGGTTCCACTGCTGTGGTTACCAAAGAGCACCCAGAGCCGCATGGCCGAACGGCGATCGACGACGACGGACGTAACTTTGTTCGGACCGTTCTTCGCGAAACGACAGTGGTGGATGTAGAATGAGTCGAAATCGCGTGGCCGTAGTAGGCAGGTGGTGATTGGCTGTTGGGCCTTCTGGATACCGTATCCACGCCGTATCCGAGGCGTGACACTAGCGCACTCGATGCAAGCGAACCGGAGACGGGCAGGCAGGCCATCCGGCGCGCTGGTGCTCGCCAGCCAAGCCGTCAGTCCGCCGCCCGCTGGACCAAATCCTTTACTGGGGCGGCGCCTGGGTCCTCATTAGCAGTAGCTGCTGCTACCTTTATTATCATCTACCTCATCCCCCCGGCCTGGCCTTGTTGTCCTTGCCATACAAACTCTACTACCTTTTTAATACCTGTCCCTCTTTGCATTTCTCCTTCGCCTGACTAATCTCTGCCCCCAAGTGGCGATCTCTCGCCCACCATGAGTCTAGTCGGCAATTTCACAACCAACATGGACCGCGAGGCTGTATCCGGCGGCGTTCCACCACCAGAGATGGGCGGCAGACAGCCTTCCCACTACAACGACAACGAGCAAGCAGAGTCAGATGCATCCACAATAGCAGCTGTCGAGGGCTCGCCACAAAGTCACAACAACCACACCGACCGCAAGGATGGATCTTACAACACACATGACGCCGACGAAATCGCCGAGGCTGCTCGGAGAGAAGAGGCCGTTCACCAATTGGCCCGCAGACTTACCTCGCAGAGTCAACAATCTGCAGCAAACCAAAATCCCTTCAACGCGGCACCCAACTCCGCTCTGGACCCCCATGGCGAACACTTCAACGCACGAGCATGGACCAAGGCTATGCTGAATCTACAGCTAAATGACGAGAACGCGCCCCCTACACGAACGGCTGGTGTATCTTTCCGCGATCTCAACGTCCACGGTTTCGGAACCGACACCGATTACCAGAAGACTGTTGGTAACGTGTGGCTAGATGGACCTGCGCTTGTCAAGAAAATCATGGGCGACAAGGGCCGCAAGATCGACATTTTGCAGCACTGTGATGGCCTAGTCGAGGCTGGCGAGATGCTGGTCGTTCTTGGACCTCCTGGATCTGGTTGCTCGACTTTCCTCAAGACCATCACTGGAGAGACACACGGTTTCGTTGTCGACTCAAGCTCGCACATCAACTACCAGGGTGTCAGCCCAGAGCTCATGAACAAGAACTACCGCGGTGAAGCCATCTACACTGCCGAAGTTGATGTTCATTTCCCCATGATGACTGTTGGAGAGACTCTTTACTTTGCTGCTCAAGCTCGTCGGCCAAGGAACATTCCAGGCGGCGTCAGTGTAAAGCAGTACGCCGAGCACCAGCGCGATGTCATCATGGCCCTGTATGGAATTTCTCACACCGTCAACACTCGCGTCGGTAACGACTTCCTTCGTGGTGTCTCTGGTGGAGAGCGAAAGCGTGTCACCATCGCCGAAGCCTCCCTCAGCAGAGCGCCACTGCAAGCGTGGGACAACTCCACCCGTGGTCTTGATTCCGCCAACGCCATCGAGTTCTGCAAGACCCTCCGCATGGAGACTGAGATCAACGGCACCACCGCCTGTGTCGCCATCTACCAGGCACCTCAGGCTGCCTACGACCTCTTCGACAAGGTACTCGTGCTCTACGAGGGTCGCCAAATCTTCTTCGGAAAGACCACCGACGCGAAGGCCTTCTTCGTCAACATGGGTTTCCTCTGCCCTGACCGTCAGACCGATGCCGATTTCTTGACTTCCATGACCAGTCCTTTGGAGCGTATTGTTCGCGAGGGCTTCGAGAACCGTGTCCCACGCACTCCGGATGAGTTCGCGCAGCGCTGGGCCGAGTCCGCAGAGCGAGCAGCTCTCCTGCAAGAGATCGAAGCCTACGAGCAAAAGTACCCCATTGGTGGCGAGGCTGGCCAGCGCTTCAAGGAATCGCGCCAGCTGCAGAAGGCCAAGGGTCAGCGCGAGAAGTCCCCATACACTCTCTCTTACATGCAGCAGGTTAAGCTTTGCTTGTGGCGAGGCTTCGTTCGCTTGAAGGCTGACCCCAGTATCACCATCACGCAACTCATCGCCAACTCCATCATGGGTCTTGTCATCTCGTCCGTCTTCTACAACCTCCAGCCTACCACTTCAAGTTTCTACTCTCGATCCGCCCTTCTTTTCTTCGCTATCCTGATGAACGCTTTCGGTTCCGCCCTCGAGATCCTGACGCTTTACGCTCAACGTCCCATTGTCGAAAAGCACTCCCGTTACGCCCTGTACCACCCGTCCGCTGAAGCCTTTGCCAGTATGTTGACCGACATGCCATACAAGATTGTCAATTCGATTACCTTCAACTTGGTCCTGTATTTCATGACCAACCTCCGACGAGAGCCCGGCAACTTCTTCTTCTTCGTCCTCATCTCCTTCACATTGACGCTCGTCATGTCCATGTTCTTCCGTTCCATCGCCTCTCTATCCCGCTCTCTTGTCCAGGCTCTCGCACCCGCTGCCATCCTCATCCTGGGTCTCGTCATGTACACTGGTTTCGCTATCCCTCCCAGCTACATGCTGGGCTGGTCCAAGTGGATCCGCTACATCAACCCTGTCAGTTACGGTTTCGAGGCTCTCATGGTCAACGAGTTCCACAACAGGCAATTTGAGTGCAACGAGTTCATTCCTTTCGGCCCTGGCTACGAAGACATTTCTGGTGTTCAACAAGCTTGCAGGACCATCGGCTCTGTTCCCGGACAGCCCTTCGTCAGTGGTGATGCTTACATCAACTCGGCCTTCAACTACTACGCAAAGAACAAGTGGCGCAACTTCGGAATCATGTGGGTCTTCATGTTCGGTCTCATGGGTGTCTACCTCGCTGGTACTGAATTCATCACCGCCAAGAAGTCCAAGGGCGAAGTCCTTGTTTTCCAGCGTAGCCACAAGCTCCCTGCGCCCAAGAGCAAGTCCGAAGAGGATCTGGAAGCCGCTCAACCTGCACGCAATGCCTCTGTTCAGAACACCTCCGACGACATCGCCATCATCGAACGCCAAACCGCCATCTTCCAGTGGGAGGACGTCTGCTACGATATCACTATCAAGAAGGAGCCTCGCCGTATTCTCGACCACGTTGATGGATGGGTCAAGCCGGGTACTTTGACTGCGCTTATGGGTGTCTCTGGTGCTGGTAAAACCACTCTTCTGGATTGCTTGGCTACGCGTACTACTATGGGTGTCATTACCGGTCAGATGCTGGTCGATGGCAAGCCTCGCGATGACTCTTTCCAGCGCAAGACAGGTATGTCTCCATACTATCGCTAACATTAGGAACACACACTAACTTCGCATTCAGGTTACGCTCAGCAGCAAGATCTCCATCTCTCCACCTCGACCGTCCGTGAAGCCCTCACCTTCTCCGCCGTCCTCCGTCAACCCGCACACGTCTCTCGTCAAGAGAAGGTCGAATACGTCGAGGAGGTCATCAAGCTTCTGGAGATGACTGAATACGCTGATGCCATCGTCGGTGTCCCCGGTGAAGGTCTCAACGTTGAGCAGCGCAAGCGTCTTACTATCGGTGTGGAACTGGCTGCTAAGCCTGCTCTTCTTCTCTTCTTGGACGAACCCACCTCTGGACTCGACTCGCAAACCTCTTGGGCTATTCTCGATCTCTTGGACAAGTTGAAGAAGAACGGTCAGGCTATTCTCTGCACCATCCACCAGCCTAGTGCCATGTTGTTCCAACGTTTCGATCGTCTTCTCTTCTTGGCCCGTGGTGGACGCACTGTCTACTATGGAGATGTCGGTGAAAACTCGCACGTCTTAGTCGATTACTTCGTTCGCAACGGTGGTCCTCCTTGCCCGCCTGCCGCCAACCCCGCTGAATGGATGTTGGAAGTCATTGGTGCCGCTCCCGGTTCGCACACAGACATCGACTGGCACCAGACCTGGCGCGACTCCGCCGAGTACCGTGAGGTCAAGCGCCATCTCGCCGAACTCAAATCCGAACGTGGCCAAGCCGAGGCTCTTCAACGCACCATGTCTGCTCAGAAGCGAGAGGACAAGGCTGCTTACCGCGAGTTCGCCGCACCCTTCATGGTTCAACTTCGTGAGACCATGTCCCGTGTCTGGACCCAGTACTGGCGCACACCCTCGTACATCTACTCCAAGACCTTCCTCTGCACGCTCTCGGCCCTCTTCATCGGTTTTTCCCTCTTCCAGATGCCCAACACGCAGACTGGTCTTCAGAACCAAATGTTCGGTATCTTCATGTTGCTGACAATCTTCGGTCAATTGGTCCAACAGATCATGCCTCACTTCGTCACTCAGCGTGCTCTGTACGAGGTCCGCGAGCGCCCCAGTAAGACCTACTCTTGGAAGGCCTTCATGATCTCCAACATCGCTGTCGAGCTCCCATGGAACTCGCTCATGGCCGTGATCATCTACTTCTGCTGGTACTACCCCATTGGCCTGTACAACAACGCAGCGCAAACCGACAAGGTCACCTACCGTGGTTTCCAATTCTTCCTCTTCGTCTGGATGTTCCTGATCTTCACGTCGACATTCACACATATGGTTATCGCTGGTATCGACTCCGCTGAGACTGGTGGCAACATTGCCAACTTGATGTTCTCTCTCTGCTTGATCTTCTGTGGTGTCCTTGCCCAGCCTTCCACCTTCCCCCGCTTCTGGATCTTCATGTACCGCGTCTCGCCGTTCACGTACATGGTGTCTGGATTGCTGTCTGTCGGCCTGGCCAACGCCAATGTGCAGTGCGCGCAGAACGAGTTGATCCACTTTGACCCTCGCGAAGGCGAAACCTGCGGTCAATACATCGAGGCCTGGACAGCATCTGCCGGTGGTAAGATGACCAACCCCGAGGCCATGACCGACTGCAACTTCTGCGCTATCGAGGACACCAATGTTTTCCTCCGCAGCATCTCTTCCGATTACGGCGACGCTTGGCGCAACTTTGGGTAAGTCACTTCATTCCATCTTCCATTTCGAACCTGTTACTAACTCTACCTCACAGTATCCTCTGGGTCTACGTCATCTTCAACATCGTCGCCGCCCTCGCCTTCTACTACCTCCTCCGCATGCCCAAGCCCAAGAAGGAAAAGAAGAACAAGAAGGAAGTCGGTGCCCACGCCGGCGCCGTCAAGGAGCAGCATCTCGACCAGCCCTCGCACGTCGGCAGCAGCCTCAACTCCAACACCGAGCAACACGCCGAGAAGAACACCGAGACTGCGCGGTACGCTTCCATCACCGGAACGACCACACCGCCGCAGCACGCAACCGAGATATCAGAAAAAGCCTAATCGTCTTTTATGACTCTGCTTTGCTGCTTTTCGTACTCTCGTTTTTGATGGGCGTTTTCGCTGCATGACGACACATTAGTTGTGTACATGTTTGGGTGCGATGTCTTTTATACCTTTTTTTCAAGACTTAGATCTACTGTTTCTCATACGCTCAAGCGCTGAGCACATATCTTATCAAGCATGTTTTGTTTCTTACATGTATGTACATACAACCTCACCTAATCCAACAATGGTCCGCTTGCCAGCTTGCGTACCATTACGTTGATATGACTAGAATGTTGAACTTGATGGTTTCTACTAGAAGTGTTTGTGATTGTGAGACTTCTGAAATGCCATGTATATCATGTTATGAAGACCAGCGGCATCTAGCCACGACTCTGATGTGACAACTACCCCCATCTATGCAACAGTATCACTCTCACTATGCGCCAACAACCCCGCCCTCTCCCCCCTCTCACTCCCCACGCTCCTCCAAACCGGCTCCTCAGCCCTGCCCATCTCAATCCTCCGTGCCGCCACAAACCCCCAATGCCACGCCAACCCGCTCACGAACCCCACCGCATCATTCTTGAACGTCAGCAGCGCAGCCACCGTAACAAGCATTACCATCCACCTCTCCTTCCTCTCCCTCTCATCCAACTCCTTGACCCTCTTCCCATCCCACGTCATATCCCTCTCCAGCACCCTCAAATCGCGTGCATCGGTATTAATACTCTCCCCCACCTTCGCTAGTTCCACGCCCGCAGCCAGAACCAGCACACCCAGCAGCGCCTTCGGTATATCATGCAAAGTACTGATAATCGCATCCGCTTTCCAAAACGCAATAAGCCCAAGCATGAACTTGACTGCTCCCAGGAAAATTATACTGCTCCCGCTGCGAGCACCGAATCGGAACTGGCCGGCCAGGCCACCGGAACCGTGGCATGCGGGCATGGCGCCGAACCAGCAGCCGAGTAGATTGATAGCCGCGACTGAGATGCCTAGTTCTGTTACGGTGGGGGCGGCGGGGTAAGGAGGCGAAGGTAGCAGGTCAGACGATAGTGCTGAAGCGGCGATGACGGAGTTGAGTAAGGTGAGCGGGAGTTGGCCGAGCGATGCTGTTGTTGTTGCTTCGAGGAAGTCTTTGGCCGAGGGATGCAGGATGGGGATTGCGGCGTGTGGGACGGAGACTTTGTCGTTGGTTGGGGATGCGAAGGAGAGGAAGATGCCGATTAGGAAGATTATCATCGCGTAGGGAACGCGGGGGTAGGGAAATGTACATAGTAGTAGCATAACTGCTGCGATGGCTACGAAGAGATTGTCGCCCCACCATGGTCCCGTCCAGGTAAGTGAGGAAAGAAGTTTTGTCCCTGTGCTTAGGCATAGCGATAGGCCTGCTCCGACTTGAATTCCCTTGACGACTGGAATGGGCGTAACGCGATTTGCCCAGTTAATCAATCCTGTGATGCTGAATACCCCGACCAGGCCCGCGACCACTAGTCCCGCAGCTGCATTCTGTTCCAGCGTGAATTGGCGTGCGATTGCTACTGCGGCTATGGCTTTCATCGGTTGTACTGGTAGCGGGATACCGAAGGCGAGGCCTGTGAGTACATTTGCTGCGCCGGTGAAGAGGAGGGTGGACGGGAGCGATATCGAGTTTGTCAGGACGAGGGTAGTCATGAGCGGGAGTAATGTGCCTAGATCACCCAGCGAACCAGATAGTTCGGCCAACGGTTGCGATTTTATCGTCTCGATGTTGTGCAGCTGGGTGCGGCGGAAGCGCCGCGTCGTGTTGCGGATTTGCTGGAGGAAAGACATGACTCGACTCGCTGAAAGCTGGACGCTGGAAATGCAGGGACTGAACGCGCAGGAAGAGAACACACGGAGAGACAGGCAAAAGGAGATCTAGGGTAAAGGGATCATGCTGGCAGAGGAAGTTTGTGTATATCGTGTAAGCGGTGGGCGGAGTTGCAAACATGGACATAGCTTATCGAGCACTTGTCACCGATTGATCCCGACATGCGCACGCGGAGCAAACGACGTCATTCAGCCTCAATCGAGTCTCGTGAACCACCTCACCGCCTGGACGTACGACGCTACAACGCGTGTTTCCTGCGGCGGTGTCTTGAAAGAGAACCATACATATGTACGTGCTCCGAGGGAATCGATGGGTGGGCTGGAAGTTACTGTACAGAGTAGTTTGAGGGTTCCGGTGGCGTGCATGAGGGGGCACAGAGGGCACGACGGCGTTGGACGGTCATTGGATGGATCAGTAGGCGTCGCGTGGAAAGGGCACGAAAGGGCAGCCGTGATCGATGGTTTTGCCAGAAGTTGCCCAAGAGGGTATGTTGGGTGGTGGTTTCGGGTGGTGAGCTTGCAGGGAACGGCGACCCCACCATGATTTATCGATGGTGGTTGGGAAGTTGCCTAAGGCGGTGGCTTCCGCATGCAATGCGCATGGGAGGGCACCGTCGCACAGCTGCAATCGATGGTTCTTTCGAAGTTGCCTGATTGACGTAGCGGATTCCTTGTAGGAAGTGTCTATTCGACGGGACAGTAGCAAAATGCCTCAGGGAAGAGCACGGGTACCTGTATGTTTTACCTGCTGGGTTCGAGCATTCCAAGCAAGACTATACTAGGATTCAAGAGATTTCGGCGGCATCTCTTGACCTCGTTCTTCCTGATGCGGTAGCCACATGCGCAGCTAAACAGTACCTTGAACGAGGCTGTTTCTCTTGGCAGCGGTTAAGATTGCTCGTTCGATCAACTCGGAAGCTGCAGTGTCCGGTCCCACACCAAAGCTACCAACACCAACGTCCATCCACATACGCGCCTCGCTGCATCTGCGACGATGAAATTCCAACGAATCAGTTCCACGTATGCGGCTTTCATGTCGAATGTGGAGAAAATGCGCGTCTATATATTCCATGAGCTTCGGTATACATGGAAGCTGCTTGCGTCGTCGCTCTTCAACACTTTGCATTCAGACCCTCTCGTACACCAGTCCTTGATCTTTAGGAGATTCTGACGTCCCACGAAGCAAAATGAGTCCATCAGCCATCAATACGGTCACTAGCGCTCTTGCCTCATCCACGACTCAAACATCAACCGCGCAAACACCGGCACTCTTCTCTCTCGCTGGGAAGACAATCGCCATCACAGGAGGTGGTCGCGGACTCGGAATTACCCTTGCATTCGCTGTCGTGGAAGCAGGCGGACACGCAGCCTGCCTAGACATCCTTCCAGAGCCAAGCAACACAGAATGGCAAGCCTTGACCAAGCTTGCTAAACAACTCGGCACTACGGCGACATACCGCAGATGTGACGTTACTAGCGAAGCGGAAGTCACCCAAGTTCTCGATGAGATATCACGCGAGGCTGATGTGCAAGGCGCGCCATTGAATGGCATGGTCGCATGCGCGGGTATCCAACAAAGAGTGCCAGCGCTCGACTACGAAGCATCAGACTTTGAGCGCATGCTACGAGTGAACGTTGTCGGCGCGTTCATATCGGTCAAGAGAGCGGCGAGGATATTGAAGGACAAGGGTACCGGTGGCTCTATCGTGCTCATCGCTAGTATGTCGGGTCAGGTCGCCAATAGGGTACGACTATCTATCTCAGTCACAAGCGTTCAGTTGATCTAATGACAACTTTAGGGTCTTACTTGCACAGCATACAATGCCAGCAAGTCAGCTGTACATCAGATGTGTCGGTCGCTAGCGCAAGAATGGGGCCAATATGGTATTCGGGTGAACACGCTCTCGCCAGGTGTAAGTATATTCGCACCCCAACATCTGAACATGTTCCTAACTGCATCCACAGTATATCCGAACTGCGATGACCGACGAACTTCTCGCAGCAGACCCAGATGTAGAGAAGACGTGGATGGCTGGCGCACTGCTTGGGAAGCTTGGTGTACCAGATGACTTCAAAGCACCCGCAGTGTTCTTGCTAGCAGAAGGGAGTCGATTCATGACTGGTGCCGACCTCAGAGTGGATGGCGGTCATTGCGCGTCTGCCTAAGTTTTGTGAGGTCGGTGTAATCTGCTCAAATCCCCGTTGGCGGTAATGCTGATGTTTGAAGTGGACGACTCATGACCGTAGAACCGTGGTTCGCTATTACAATGTATGGTAGAACCCACTATGGGCAGGATCTCAATACTTTTAACACTTCTTTTCTCACTCATAATTCCTCGACTACAAAACCTTCTCACAAAACTCAAGACAACCTTCACACAAAAATCTCAACTTCAAAGCAGTCATGTCGGACGACAACACCTTCACGTCATACGATCAGTCATTCGACTGCCCACCTTCTTACTCTACGCATGATCACACGTCGCATACTACATCAGACAATTTCTGCAACACCGCTTCCGACCCACCAACACACACCACTCACGATCACATCCTCTCCCCTCTACAGCCTGCCCATTTCCACGACGTCCACCATTCATCACACCACCATTCCGCACCCAGCGACCCAAACTACGACATCGAAGCCGCATCGCACTTAATAAACGCTTCCAACACTACGAACATCGCTCTCTCCTCGCTACAGTCAAACACCGCAGAGGTCCAACGCACAACCCACACACCAGCGGCTGAGGCCCCAGCCCATACACGCAGCACTGCACTCACGACGCCGAAGCGAAGGCCGAATTCTGAGGAAGACGTCTGCTGCTGCTTCACTATCGTTCTGGCCTTGGTGATCGTCGTTATCGTCTTGTCTGTAATCATTTTCAAAGCTAAGAAGGATCTGAAGAATGGGAAGGTTCAAGGTATAAGTGCGGATGGGAGACTGAGTGGTGACTGGGATGACTTGAACGCCTTGAACGATGCCCTGGATGGGCTGTATAGGGGGAATTGGGCGCGTTGAATAGACAGCGAGTTACTTTGGTGGAGGTAGAATCTGGGAGGAGATGGGCTGTAGGAAGTGGTCTACCTGGGTAGACATGTTACTTTCGATAACGACGGTCAGGTTACTGCAGCTTCAATTTTGCTTCAGAATTTTCCTGATTCCCGAAGTCTGTAGTTATAATCTCATTCCATTCGATACCAAACACACATCACATGCTTCCACCGTCCCGGTGACTTTGATCGTTGAAATGCGTTTTAGGCGTCCATGTACTGCCTGTACGTCATCACGACCCCACATCCTAAAGGCACCCGACCAATGGCGGTTCTTTAGATGCATCTCAACCAACGCTCTCTGAAGGATTTAGATTTAAGTTTACGCCCCGTTGTCAACATCGTTATGAGTCTTGCGTCCCTTAAGAATTTGTGACAGCACGGCCGCTCACATGCTCAAGGCCAGCCACAGTCACATCCTCATCCTTACCTACCTAAGCAGGTAGTGCCTGACACCGGCGGTCTCACTCCAAACAAGCCAGGAAACTACATCATTCCTCAAGATGACAGGCGTGATGCTATTCTGCATCGCTGAGGAAGCGAAGCCCGCAAGACTTACCTCTTCTCAACCCCACCCCTCTCACAAAACTAACAACCTGTCCAGTTCGTCCACAAAGCCACCCACAACATGCCCTCCGACTTCTCCCCCTTCTACATCGCCTCCTCCAAAGCCAGCCCCAAGGCCCGCACTGACTACACCAAAAAGCTTTCCAGCCCCTCCTTCCCCTCCCCCTTCACTTCCACAGCAGAATGCAAAGACTGGCTCTTACACAACCAATACAGCGTAAACTTCATAAACCAAAATATCATGTTCGTCGCCGATGCACGTAGTGCAAAAGATGAAACTCTCCTGGCCTATACGTACTGTGAGAGGACTATGCGCTTGGGACCGAATCACGAATGGGTGCTTCCGCCAAAAGCGAAGACGTGGTATGAGTGGCGGATTAGGTATCAGGATGCGCTGATGTTTCAGGTTCATATGCAGGAGGGGGAGTTGAATGAGACGTGGTCGTTGTTTTATTTGAGGGTGGGGGAGATTATGGATGGGGATGGGGTTGTTGATATGGAAAAGGCTACGAAGATAGTCTCTGGGGAAAAGGTGTAGGTAGGGGGCTGAAGCGCTTCGCGCTATGTGTCTTGTATGCCATTGCGACAACTGTAGTTTTCGTAGATAGTCTTACGGCTACAGAATTGCTTGGATTATTGTGTCTAAAGCCGGCAATACGGTCAGCCCCAGCTAGACGATCATACGGCAGGTGTATATGGAGCGGACCAACGGCGCGATCGTACTCAAGTATGACGGCGTAGAGTTCACTCCGCAAACTCTATATTCGTCATCCCCTCATTCCAAACTCTCCGTCCTTATGTTACTCCGGGCCGTGATGATCCCTCTCACTAGACTGCTTAGATCAGCTCTAGGCCGCGCTACAATCGATGAACATGACGCCAGCAGCCCAACGGCTACCCAAGTATCTCCGGTAAGTAAGAGGCCCGAAGCCATGCAGGTTGTTCGCAGGAGCTGAAGAGGATATCCATAAGCTCTGGTATAAGTGCGAATAAGGTGAAGCCGAGTCCGAAGTCGCCAAACGAAATAACCAACAACACGGAAATCATGTAGCCGTAGGACACGGCAAAAGCGATTGGTTAGCCAGCTTATTAAGCTTGTCATTTCCAAACAATGCTATATTGTGACGTCTCCTATGCCACGTGAGCGAGGCACTCTAAAGAGCAAGATGCATATTGCATTTCCCCTAGCAGCCAATACATGTTGCTAGCGCAAGGGGTAGCCACATGGCAGCGCTAGGAGCGAGGCGACGATCCCCGCACCGTCGTTCAGCTCACGTAGTGCATATCGGTTAGAACAATCGTTGTGCTTGTTGCGTGGCGTTCGAATGTTCAGCTCTCTTCATGGCGATGTAGTCAGCTTGAATCGCAGTCTGCGAACGCCCAGATGCTTGATTCCGGTATCGGTGATATGGTCTTCGGAAATCGATCACGCCGTCAACAATCTCCACAGCAGGCCTATGCAAAGTAGGTGGCCTTGCGACGATATCCATCCTCCTAGATCCCCGCGGCGAGTTTCAGATCAACCACGGCCCGTGGCGCATCGGGAAAGCCGCGTTAATCCGCGCTCGAAATACTCCATGTGGATTGTTGGTTACACCAGATCCGGCGACAGCACGACTGCGGCGCGGATAGCATGGCAAACCGCATCAAGCGCCTTGAAACCTGAGATCGGGGCGTTCTAGATGTGGCCCAGTGGAGTCCCACAAGGCCAGAAGACGCGTAATTGCTTTTGAGATGCTGCGAGGCGAGGTATCGTGGTGGCATGGTCTAGGGCTGGAGGGCGATTGGTGTAGCCACGTCGTTCTTGTGTGACTCTTGAGATTAGTCGTCGAGATGGTGGTGTTCGAGGTAGGAAGAACAAACAAGTAGGCTAGATGTCCTTGATTAGTATTTATTGGGTCGTGATGGCGGCGAGTGTTTGCCGTGGGCGTAGACTACCCCAGCAGAAGGAACGTGCCAATTAGTATACTCGTAGCGTTCATGCGAGATCGTATGTATAGTAAGCGATGTGTTTGTTCCCCGGAGGTGGTGTGTAGAAAGCCGTTTGTTGGTGAATGTTGGGCAAGGGGCTCCTTGCGATATATTTGCGAGCCCATGCAGTTAGTCCCCGATGCCCTGGCTGCCGGGTTCGCTCCTGCATATGAGGAGAAGCGACCCAACGATGACACGGGTGTCACCAACGTCAATATGGATGGTCGTGTTGCGCAATGGAGGACAAAGGCAGACGACATATGCAGGCGAAACAGCGCTGCAGGCAGTGGAAGGCTGACGGCATTCCAAGGACTCCACTTAGTGCTATCAGAACTTCATTAACGCGACTAGGCGAGTCTCCGTCAACCGTCGCATGGGCTAGCTCCACCTTTATTTCCAACACGAGCGACCCATTCCGAAGATTGACAAGATTCCATTTGCAATCGACGAGGTGCGCCCGTGGTGTGCGTCTCGTCAGCTACGATAACAGAGATTCGGTCCTAGATACCCGTGGACAAGAGGCGACTTCCACAGGGCGTGGCTGCGGGCGCCGGCCGGCGACCTCCGAATGGCGCGTCCGCCCTGATACGCCAGGGCTGGCGTGGCTTCGAGGGGGAAAAGCATGTGTATGCGCCAAGATGAGGTGTCGCGAAAGGCGAGCTGCCGTGCCCGGGACTTCACTCTACGTTCCCCAGGCTTAGGCTGAGGGAAGCGGCCGGTCACCTTCACGCGCAGCACGCCGAGACAGCCTAGCTTGCCGCGAAGTGGAATCGCATGGGCCGCGCGACTAGTCCAACTAAAGCAGGGCTTGATCGGCCTGATATGGGTCATTGGTTCTTCGCGGGAGGTCGAACGCGACAGGGTTGGTCGTCGCCGCTGGTCCTTATCTTTTTGGTGCGGGATACACTTTCATTCACATCCGCCGTCCAGGCCCTGTGCTA
This sequence comes from Alternaria infectoria, assembly GCF_024043175.1. NCBI lineage: Eukaryota > Fungi > Ascomycota > Dothideomycetes > Pleosporales > Pleosporaceae > Alternaria > Alternaria infectoria. Next base: position 711,634 of record NW_026250701.1, read on the forward strand.
CGAACGCACCCTGACTTAAAAGACTCGCTTCGCCTTCACTGGTAAATCGAGCAGAGCTTGACGTCGATCCTCTCGCCGGTCTACTCCGCATCAACTGTACCTCTTCATCGCACACAACTCAACTCAATTTTGCGATTATCAACCGCGGTGCCGTCGAGAAAAAATTCTGCCACAATGTCGGGCTTTGTTCACAAGGTCAATGGCGCGGTCGCGCGCTCCGCCGTCGGACGGTACTTTCGCCTCGAGGGATCAGGGCATGTATGTATATCGCATGTCGATAGTCGGTACATGCACTAACAGCCCTATAGCCCAAAGAGCGCAAGGGGAGCTACTTCTTCACTGAGTTCCGCGCGGGACTAGCCACCTTCTTCGCCATGGCTTATATCATCTCTGTTAACTGTATGTCCATTGCGGGATGTCGTTGACAGAACCGCATCTGATGACCATGTGTAGCATCCATCGTGTCAGACACTGGTGGTACTTGCGTGTGCCCAGGCCTCCCGGACGACCCCATTTGCGAGACCAACCCACAGTACGCCCTCTGTGTCCAGGAAGTCAGACGTGATCTGGTTACTGCGACCGCTGCCATCTCCGCTTTGACTACTTTCTGCATGGGCTTGTTCGCCAATCTGCCCATTGCCCTGGCTCCGGGTATGGGGCTGAACGCTTACTTTGCGTACACCGTAGTTGGTTTCCATGGTACAGGTACGTTGCACCAATGCGCCATTCCCCGTTCCCGTTTATGTATCCCCGTTATGCGGTTCCCTCATTGGGTCTGCTTACCGGCGCCACGGGTCGTACCAGTTGATCTTCATGGAACGTTGCTAATTGCTTTTTAGGCATGGTCCCCTACGAGGTCGCTCTTACTGCCGTATTCGTCGAGGGTTTTGTCTTTGTTGGTCTTACAATGCTGGGTATCCGACAATGGCTTGCACGAGCTATTCCTGCTAGTATCAAGCTCGCCACCGGTGTCGGTATCGGACTGTACCTGACTATTATTGGTCTCGCCTACTCCGCTGGTATCGGTCTCATCACCGGTGCTCAATCGACCCCTCTCGAACTCGCCGGTTGCGTTGCCGCAGACCAGGTTGATGGCGTCTGCCCAGGAAGTGTCAAGATGAGGAGCCCAACCATGTGGATCGGTATCTTCTGTGGCGGTGTCTTGACCGTCATGCTTATGCTGTACCGCGTCAAGGGTGCCATCATCATCGGCATTCTCCTCGTTTCCATCATCTCGTGGCCCCGCCCAACAAGCGTCACCTACTTCCCGTACACCGAGACTGGCAACTCCGCTTTCGACTTCTTTAAGCAGGTCGTTACTTTCCACCCGATTGGCAAGATTCTTGCTGTTCAGCAATGGAACATCTCGGAACACGCCGGTCAATGGGGTCTTGCTTTCATCACCTTCCTCTACGTCGATATTCTGGACTGTAAGTTGCAAGTCCCTGGGATATCCCAAGTTGCATACTAACTTTACCAGGCACTGGTACCCTTTACTCCATGGCTCGTTTCTGCGGTGTTATCGACGAGCGCACCCAGGACTTCGAAAACTCCTCCATCGCCTACTCCGTCGACGCTCTCGGCATCAGTATCGGATCGCTTATGGGATGCCCTCCAGTCACCGCCTACATCGAATCCGGTGCCGGTATCTCTGAAGGAGGCAAGACCGGTCTTACCGCCATGTTCTCTGGTATCTGCTTCTTCATCGCCATCTTCTTCGCTCCGATCTTCGCATCCATCCCTCCCTGGGCTACCGGCTGTACCCTGGTAATCGTCGGTTCGCTCATGGCAACCTCGGCCAAGGACATCAACTGGCGCTACCTCGGCGATTCTATCCCCGCTTTCCTCACCATCGCCGTCATGCCCTTCACATACTCCATCGCCTACGGTTTGATCGCCGGTATCTGCTCGTACATTCTCATCAACGGCACCGTCTGGCTCGTCGAGCTGGCTTCTGGTGGTCGCATTGTACCTCCCAACAAGGACGAGAAAGAGCACTGGACCTGGCGTCTCGAGGGCGGCCTCCTCCCCCCGTGGGTTAAGAGGCTCGCCAGCGGAAAGAAGGACTTCTGGAGATCTGACCCGGAGACTATGGGTGTCTCAGAGCCGCATAGCGGAGGCAGCTCGGCTCACGATGACAAGGAGTTCGTCACCGACAAGCGCGCCTCGTAGACTATGTTTGCTTTCATAATGAGATTGTATACGACATTTTGATAGTCATTTTGCGACCTTTTTGTATACATGGCGTTATCACGTCGGTGCGCCTTAATGCGCGCAGACGCGGGTAGCTTTCTTCGATTATACCCTCACTTGTATCTGATATAGATCGGATTTATTACAATGGTACACTGAACGTAACGTTCTCATTATTATCATATTCGCATGTGATCATGACAAAGTGAGATAACGCCATGTTCCAAAGCCACCAGCGCACGACGTCTGATGCTCAGCCCATCTCGTACAAGGATATCCAGACTTGTCAGACATCGCTCTTGCAGCAGGCGCAACCTGAAGCCACATCGGCAGCGCCACATCCGAGTTACCGACCGAGGCAAGAACCTTGAGATGTCAATAACCGTTCAACTATCGCTCTTTAGAACAAGGAAGGTTACTATACGACTGCAACCACAACGTCCATGATGCACAGTCAACATACGCTGCCTAGGCGGGCGCTGCGTGACACCGTAATTCAGACACGCTTATTGTCCTTATCCCTGCGGCCCTTGTTTTCCCTGTCCTCATCCTCATCTTCCGTGAAGACGTGCAACGCCAATCTGCCACTGCTCCTGCCCAACGACTTATTAGAAGCATACATATTGGCTGCAACACCGCCAAAGTTTCTACTTTTCTACTTTTGCAGACTGCGAGCGGGCTGGTCATCGTCTTGCAGAGGCGCCGTAGGCTGGGTGGGCGATTTCACGACGATGCTGGGGGTGGACACTGCGTGAGCTGCTTCCACGTCTTCTCTTCCATATCATCAGGAACAGACTGTCATGTGTAGGTCGAGAACCTCGTCTTGCGCGAGAAGTAACTTATGGCGCATTTATTGATACCATTGCTGGATATTGCAGACGCGACCGAGATCCAAATGAAATCTGCAGAAGTCGGGTAGAGGGGCATGCCGGTGAGAAGTGAAACGGAGTGAAAAAAAATTCTGCCTCCTCGCATAGCAAACGAGTTGGTTGTTGTCCCATACGCAATGCTTGGCATCCAAACTCTGGTGTCTACACCTGAGTGTTGTTGCGTTTGCTCTCCCCTACACTTTTGCTCACCCAATACTGGAACTCCCACAAATCTGCGTACAACGAAGGCGAAAATGTCTGATCCATGCGCAGCACTGAAACTGTATCGGAAGACCTTCGAGGACGCAGAAGCGCTGTTCGACAGCGGCGATATAGCTGGCTGCATATCGGCAGCTCAGCGCAATATAACGTAAGTGGCAGTAACAAAGCATCCGCCAAAATTAGTATTACGACTAACTATTCCCAGCGACACAACTCTTCCGCCGTACTACATTATAAGAAACTGTATACTTCTCACGAGCGCTATGGATAACTGGGACGATGGCAATGACTGGAGGCTCGCCGCAGTAAGATCTCCAATGTACAGACTGAATGAGAGACATACACTGACTTCGACCGTGGCACCTCAGGAGAGCACCTACAGTAATATATTACGAAAATCAACGGAAAAGAACGATACCGATTCGCTCGCTGCCCTACAAGATCTCCGTGAGGAGCTTGACTGGTTGGCTGAGCAGCGAGACCAATATCTCCAGGAATACAGTGCATGGATGCTTGAACAAGACGGAGAGGAAGATGACGACGAGACGGAATCGGAAGCAGATGAAGTTGAGCTAGACGACAGCGAGGAGGAGGCGGAGATGGAAGCCAAGGGCGTTGAGTTGAGCGAGGGCAACGCGCTGCTGGGAGGTGGGGACACTCAACTTCTTCCGATCCGCGGACACCAAGCTCCCACGGCAAGCCTCGTAGTCAATCGAGAGGACGAGCGTTCTGCCATTCTTGCAGCGACCGCCTTCCTTTTCGAATGCCAGTCGTACATACCGGGGCATATGCAAGGTCAGTATACCCAGGCGGTCCGGGAACTTCAGGAAGCTGCCATGCGCAGCATCAACAGCATGTCTTCCACAGCTTCCGCAGCTTAGTAGTTCCAGGTATGTTGTACGTAGAGTGTTTTCATGGTAGTTCGAGAGCTATAGAACCTTGTCTACGTCCACCTTGTTGAGCTTGCGATGGCTTATCTCCCGCATTGGGGATAGCTTAAGTCAAGCCACACATCGGCGCTGCCACATCGGAGGCTTGGAACCGAGTCGCCGATGCCTCGGAGCAAGAACCCCTCCCTCCATGTATCACAAGATACATCCAATCCGGTTCCGCAACATCACTACCGTTTGACTCCGCTCGTATTCCGTCAATTAACTCTCGCATTGTCTCGCAGTATACATCCAGACTCACAGCATACATAAAGAGCACCATTCTACAGCTTAGCATACCCAGAGGTTCCAGGCGCGGACATCCGGTGGCTTACGAGATCTCTTTCTAAGCAAAGTGGTAGCGAGCTCTACGCTTTGCAAGCACGCGGAACAACCAAGCTTCGTTATTCTTCCTCGACACGACTACCTTAAGAGAAGGCGATACCACGCGAAAGTAATTGGACCAGAGTCATACCCCAAACATGCCTGCAGAACTCCAAAACGGGCTGCCTGCCCACGGTACCAATGGTGTCAACGGCAACGCGACGGAGCTCTCAAATCCCACACCCGCACACCCAGCGTTCGACTCGATACCAGATGTCATACAAGCCTTCGGTACGTGTCTGCGAACACCGCCAGCTCCAAAAGCTACCCTACCCCTCACCCCACGTAACCCTTACTAACGCGCCTTCCAGCAAATGACGAATTCGTAATCGTCCTCGACTCACCCTCGCGCGAAAACGAAGGCGACCTAATAATCGCCGCGTCAGCCCTTACCCCCTCAAAAGCCTCCTTCATGATCCGCTACTCAAGCGGCTACATCTGCGCACCCCTCCCCGTTTCCCGCGCCGCCGCCCTGCACCTCCCGCAAATGGTCGCCGACAACGCCGACCCCAACCGCACCGCGTACGCCGTCAGCATCGACTCATCCGACGCGTCCGTCACAACCGGCATCTCAGCGACCGACCGCAGCTTAACATGCCGCATGCTCGCCGACCCCAGCGCTAAAGCTAGTCACTTCAGGAGACCGGGTCATATATTGCCGTTGCAGGCGCGGGATGGTGGTGTGCGTGAAAGGAGGGGGCATACGGAGGCGGCGGTCGATCTGTGTCGGTTGGCGGGCAAGCAACCTGTTGGTGTTATTTGCGAGTTGATTACCGATGGCGACGAGGTGCCTGGTAAGCCCGAGTTGATTGGCGGGGGCATGATGAGGAGGGATGACTGCTTGGCTTTTGGCAAGAAGTGGGGGATCAAGGTGTGTACCATCGATGATATGGTGAGGTATATCGAGGAGAATGATGGGGTGTTGGGCACGTCCTCATAGTTTGAGGCGGGCAAGGGACCGGGTAAAGGTGCGATCATGAGAGGGAGGACATTTGTGAGATGATCCCCTTGGTATGTTGTACGTGGACGGTGTCGGCGCACTTTGAGGATACACGCGCTTTAGTCATGGCATGGAAGAAAACCTGATATTGTACCATTAGATACTCCAATCCAGCGCAAGCTTCTCTATCCAAAAGCCAGGAAAACCGTACATATGTCATTGTATACACTGCGACGAAAACAAGCTCCGCCCACGCTTATACTTTGGAAAGCAAACACAACGTTCCCGCCCATCGCGAACAGCACAGTACGCGCCGAAGCCAGCCAAGCAAACCACCTCCCAGCTATACACTCCAGACGATAAGACCGCCCTCATCCACTCCCCCCATAGAAATCCTCCAACTTCCCCACCACCTCCTGCATAACCTCTTCCCTAACCGCAAAATTCACCCTCGCCCAACCCCCATCCTTCTCCACCCCATTGAACGCCCGCCCAGGTGCAACCTTGATCCCACCCCTACCTTCCAACTCCCTCCAGAAAGCATTCTCCTCCTCTCCTGTTCTAGTCTTCTTTGCTAGTTTAGCAGCGAGGAAGGGGCCGTGTGTCGGTACCACGATCTCGATGTCGTGGCGTCGGAGGAAGGAAGCGAGCATGTTGTAGGAAGTTGACAAGCGGGATGTGTTTAGAGTGAGAAGGGAGGGGAGGAGGGATGATGTAAGCAGGGAGGTTAGATAGATGGTCGAGAGGGAGGTGGGGTGTGTAGCCGTCAGTGCCAGGGAGGAGAGGAGAGGGGTGTTTTGTTGGGATACCACGCAACCCTGAAATACTCAAATCAGCTCCTGGTCATTCCAGCCCGTGCAGTTTTGAGGGGACAAGAAGAGCGACTTACGATTTTCAGTCCACCCAATCCGAATAATCGACTTGCATCCCACACCACATGCACGCGACTCGGATCGACCTTGACGGCTCCCTCCGGTACCAGCGGCTCATTTAACGACAACGCACTTACAAACGTCTCACCACCTCTTTTCCCCCTTCTTCCTCCTCCACCACCCCCACCCCCGTCTTTACCATCTAACGCCATTAGCCCAGCCCCCTCATCAACAATCAAATGCAACCCCCTCTCCTGACAGAACTCCAGTAACTCCCGTAACGTCTCTCGAGGGTAGCAGCGGGAAAGTGGGTTATTGGGATTAGACAACAAAACAGCTTTAATCCGCGTTCTGTTGTCGGAGAAGTCGTAGGCGGCTTGCAGGGAGGGGACGAGGTAGTTGTCCCAGTGGATGTGGGTTGGTGGGATGACGGGGATGGGTGTTACGTTTGCTTTTCGCTTCAGTAAGAGCGAGAGGGTGGCTGTAGTTATATCAGTCAAAGAGGGCAATTTTGTAAGTGAGGGTTGGACGAGGTTGTGGACATGACCGGGGCTTGGTGTGGAAGGAATGCTTACGACAACTCGGACCAGGAACAAGCACGCTATCCCCATCGTCGCAAACAGCGTGGATCACATTCTCAATCGCGTCCGTAGTCCCAGCTGTAAGAACGATATGCTCAGCCCTCACAGCATGAACAGGCTTGAAATACGTGTTAAAGAACCCCGCAAGAGCATTCCTCAACCCCAAATCCCCGCCGTTAAGAGATTCCGCGGGGGACGTAAACGCCTATCGTAGATTCATTCCGAATTAGTACATGCGCAAAACTATACTTGTATGAACGCATCCCGACGATCTCCAAAACCGGAGCGAACGTACCTCAACCGCCCCCACATCCCTCACAACATCCCCCAGAAACTTTTGTAACTCGGGATACAACACCTCATTCCCCCCACAACTGAGATCAATCGTGTTGCCAAAAGGGTCAAACGACGCTGGTGCGGTACCCTCAAGCGCAGGCCCAAGCCCGTCGAGCGCGTTCCGCGCCCGTCGCGACAGTCCCGGGTCCATCATGGCTGAGACGGAGAGGTGGCGCGTGCTGCGCATTCAGTATGCAGGATGTAGTATGGCGATGCGTGATGTAACAAGATTGAGGTGGAGTAGCTACAGCTGCTGCACTGTGGGGAAAAGCGTCCCTGCAGCACGTCGCTGTCGCAGATAAAAAACGTTGCGATCTCATTGTCCGGGGTGTGCTGCCAAGGGTGGTCGCTGCGGTCTGCGGCACAGTTATTTGTGAGGACCCAGTGGACTGGTAACCTGGGGCTGACGCGACGCGTCTTGTTGGTTGGGCAGGCGGCCGGCGAGGGACGGGTCATAGCTTCGATACGATACGGTAACGGGATGTCGAAGAAGAGTAGGAAAAGAGGACAGAGTGAAGATTATAAGATCTATTATTTGATTCGCGATAATGAACACAAGCGTGTGGGGAATCTCTGAAGAAGTCAAGGAAGGGAAAAACAATGTCTCCCCTCTGCACCAAGACCATGCAAGTCATAGAGCCTGCACGCGTGCTTTTCTCCCCGGTCTATCCTAAGCCTCATGCCCTGCCCTGCCTAACACTATTACACAAATGCATGCCCCAAGTCAGACCAACGCCGTTGAAGATGCTCACGGATAAATGCATGCAGAGCGCATGCAGGCACCCTATGTAAAGGAAAAACTAAACACCCTAGAGCCTATATTAAGATAAAAACTTATAAAGTTAGTAGCTTAACAGCAACGTAGGCTCCTAGGTGTTTAGTTTTTCCCTTGTATAGGGTGCAGGGTCTAAGATAAGCGATGAGCTACGAAGCCCTATAAACGCCCTCGAGAAAATCTGTGTGTGCCCGTCTCGATTTTGGGTGAAGCGCGGCAATTCGTTCGTGCAAGCGCAAAGATGACTGCTCGTCGAGAAAATGAGGTCGAATCGGCAAGTCGCTATTCTATTGCTGTGGCCGTCCGATACCTTGCTTAGCCTGAGGAATTGTAAGCTTCGTCGTTAAAAGTAAAACAAAGACGGCGGTCTTCTTCAAAGTGTGAGGTGTCGGAACTGACCTTCATCATCTCGATTCTCTGCTTGAGATTCTGGGTAACCTCTGCTGCGCGCTTCCAGCTTTCCGCGCCGGAGGCTCCTGCGGAAGGTACCCGTTGAGCTGTTCCGTTCTCTGTTGGGCTCCTGCCATCACGCGACATCGACGACAGACCATCTGCTCGTGGACTTAGTTTTCCGCTCAAGTTACTGCCAGGGCGGGATAGAGAATCAAAGTTCTCCTTACCATCGCCGCCCGGGCTTCCTGGCCCACTGGCAAAACTCCTCTCTCGCCTTGGGTGCATGGCCCGACTGCCGTAGCCAGAGTCACCGAAATGCGCGCCGTTGGTGTTACCAACTCCGTTGTCAGTGTATATCTGGTCTCCGACGTCTGTAGCTGGCGGAGAATTTGAACGCGCCTGTCTAAGGAGTTCGCGCTTCAATCTATCAATCTCGCGGCGCTGGTTCTGTACTGTCTGCTCGGATGCTTCAAAGTCTGAGCGCGCACGAACGAGCTGCGTCTCCTTTGCCTTTATCGAGAGCACGTCGCGGGTATGATCTTCGATGAGCTGAGCGTTCTGGTTCTGGAGCTCATGGATCTGCGAAGTGAGATTTGTCCTTTCTCCACGCAAATCTTCATTCTGTCGCCGTACTCGCTCGACCTCTGCTCGTAGCTCATCAAGTTCCGCTCGTTCTACCAGGCTGAGGCCGGTCGGCGCTTGTGGAGCTGGGGCGGCAACGGGTTCAGCCGCAGGCCTTCCTAGGGGACGACCTGCGAGACCACGTCCGGCACCGAACTTGGGCTGTGGCGGCGGTGCTTCTTCCTCGGGAGGAGGTGAAACAACAGATTTTCGTGGCGAAGGAGCTCCGAGACCCGGTTTCTTCAATCCACCGAGCCTTGATGGCGCAGCAAGACCGGGCTTGGCACCCAATTTGGACGCAGTGGGTCTTGAAGTCGGCTTCGGCTCGAGAGGTGCGGCGGGCTCTTCCACAGGCGGAGGCGGGGCTGCTTTTGCTGCAGGAGCCGGCTTCTTTGCGCCACCCGGTGCTGGCCGTTTGCCCATAGGCTTCTTAGTCGGTGCTGCGGCTGCAGGCTTAGGCGCTGGCGCAGCCTTTGGCTTGTATTTGGACTTGACTTCCGCAGCATCGAAGAACTCCTTGATCTTGGTCTTGCGGATCTCGTCAAGTCCGTCCAGATGAGCGTTCATGATACGGTCTCCCATAATCTTCCACAGCGTACCAAGCACCTCGGCACCAGCAGCTCGCTGTACCTCTTGAGATTCAGTAAGTAGTTTTGTTGAACTCTCTGCGATAGCCTTGGCTTGTTCCGGTGTTGGGGCTTCGCGGGTGTTCTTCAAGCATCGAACCAGGAATCGTGACGATTCAAGTTTGACCTGAGGATTCTTGTGCTTTAGAAACTCCAGAATCTCCTCCAAGCACTCTTGAAAGCTCGTGCATGCGAATGAGGCGTCCAGAGCAGCTCCAATGGCGTCAGTCACAGTCTGTTTCTTCTCCTTCAGGCGCTCCATCATTGCGTTCATGACGTCTTTGCGGTACTTGGCGAAGCTCTTCTTCAAGCCCTTGGCTAGAAGCTCGACACAGTTCGCGGCAGTTACAACACAGGCAATGTTCGCATCTTTCAGGCACGTCTTCGCAAAGCCGCGTATTAGCTCATCGAAAGGTCCTTCGGCAATCCTTGGGTGATCAAGAGCTTTTTGCGTGTCATCGAGCGCTTCTTTTCGGTCTTTCCATTTCGACGAGGCCAGTTTCTCTGAAAAGTCCTTCGGAATCTTAGCGAAGACATCAACGGCTTCGTACTCGGGCTCAAGATCAATGGCGGCCTCCTCTTCCTCTTCCTCCTCTTCGACGTCTGGTGCAGCGGCAGCGGCTTCCTTGGCAGCCTGCTGTGAACGGAGCAGTCGCTCCTGTTTTGGCGAGGGCTCTTCCTTGACCTTTTCAAAAAGCTTGTCGAGATCTTGCTGTTGGACGGGCTTCAGATCGTTCCAGAAGAGCGGCTTCATGGCCTCTTTTAGCCATCGGTAAAGTTCGACTGTCAACTCCTGCGCCTTGGCGCGTACGTTCTTGTCCGCATGGCCGTAACATTTTGGAAGCGCCTTGAGGACGGGCTTGGGCTCGATGGTTTTGCAGCCGTAGGCATGGTAAATCTGTGTAAGGGCGTCTAAAGTCGCGGCGATGACTTTGGGCTGCTTGTTTCCTAGTACTGGTAGGAGCTCTTCGATTACGGGGTCGGGCTTGTCGGTCTCGATGTATAGCATGAGCGCTTCGAGCGCCTTCGCCTTCGCTGCCGGTCGTGTCGAGGGTAGGCCCTTTTCGGCGATGACCGTGATGGTGTTTCCGCGTGACCTAAACAATGCGTTAGTATTGCGCCGCGCAAAGTTTTGCAGAGTACTTACCGTACGCAGCCCTCCCTTCCTGCTATCTCGAGGAAGGCGCACAGTGCGCCGAGACCTTCTTGTTGTGCCGCGACGTTGGAGTCGCCCGCAACACCTTTCCATACGCTCGCATCGTTTATGAACTGGCGCACAATGGGGTCTGATTCACTGGCGGCGAGACTGAACTCTTTGGCAGCGGCCTCGTATGCTTCTTTCCGCACCTTCCAGACCTTGTGTACGAAGCGATCCGGAAGCGGCAGGGAACTGAAATCTTCCTCCGCGGCGTCGGCCATGGCCTGTTATGGAATGTGATGGATGTAATGCGGGGTCGTCTAAGAAACCAGAAAAGCTAATGAAGAGTAAGTCGCGGAGTTCTGGAAGGTTGGAATGCCTTATAGCAAGTGGCGCAACAGTCCAAACACTGTGTGGACAACAGTGATATGCGCGCGGATAGGCGCGCGTGCAGTAGACCATGACTGATGCAGGAGGTAGGCGCGGCGGAGACGTACCAGATGATGTCAGTAGACAATGTTGTCGATTGCTTTTTGTGAGACTATTGGATCGCAAAGTCTCGGATAGCGATAACAGCGGAGTGTGAGGGGTCGAGTATGGTGTGAGGTGATGATGTAGAAAGTGCAAGTATGTTTTGGCGGGCGCTCTAGGGCTCGTTGTCCGGGCGAACAGCAGTGTTCCTTCCTAAACAGATCCCTGCACCACATGAATGCCCAACCCACCTACATCGTCCAGCACACACGTCACCTCCAACACACGCCCGCATTATTGCTTCGAGACAATCGCTATCCCCCCGCTGTCGCCATTCCGCTACCTCTAATTTGCGCCCCCAAGATACCCCACCCCTGCACACATCCTCCGCTCACCGCAATTCCCCGCGCCCACCAAAAACCTCCGCCTCGACCGCACACGACTACGCAGCACGTCGCGATAGTGCATGGTCCCGTCTGGCGTCAATCGCGTATGACCTAGCCATTACGCCATGAGCGCGATATTGACAGACCGGCAAGCGGAAGAGCTGTGAGCATTGCAGACAGCGAGTGACTCGAGAGCCATGACTGACGACGAGCCAGGCACAAGGCCATAATCGCATATCTGGGCGTTATAAACGCGCCAAAGACGGCGGAAGCGTTCCGGGAAGAAGCCAACATAGCCGAGAGTTTCGACGATGCCACGCGGAAAAAGTACGAGGGGCTGCTCGAGAAGAAATGGACCAGTGTAGTGCGGCTGCAGAAGAAGGTACTTGCGCGTCGATACCTACACTGAAACCATATGCTTATACTCTTCAGGTTTTGGAACTCGAGCAACGCAACCAGAGCCTCCAGAGCGAGCTCGACTCCACAACGCCAACCTCACTCATCAGGAGAAACCAAGACCCCACCGCGTGGCTACCACGGGCTCCAGCACGACACACCCTCCAATCACATCGCTCGCCAATAACCTGCGTCGCCTTCCACCCCGTATTCTCGTCACTTGCTTCAGGCTCGGAAGACACTACCATCAAGATCTGGGATTGGGAATTAGGCGAGCTTGAAAGGACGGTCAAGGGACACACAAAAGGAGTGCTGGATGTCGATTTTGGTGGTCCAAGAGGTGGTACACTGCTGGCGTCGTGCTCAAGCGATTTGACCATCAAGCTGTGGGATCCTTCGGACGAATACAAGAACATCAGGACGCTTCCCGGGCACGACCATTCCGTCTCTGCGATTCGGTTCGTTCCTAGTGGGGCCGCCGGATCTCCATCTTCAGGGAACCTACTAGTCTCTGCGTCTCGAGACAAGACACTGCGCATTTGGGACGTCACAACGGGATACTGCGTCAAGACGATACGCGGGCATGCCGACTGGGTACGAGACGTAGCCCCTAGCTTTGATGGACGATGGCTCTTGTCTGCAGGAAACGATCAGACTGCTCGGCTATGGGACGCAAGCTCAGGAGAGCCTAAATGCACATTCCTCGGCCATGAGCATGTTATCGAATGCGTCACAATAGCGCCCCCAGTATCGTACGCCAACCTTGCAGCACTTGCTGGACTCAAGAAACCACCACCACTCAGTAGCTCCGCCGAGTACGTTGCGACTGGATCAAGAGACAAGACCATAAAGATATGGGACGGACGGGGAACACTCATCAAAACGCTTACTGGCCATGACAATTGGATACGGTCGCTGGTCTTCCACCCAGGCGGCAAGTACTTGCTATCGGCTAGTGACGACAAGACTATCCGATGCTGGGACCTCACGCAGGAAGGCCGATGCGTCAAGACTGTTACCGACGCCCATGGGCACTTCGTAAGCTGTATGCGCTGGGCCCCCAACGTCATCAAGGACGTACCAGTCAACGGGGATGCCACCAACGGCGCTACCAACGGTGCCAGCAAGAAGAAAGAAGAGGAAGCAGCTAAAGCGGGTATACGTTGTGTTATTGCGACAGGCTGCGTTGACTTGAACGTTCGCATCTTTGCCTCATGAGAGACAATAGCTTCGCCACTTTTGTTCGCATCGTTGCCAGTACGTGTTCTGCATAGGAAGGTTGGATGTACAGGCGAAGGGGCTTCCATACACGAGACTCCATGAGTTCCAGTTTTTACGACTTCATGTAAATACCCAAATCACGCGCCATGATAGTCTCTCACGCGTCATAGTAAAGGCGCAATTCGGAGAAGGGCATGCATATCAGGTTGGCGTCAATATGGGTGGAAAGATCAAGGATAGAGCACCAAGAGACATGCGATCAGTGTTTTCACCAAACATTCACAAAGCGAACTGAAATGATTCGCAATGTCTCCGCGCCATACTCAATTGTCACCATGTGATTCTACGGTGTTCTCAGTACTGAGGCCCGTGTCTCTATGAGGCTGGGGGTCCACCTTCGCCTTAGTCACCAACGCGCTAGTGGAGCGGAAAAACTAGCGAGACCTCCGATAGCTTAACTTTTCTCTCAGCGGCCTACAACTTGTCTTCCTACACCATTACTGCTTCACACAGCAATGGCGCATCAACGATACAGCAAGCTTTGCTGTTGTGCGCACAAGATCTACGACTAACCGCCAGCACTAACAGCACTGCTTACAGCATGCGCTCACTCTTGTAAGTACAAGTACCCTACCCTCCATCCTGCGCTTTCATGATGATTCACAAAGCCAAAAACAAATTAGAGTCTTTGACCTCTAGGGGAATGAAACTCAAACTTTTGCACGTCAGTCTGATCGCGACTGCGCTCATCACATTGTCTTCGACTTTTGCGACGAGAGCATCAAGCTAACCAGCTTCAGAATTTCTTGATATGCACTTACATCACCAGCGCATTGCGCTTTGTGCTCATGAATGCCACAGGTAGCTTCGCAGCTCTGCGATATCACTGGTAAGCACATCTCCCCTCCACTTCCCCTCGTCCAATGATGATCAGATTGTGCTACGGCACGCTGGAAATTACCGACCAAGGCTTCTGCCGGTGCCGATAAACAATGGCTGTTTCTGATTTTGACCTTTACATTTACTGCTCTTCTCAACATCGCTTTTGGCTCTGGCTAACATTTCGCGCGTTGTAGACATTGTCATCCCACGAACCAAATGGTACGATTCCTCCCTCTCGACCCTTCTTCGAACACCATATGATGATTCCGCACTGGGCACCGACAATTCGTGACGGATACGCTCATTATGGCAGGCCTCAGAAACCTCGCCGACTGACCTCGCTCGCCAATACCGCACAATTATACAAGCGTCGCTGAGCTTCGGCTAACAACGCAATCAGTCTGTTCATCTACGACAGCCTGTAAGATCCTCATAGGTAAGCGCACTCCTCTTGCTCACTTTCCGGGAAATGATGAACACTTGATGACGAGTCCGACGGGTTCGCCCGGTGAAGACTTAAAATCAAAATATCCATTCATGTCAACTGATCCCACTTCAATGCATACCATTTGCTTTCTCCTCACTGGCAGAAGCTTTTGCTAACATGCTACCCAGATCCACCAGTGCTTGCCTCACTACAATCGGTACGCTCGCCGCCTATCTCCTTTCTCGAAATGATGATACGACTTTATCAATGACAAGCATATGTCCAAGCTTCGGCGACGACGAGAACTGTCCTGTCTGATCCACATTATACTGTGTTGCACTATGAAGATGGGATACAACAGCAACTGATCAGTTGCGTAGGATCTTCACTCATGTTGCAAGCGTGATGCTATCCTCTATGGTAAGTCTTCATCCATAACCTCCACTTCCTTTTACAAGATGAACATTCAATTTATCACGACGGTCTACCGAGCTACGGCAATGGTGATAACTGCCTGTGACAGGGCATGAGTCTGATCAACACCCTCAATTTGCACATATTGATTACTTTTGATGCATCAAACGCTAACAATATGTTTAGATCTCAACCCTTTTCCATGAATCCCGTGACCGAAAACGCCTTCCTATGCTCTCGCGATGCCGCTCCAAGCGTCTTCCAATCAATGTCCTGGAATCTTCGTGCGACGCGTCGAGAATTGTCCGTAGTCCACCATGCCAGTAGCTCAGTACAATCCAATCGTAATATCTCCACGAATTCTTGCCGTCAAGTGAATCTCTGCCTCCAAATCTAGCTTGATACCCAGGAGTAACGCCGCATCCTTGGGCTTGCCGTTGTCGTCCACTGGTCCCTTGATGATGTTGCCGGCCGGTCGGTTGAGTGTGGCTGAGGATGGGACGGGGCCAACCTTGGAAGTGGAAGACACCTTACGGCCACCGGAGGCTTGTCCATCGCTCTCAGTGTCGGAGCCGTAGGCTGTTGGGCGGATGGTGGAGTCGCTGATTGAGGTTAGCACATGTAAAACCCTTCGTACCAGTGTTGCTTACAGGGTAGACATTCTGATGGATGGTTGGAGATAACAAGAAGTTGATATTAGGTATTAGGCAAGTGGTTCAAGCTGGACAGGCGCCGGGCCGTTGCTGGGTATTGGCGATGGTGGATGGTGAGGATGAGATGCAGGTCAACTGTACTGGCCTTGATGAAGTGCCATATCTCTGCCTTATAAGCAAAGTCGCCATTAGACAAGACAACAGCACACACCATTCACCTTTGCCGTGAGTCGACGTCGCGCTGAACGCTCGAAACGGCTGTTGTGGCACTCCTGCGTCTCAAAGTCGCTGCCATCGTCCGAGTCTCGTACCAGCCTCACTACCGAAAGGGAATCTAGGGTCCAGACAAGACGATCAACCGCAGTTGCTTGGATGTTGTGGGGATGTCCTATGCTTGCCGGCGGGGCGGCTATGAGGATGAAACACACAGGGGCTGGTGAAGCTCAGGGCGACCGTCTCAGCTCAGACATTCTTGTTCTCAGTCGAGCGACCATCAGACCACCGGAGCTATCAAGCGATCCCGATTCTATGGAACCACGGTAATGCGCATAGACCACATCGAATCCCATCTGCAAGCGATAGCGAACATGGTGCATGTCCATGCTAACCTCCACCCCCAAACGCATCCCCATGATGCAGCACACGCAAAATGGTCCTCTCAATCCTCATCGCCACAATCGTAGCCCCCGGTCTCCTCGGCTCCCAAGAAGCGATCCGGCAATCGCAATCCAAAGAGAAGCGCGAAGAACACCGTGCCCGCCGCTGCAACCTCATCGCCACGTGCGTCAAGTCTTCACATCGCAGCCGCGAAATCGACGGCCGACAAGTCGTACTAAGAAACGGGAAGCTCTGGATCGATACCGGGACGGAAGATGGAAGTCCACTGGGTCATCCTTATGCAGGGTATTATTTACCGTATCCGGATACGAGTTACGAAGGGCTTGTGACGACGATTACGGATGTGGCGCCGATTATGAACTGGGTCTATGTTGATAAAGAGACGGGAGAAGCAAAATACGGAGTGCGAGCTGATGCACAACCGCATCTCACAGGCCCATTCGATTGCACGCGTCAGGATCGACGGCTCACATTCGATGGCTGGGAGGGGTGGTGTGCGGTTGAACAAGCACCCGGGCTATGGGGCTTGTATTTTGATCTCGATGACGACGGCCTCAAATCTAGAGTTGCACCTGGCACGAGGGTACTGGAGATCGAACTCAGCCGTAAGGAAAAGAGGTGGAGGAAAGAGGCGGACGAGAGGATGGCGGATCAGACTACTAAGAGGGCTGTTGAGAGGGAGGAGGATGCGCCGGTTGAGAAGCCGTTGGGTGGGGAGAAGGTGGAGGCCAGACCGGGGGTCGGTCCTGCAGTGGGAGAGGGAAAGGAAGAGGGTTGGAGGCCGATGAAGATACCGAAGTCTATTTTTGAGGATCCGCCGCCCGTGGTGGAGAGTTTGGTTTTTAGGTCGAGGACACCGCCGCCGGCGTATTCGCCCGCCGGAGGGGTTGATGAAGAAACCTTGGCTCCGACGAGAGGACAAGATGAAGCATCTTTTGAGATAGCTGGTGAGGGTCAGAATGACAGCCCACCAGTCATGGGGACTTCCCTGCCTCCTACCGTAATGGATTCGGT
This sequence comes from Alternaria infectoria, assembly GCF_024043175.1. Classification (NCBI taxonomy): domain Eukaryota; kingdom Fungi; phylum Ascomycota; class Dothideomycetes; order Pleosporales; family Pleosporaceae; genus Alternaria; species Alternaria infectoria. The sequence continues at coordinate 728,995 of NW_026250701.1, forward strand.
GCCAGCCGGAGCCCAGTCAATACTCGTTGAAGGGACTGAAAGCCCTTCGCGTGAGGCGAACGTCCCACAGATTCAACCACCGCCCACACTTATCGATGAGCTCGGAAGCACCCCAGAGATACCAGACTCCACATCATCACCTGAAGAGCAATCTACATCTCCCGGAGAGAAGCGGACTACACCCAAGCTAAATAGAAGCAGCGGCTCTCGAGCTCTAGCCCAAGCTCAGAAGTTTGAAGCCATGGCAGCAGCGCAGAAGCCTAGTCCTGAGTCTCGCCGACGATCGAGTGAACGCGGATCTCGTGCTAATAGCAACACCTCTTCTGTATACTCCAACGAAGATGCATCACTGAGCGTGCCGGGAGTCAGTACACAGCCCCAAGCCTCCCCAACACCAGCCCCTCTAGCTCTCGCCGTCTCCAAAGCGAAGCAAGCAAAAGCACTAGCGACACGATCGCAACCATCGACGACATCGAAGCTTACGTCTGATCCGTCCATCCAACGACCGATAACACCGCCCCGACAACGCGCACCCTCCATCCGAGAAGACCCAGCCATATCCGCAGCTCAATCTACATCGAACACCAGACCGGTGATATCTCTACCCCGTCGACCGAATCCAGATAGATCTAGTCCCCGCCCAAGCCCGAGTCCCTCATCACGACGATCCACTTCACAGCAGTCAACGCAAAGGCCCACTCCCGATCGCCGGCAAAGAGATCGTTCCATATCTGAACTCTCATCGCCATCCTCTTCTAGAGCCGCTACCTCTCGTTCGTCACCTAGATCATCCACTACGGCATCGGGTCGCCAGTCTCTTGCGAGGACTATGACCAGTGGGAAAGGGAACCAGGGGATGAGTAATAGGATTGGAGGGAGTCAAGGGAGAGGTAGTACGAGTGGGGTTGGTAGACAAGCTGGTAGTAGTCCTGCGGTTGGGAAGGGTAGGGGAGCTGCGGATGCCACCGGTGGTAGGGAAAGAGCGGCGACAACGGGTGGAAGAAAGACTACGTCGGCGTTATTTAGGGAAATTGATGACTTGGTTGGCTTGGAGGACGAGAGTGGGAAGACGAAGTGATATACTGTTGGAACACTATCACGAAGACAAAAGATAAGAAACAATACAAATGTCCCATCAAACATCAATATCTATTTCAATGGTAGGTAGTGCTTGGTTGAGTAATCACGTTCTGTGTTGATGCCCGAAATCGATTAGGCGTCAATGCCACCTTCCATAATTCGCTCAGTGCCACCATCTTTCCTCATCTCTTCTACCACCTCACTTCTCGCAATTACCAACATCCAGAACTCGAGCGACAGTCAATCGAGATGTTACACTTTATCGCGTACGACGGATCTGCCGGCTAACCCTCCCGTTGCATGGCGTTGCGGACCGGCAAATGTGAAACTCGACCCACCATCGACCGACTCACTCATCGCAACTGCTTCAGGTTTCCGACACGTTTTGGCGAAATGTCACATGCCGTATTGATCACGCGATAACAAGGCGTCATGTAGCGAGAACTGTTTGATGGAGAATATGGTAATGCTAGGTGGCGCGGTAAAGTGATTGCTCGTTGAAAGCCGGGGTAACTACCCAAGCGTGCCTGGTACTGACTGCTAACGACTGGAACTTGACTGAGCCCTACATTTCATGGTATCTTTTGCTTTTCTGTGGCATATAGTCCATTTTCTTAATCTTGTCGACTAACGCACTCCGCGGCCGTTTCCGTACGGGACTGGTCCGCAACTCCTACACGGCTTCTTATTACTTTACTGAGTACCCACCATGGATGCATCCACACGGCTATACAAACGTCTGGGCGAGATACCAGAAGACCCAAACGACCCCGAAAGTCTGGACGATCTGATAGTATGCGCATTCGGCGCCTTTGAGCGATACTATGTTTGCTGGAAGACAAAAGGAGGAGAATTTAGACAAGGTGCGCATACGTTATCCAATGGATGGTGAGGTTCCACGCTGACACTCAAGAGATGGCTACGACCTCCCTCTCGCACTCAAAGATTGGCTCTACCCCACTGACGGCACCACACGAGATTTCGCATCCCTTCAAGTCGTCTTCGGACGAGGTGAAGAATACTTCGCATCCGACAAGAATGGCAAGCTGGAGTACAAAGAGCCGGAGTTGAAGAAGCCGGCACCCATTGAAGATGACGAGAAGCTTGATAGGCAAGCACTAAGGAGATCGCGAACGGTCTCGTTCTTGCGACCATTATCGGAAACGAGCATGCGATCGGATGGCGGAGTGAGCGATACGAATAGAAGCAAGCGGTCGAGTTCAATCAGTTCGCAACGAGCGAGTCGGCCACCGAGTCTAAGTTACACGAATTCGAGGACGAACTCGGATATCTCGCTGTTGGGGGAGACGATTGTTGAGGGTCAAATGAGACAACCGGGACGACCTTCGTACATATCGCAGTGGACAGCTCTTGGCTCGGGTGTAGGCGATTCGGAGAAGATGGAGTCGCCGCAAAAGTCAGATCAGAGGACAGACACCGAGCCAGTGATAGAGCCAGACCGCGAGCCGGTGTCGACGAAGACGATATCTCCAGCACCAGTCGAGAGCACACCATCGCCACCATCATCACAGCCCGCCCTGACCCCCGAACCCACGACACTACAACAGAGTCCTCAGCCTCAACGAAGACCCACTTCAGAAACTCCACCATGTACATGCAACTGCCACGCTACACCGAACCCCTCACTACCCCCGCAAAAACCCACCTACACGACCACCGCAACCCAGACATCACCTCTCTCTACTCCCATTCCCAGAGAAAACTCATCTTCATCCTATTGGCCATCGCAAGCGAACTACACTGCCATACCTCAAGAGCCTTCCTACTACACGGACGAAGACTACGATACACCACCCGTTTTCATGGGGCGCATGTCGACGTACTTTAGTAAACCGGGGTACCAGTTGGGAGATAGCTTATTCAGTGGGTATCAGCCGATTGATTGGGGGAGTGGGTATGAAGAAGTGGAGGTGGAGGGGGATGGTTAGGGTGAAGAGAAGGCGAGCCGAGCAATGAGAAAACTGAACACCGATGAGTCTACCATACATAACGCTACGTCTTCTTCTTTGCTTGTTTGCTGTTCTAGTGTTGGATGCAAGCCTGTTCAGTGTCTTCCATATATGAGGTGTGAGGAGGAATGAAGTGGTTCAGTGTATGTTGTGTATATTGTTGATGAGCTTTTTCACCCTAATGTAGTTTTGATACTTGACAGTCGACTTCGCGAATTGGTCGTGTGGAAACACTGTTTATCATCAATTGTTTTCACAACCTTCATTCGATGTTCGCCGTTACCTAACGGAAAATACGTATCGCTTTCCTCAGAGGCGCATCTTCACTTCTTCTGATCGATCATCTTCACGACACTCATCATCTAAATCATTATCCTTTCCCTTTTCTACACACAGTACATCACGCCGCCAGTAAAACTGCTTTCAACGCATCGATACTCGACCACGACCAAGCATACACCTCCTCTCTTTGCGCCATGCAGCTTACTTTTCCAGCATCGACACCGCCATTCCCATCCATGCGACACCTACACGCGGTAAACGCGCCACCAATCCCGCCGTGCAACGTGCAACGTGCAACGTGCAACGTGCAACCAAGAAGAAGCTTGACCGTCACATTCCAACGATCGACTTGCCAGCTGCATGCAGGGTGAAGCGGAAATTCTCCGCCGTGCATGTGATTGATGACTTACATCCGAACCTTGCACCTAAGCATCGGAACACCTCAGCACCGGAGCATAACGTTGAACTAGTGTTCACAGCATATCCGGGGACTTGCTTACCGACAGCTGATCCCCATGTCTACGCTCGGAAATGAGACGGTTATTAGCAACCGACCTCGTGGACGTGATGACGTCGTGCCTCGTGTTACTTGCAATCACAATCGCGAACTACCCTTACCTGGGTACTGTACGCGAAACGCAGCAATGGCAGCTGCCCGGGCATGTTCCGCCTCATTCTTCTTCTCACCAGTAAAATGCACTCGATCCGCAGCGCAATAGATACTGTAAAAGCAGATGATTCCGCACCCCCACAACCCCCACAATACAGCCACGCGCGAACTCCAACTCGCAAAAAAAAAACTGAATCATTGTCGGCGTTGGCGATCGCGATATCCAACTGGCTGTATAACCCAAAGGGGAAAAAGTCGGTGGAACGGTGGAACCTCGTTGTCTCTTCGCTTGCCTCTGCCTCGGTTCAAAGAACGCGAAGGACAAACACGAGACGTTGACATCATTTTGAACGGGTGTCAGAGAGGCCACAGGGTCAAGGACAAGGGCAAGTTTTCAGGGTCCTGCCGAAAGGTCCGATAGAGAAGCGTGTGCGACAGGTGCGACAGCAGACAGACAGCAGTACCGACCCGATGCCGAAGGTAGGGGATTCAGGGATCGACGATCTTGCCTTGTCTGAAGGAAGGGTCCCTGAGGTCGACTGACGTACGTCTTCATTGATGTGCGAACCACCAGAACCTTCAAGATGGTGTTCCAACAGAGCGCGCTCGTCTTCTGACATTCTGGACGGGGTTGCTTAGCGCCAATGAGCTGCTGTTCTTCCACCAGACCCCGCAAAGTCCACGCAGTCTGCGAACGCCCGAAAACCCGCGGGAAATCAGTATCATGATGCAAGCGATGCGACGCATGGCGTCTAGACGTGCCATACAACCTTCACATATCGCTATGCCGCGACTCTCGAGAAGGAAGTTCAGTTCGCTAGGCGGGATTGTCCGCGGCTACATATGCGAAAGTCTATAGATGCATTGCATGCGTGCGTGATTTTCGCTATTGGAACGCTTCGTTACGAAGGCGGAAGAGAGGATACTGCTGTTGCGGCTGCAAGTTCGCGATGAGTGATTATCACGAAAGCTCGGTTCGAACAAACATTGTTAATAAGCTGAGCTACCTCTCCATCCTCATGGACAATTGCTACAACACTTCTTCATTCTTGGTACTATTTGTTGGGATGGTGATGGAAACGGCTGACTAGCACTATCGTGAGGAAGTATGCACCCGCCCCCATTACGAGAACGAGTGAGCACACCCAGCTTGCCCGCATCTGGTTCGCCAGAACGCCCACTGCACACCTCCCACACTGGCGGTTCGTAAAAAGCGTAAAAGGGAGGCTGTGCACTGGGCATTGGCATGCACAACACACACAAGCAGCAGTCCTTTGTTTGTGCTGTGCAGCGGGCGCCGGATTGTGAACGCATCCGCAAGCAGCAGCTCGTAAGTAGGATGACATGCTCGTGGTCATGCAGCTGATTTAGCTTTCCTGACGGTGCAGTGCGGTGCGCCTAGCTAATTGACTGACTTTGCCGCGCTTTGCTGAGCCGTCTCTGGAGCTACGACAAGGTGTGTTGCGACTGTTCAGTGTTTAGCCTTGATAGCCTTAGATGCCACCGAGGCCGTCCCGGCACATGCTCTTGTGCAGTGCGTCGCATTGCGAGTGATCACGTCGATTCAATCGCAGCCGCCGCGAGCGCTGGCGTAGCGCTCTCGTCGCGCACCCCGTGAGACGACGTAGTGGTGTTACATCTGTCGCCGATCATCCACGCACCTCATCGTCCTTTGGTGCAAGACGACCCCAACGTGGGATCTTGACAGAGCATGCGCGTCCAAAAGGTTAATCACGGTCTTGCTGGGAGATAACCTATCCCTGTCGACCGATCATGGTCAGCGAAAATCTCTGCTTGCAGGCGCTCCACGCTTCGCATGCAGGGCGTCTCATCTGGCCGCTTGAGGAATACGTCGTGTGGGCGAGGCGGGAACCCTGGAAAAATTGGATTGGCAGAGTCGCTAATTGGTGGAGGAGGATGAAAGCGAACCTTGCGGCCGTGCGGCACGCCCTGCAGGCTGCGACTCAAGGACGTCACTCTGCGATGCTTGAGGGGTCCGTCGGGATGCCTCAATTGACAATGCGAGTTCACGATGAGAAGCACATGGAGACGCAGAATCATTTTACTTTCTTATTTCATTGTGGGCCAGACGTCAGAACGCCAAAGGCTCCGTCTATACTTTTGCGAAACCCCCACGGGCAAACCGCCCAAGCATTGAAATCACCACCCAAATCCATCCCATTGTATATACGTATGCTTGCTTGTTCAACACTCAAATGCAACAAACAGTGATGGCGGCGATCTATGTAGAACGGCCTCAAACGCACATCAAGCGAATGGTTCGGGCCAGGTCATAAAATATACACAGGCGACCGATAGTCAAAAGGGTAGTCATGAAGACTAAAAGAAGATATGAATAGAGATCGCCTAGGCGTTGGTATCATCGCGCACCAGCAGCGTCATCAATCATGGCGTCATCAAAAGCGACAGTAGCTGCGAGAGCTGACTGTCCCTTCGCAGGCGTCTAAAACCAACCACTGTTGGTATAAGATAGATCAAAGTTGTTCATCGCGTTGAAAGCACCGTTGGTCTGATCTATAGGCCATGGGTCCATGGGAACAACATCTTCGAAATTGCTAGGCATCGAGAGGGCGGCTGTGTCGGCAAAGTCAGGCGAGGCGGTACTCGTCATAGTTGCTGGCGCAGCAGTCATGCTCTTGGCGTAGATAGGATCGAAGCCAAGCATGTTCGGCATGGGTGCCGTAGTGGCCATTGGCATGGGCGCGTTGACGGATTCACTCGGTACGGCAGTGCTAAAGCGATACGCAGGGGTATCTTCCCAGAAGAGCGACTCGCTGGCAGCCGACTGAGGGGCTTTGAAGTCCAAGTCACCGAAGAGGGCTGGCTCTCCAATTTCTGAGTGCGCAGACGACGCTACAGTAAGGCCGGGACCGCTGAGTTTGGACTCTCCGCTGTGTGAGATCGGCTGCGCCAAGTCGTCGTTGAACTTGCTAGGGTCCAGCGGGAGATCAGTAGCAGACCAGACGTGGTCAAAACCAGCGGATGCTGTCAACCAGTCGCTATCCATGTTGGGGAGGCAATCTTGCGATGGCGAAGTGGACAGGCTGCCCAGACCGAACGTACTGTTCACGGGTGTTACACTGTTGGCTATCCATGGCCACTGATTCGAAAACGTGTCGCTGACGTTGCTGTTGGGAGACTCGCCGTCTTGTTGAAAGACGCCGGGCTGACTGCTGAACATCTCATTGAAACCGAATGTGTCGAGGCTACCGCCGACGTTGGGAGTCGGCGACTTGTCCGCACAGCGCTGTGTAGAACCGAACATGGTGTGGAAGTCGTTGTTCGATAACGAGAGCGTGTCCATGGAGCGGGTAGCGGGCGGTTCAGGCTTGCTGCGAGTACTCTTCTCTTGCGAGAGAGCGGAGAAGGCGGCATGGCCGTGTAGCGTATGCGGACGAGGAATCTTGTACGGAAGGCCAGAGACGTGGGCCGAGTTGTTGTTGCGATGGCAAGGCTTGTGGTGGCCGTTTGCGAAGACGGTCAAGTGGCTCTCCGAGTGCGTCGCAGTCAACTTGGGTTTCGCGCGAGCATCGTGGAGCGTCTGCCGGGTAGTGTCGATCTTGAGATCGATCTCTTCCTTCTTGGTGCCACACAAGCACTTGCCGCCGGAATGGCACTGGCAGCGGTTGTCGTGAGCTAGAGTAACGTCAGAGATGTCGGGGACGGCCAAGCCAGATGTGAGCTCACTCTTCGCGTCGCCTTTGTCTTTGTGCAAGTCCTTGTCCTTCTTGTCGCCACAATCACACTTGGCGTGATGAGACTTGGACTTGCGCGCACCGCGACAGTGCTCGCACTGCTTGACAGGACGACCCTTGGGGTTGATGTGGTGGAGATCGCGATCTTCAAGACATAATTAGCACTGTAAGGTTGTGAAGCGTCGCACTGAGCGACATACCAGTGTGGTTGCAACCGCTCACACGGTGGCCCTTGATGCAGGACGAGCAAGCCCATTTCTCGCCATCGATAACAGGCATACCGGGGCGATAACGGCCGAGTGCGGTCGTCGCAGCTGGCTACGAGCAGCTGGGTAGGAGCGGTCCAGGGAGCCAACTGGCTAGAAGCGGCGAAAAATGACGAAACAAAGCCACACGCGCGGTGTGAGCGTCTGGGTAAAGATACAGGGAAGAATAGTAGGATTCAAGAGAAGCTAGTTCAAACGCCAGAGGGTATCTTGGGCAATGGTATGGTATGCTGACTTGTAACCGTGAACGCCGGGGAATGAGACCGAGGACGACAGGATGGAGTGGAGAGTGGAGTGGGAGATCAAGGGGAACCGAGCGCAAGAGGCGCTGGCCGAAAGCGTTAGACGGAGCTCCTTGGGAACGACCAGACCAGTATACTATGTGGTGTTGTGCGGGTGAGGTAGTGATGAGAGGGAAGAGAGCGAGCGGGAGGAACAGGTTAAGAGGAACGCACACGGCCCTGCGCGGCGTGTAATTGGCTGTGGGGCTTAGCGTCATCGGCAAGTGCGCTCAGACCTCGACGCTCGAAGCAAGCGCGATCAGCCATCATGACGGCGGCTCCTTTGGGCTAGCGCGGGAATCCCACACTTGCATGCAAGTGCAAGCGCAGGTGCAGGTGCGAGCCAGCAGCACCTTCTCACCGCATGAATCCTGCCATCCGCCACCCCGCCGCCGTCGCGATCCACACCGGACGCCTACGACGCCTGCGACGGAGCCTGCTCCTGTGCTGCGCTGGCCTCGCCAGCCCGCCTCTAATCATGCGGGACTCCACGCACGGCATGTTTCATTGCGGACGCGATTCGCTTGTCGAGTCAGCATGTTTCCCTTACCGCGACGGCCGTAACTCGAAGCATCCGTCGCCCGTTGCCAAGTGGAGATCATCACTATTGTCTGCGTCGATAGCGTCCAGCACATATAGAACCGGAAGCAAGCCTATCCATTACTCTCAGGTACAGTGCCCGCTTGTATATCTCACATGAATCCTCCGGCCCAGGGAGCGCTAGCCCGACGACACGAATTTGACCTTTTGTGGGACAAATGGGATTTAGATCGAACAGAGCGTCTAGCCCTTGGGACCACTGGGCACAGCGTTGGCATAATGTTTTTGAAACGGGACCCCATGGCTTCTCCGTGGGGTATGCTCTGTCGGTGTATTGCACCGCTCTTATACGGGAGATCCTGGTGATCTTACGCTTGACGCTGCAGCCAGCCGTCAAGTCGTTGATCGTCTCGTGGAACTCTGGTAGCGCTAATCTACGAGAGCCGGAGTAATTACAGCATCTGACATTGAACGACTTCGGATTCGGTATGCACTGGCCTTGTACATAGTCGTGACCCGTGAACAGGTGTACGTATATCATATGATACGGTGATTCTCCAGACTGCGTACCCACCAATGGCTCGAAATTGTTGAACGTCTTGCTCAACGTGTCCAAGTGCACCGGAGACTTTTTATGGCGAGCTCATTGTAGTGTGTGGTGACCCAAGTAAGTCGGCACTAAAACCATCATCTGAACACCTATGGATCAGCGCATGATAGACAGGACGAGGTCAATATCGCGCAGCAGCAGTACAGTGGCAGCAGAAAAATATGGCTAATTCAGCAGTCTCTTGACGTCCATAATGCTATTCATCATCGGTTGCAGTGTGCGGGCATTTCTGATGATGGCTGTGCATGGTGCTCCCACTGGCCGCCCGGAGCGCGTACGGTGAAAAGATAATCCAACAGCGACGTCGTCACCGACCAGTTAGTAGCTTCCGATCCACGCTGCAAGCAGATAACATCTCCCATGTCTTAGGAAAACGACAACCACCATAATGTTGTTGTCACTTTCCCATTCATCCAAGGCCATGAGGACCTGCTCCCTCTTGCCATGGTTCACGCTAGCGCAAAAATCGCAAAGCTCGCACAACTCTCCTCGGCGGCCTCTTACACAACACGCTCCTCTCGCTTCCCAACGCCAGAACCTCGCGCGCGATCGCGCAACAATACCGGACCGGTGCTCTGGATAAATACAAACGACATTTCTACTCGCAATTTCGAATACGACGCGCTGAAAAATGGCTGGCTACGGGGACTCGGATACGCAAATGGGAGGAGGGCCAGGCCAATACGCGAACCAGAATGGCACACCACCGGCGCAGCAACACCAGTTGACTGATCCCGAATTGCGCCTACAGGAGAACCTACAGCAGCTGCGCGACGGTGGAGACATGATGCACCCAGTCGGTCCCCAGCAGCCTCAGTACCAGCAGATGGCTCATATGGGACCTGCCATGGGCGCGCATCCGCATTTTGCAGGTCCAACGCGCCCGACGCATTCTCCACAGCAAATGGCGCAACATGTCATGAATATGGACGGACACCACGACCCGTACGATCCCAACGACCCGAATCGCAAACGCTCCAAAGTCTCACGCGCCTGCGACGAATGCCGAAGGAAGAAGGTATGCGATGCGTCCAATCCTGCACAACATGCGCTTACGCTGGGTAGATTCGATGCGATGCGACCAGTGAGAACGGCCCAGAAGCCTGCTCTAGTTGCAAACGGACTGGCGCCCGCTGTCAGTTCAGCCGTCAGCCTATGAAGCGCGGCCCGAGCAAAGGGTATGTTGCGGATGTCTCAATCTGGAGTGCCTGCTAATACGTTTCAGATACATCAAAGAGCTTGCGGACCGGCTTAATTCGCTCGAAAGCCAGATTCACCATCCTCCGGCCCAGTCGCATAACTTCGATTTCGGAACATTGGGTGATCAGCCGTTTCCTGATACCCAGAGCCCACCACAATTCAAGCGCCAGCGCACTCATTCCATGACAGACGGGTTCCACGAGGCATTCAGCCGGCCCAACTGGTCCGCACAGGATCGCGGCAACGGTGGATCTGTAGACGCACACGGTCTGCCTGTGCTAGGTGATCAAGACTCGTCGCTCAATGGCAACCGTCGTACCTCTTTCGGAGAAATGAGTTTGGGCGGCAGTCTTATCACAGGCTCTCACGAAGAGATTCTTAAAGCGTACGTATACCCGCACATGTGAATTTTGCCAGACACTAAACCATATCTCAGGTATTACAACATCATTCATCCCACGTTGCCTGTCCTGCCACATCACGAGTCACAACTGAACCGCCTTACAAACTGTCCGTCGAAGCTGCGAGAGACGTTTTTCCTCGTGCTAGAAGGCTGTATCCGGTCCATCGCCTCGAAGGCTCTGCCACCTATCGATATCAGTCTTAATCAGCTGTTACAACAGTGCTTCACTTCAGTCGACGCGGCGAACTATTGTCTTCATGACACGGACAGCTCACGACGGTTCTACAACCACTTGGTGTACTGCCAGTCACTGATCTTGCTTGCTGCAGCATCTGACAGGCCTGGCCCAAGCATCATAGGCAGTACTACTGGACTGCTCGCCCGTGTCTCAGCGTGCATTGCAGATGTCGGAATAAATGATGCCAGAACATTGGCTGGACTGAAAGAACAAGATCTCGAAGTGTATCAAACAGCACGCCGCGTATATTGGACTGCGTTGATCATAGACCGTTTCCACGCGTCTAGTCAATCCACGGACATGATGATTCGACGATACTCTGGAACACTTTCTCGAGATGACTATTCGGCTCTGGGCGAAGTTGCTTATTATCTTGCCCGTAAGTGCAGGTTCATTACAATTGATAACCATCAAAGACTAATCTTCATCAGGTGTTGCCCTACTCGTTGGCCGCATAGCCTATGTCAATCGCGCGGGAAGCATCCCAAATGTTGATCCAGCAGCACCCTTCGCCTTTTCCGCGCTCAAACCCGGAACCACAGAGTCCGAGTACCTCAACGGAGCATTAGATGAAATCAAGCAGTCCATCGATCTGACTACCTTGACAAGTAACTCGCCCCCTCATCTGGCGCACCAGTATCTCAGAGTATTCATCGCGCGACTTTCAGGCCAGAATTTGCCATCAGCTGAGGTCCTCGAAGTCACCAAAGACCTACTCAGCAACCTAATGAGCGGCGCGATCACTCCCTTGCACCACATCTTCGCCGCCCTAGTCGCCACATCCCTCACTGAACTAAACGACCGAGGCGAAATGAAACCAGAAGCAAGCGCAACCATCAAAGAAATGAGCGACGCCCTATCAAACGGCCAAATCATCCACCGCAGCTCCGACGGTCTAGGCTGGGAAACCGCAATCGGCGACCTACTCCACAAGAAGAAGTCTTCCACTCCCCCTTACACGGGTCCCGAGCAAGCCAGCCCCGCGCTCGAACCCAACATGGCCGGCCTGCAACATCTCGCCGCAGCTGCAGTGGGAGAACGGGAAGGAACGGGTGAGAATAACCGGCCTGGAAGCTCTTCGCAGCAGAAGGTTGATAATGATCTTTCGGCTGCTATGGCGGCGGCGAATGAGGCTGCTAAGGCGCAGGCGACTGCTGTTGCGGCTCAGGATCTGTTTCATTAGATGTGGTGAGCGTGGTTATGGTTGTGATTGTGCATGAGCGATGCTTGTCTTCTCTTTTGTAGTGGATATACCCCCTTTTAGCGGTGAGCTGGTATGATGGTCTGAATTGTAGGCTTGTATCATTTTGTAATGAGATTCGTTTGTCTACTTGCTCTGTTGAACCCAGGAAGGGTGAGATGTTGTGCCCTCAGCTGCGCCATTTGCCAGAACATTTGCGCATCGGTTTACAATGACAAACTGCAGAGTGGCATGGTGCATACTGTGAGTTTGAAAGGCGAGTATAAGCCCACAGTGTCCGCACTCGTCCACAGCATCGCTTTTCGACGGATCAAGTTGCTCTCAAATTCTTCAATCATGTACTTGGTCTCTTTGACATCCAAGCATTCCATGAGGTTCTAACGCGGCGATATCAGACCAGGAAATTCTGCGCAGTGTTGAACGCTAGCAGCACTAAAGGCGGCAACAATGAGTGCCGCATTCCAAAAAAGCATTAGAGGTATAACCTAGCTACAAGTATACATATCTTAGAGACAATATAGTTGCTAAGATATAACAGGATACATGCAGCAAATCTCAGAAATGCGACGCGAACTTTTGCCGCCTCTGGCGGTAGTGTATATCTCTGGGGTAGGCTTTGAAGACGAAATACGAGCCGTCAAGCCACAAGCTTCCTTGTAGTATAGGCCTTACGATCCTAGGAGACAACGTGGAAATGGAAGTGAGACTTGAACTTCGATATTCAGTGTTCAAACGCCGCCGCCAAAATCTCTCACAGTTGTGTTTTGCTCGTACTCAATCGTCTTCATACTCGTCGCTCTCGTACTCTGCAAGCCAGTGAGCGCCGTAGACCTCAAGCGAACCGCTTTCGCTTTCGTCGTCGAATCGCTCTCGGACTCCGCATGGAAACCACTCTTCCACCCGTCGTCCACGTCGCTCTTCAGTTCCTGGATCATGACGATACCCATATCACGTCTACCAGCGGCATACGTAGCTTCATCCTCTTGCTCCAGTCGGTTTAGCACGACCTTTATTTCAGGTCTTAGGACCTCGTCAACAAAAGATTGAAGGTCGCCTTTATGCGTGTCGTATCGTACATCGAAGTGAGGTACCAGGCCTTCCAAAAGACTGACGAGAGTGGCATCTTCTTCTTGTATGCGTTCAAGTTCATGTGGAGGACATCGCGGTGGAGGCGGACGTGAAAAGTCGTGTACGTCAACGTGCAAAGGATGCATGATTCTGTAGAGGTTGCAACAAGTGTGTCGAATGCCTAACCAGGCAAAGACACACAGTCTGATAAACTCGGTGATGACCCATCTATGATCCGTACTCTCGGTTGCTGTTGCGACCAGTTGTACAAAGCGTGTAAATAGCCATTGGACTTGCCTGCGTCGACGTTGATTTTTGAAGACGAAGCCTGGACCCATCAAGGTCAAAATGTCTTTCGTACCTTCCGATGATGAGGCATTGTTGAAGAATGATGCAATTCCGGTACATCCTTGTGTACTACATTTGCATTCGCAATCATCCGTGGGCTTGCACTGAAATATAGGTGCGATTCCGTTCCAAGATTCATCTGGCCAACTCTGGGCCTGGTTCCACGTTTCGGAAACTATCATGGCTGCCTTTGCGTTGATGCAATGTATCGCGGTGGTCTTGGACTCCGGCCAGCAATCGAAAATGCTTGCCCCTTTGCCCACGAACCAGTCTATGATTTCGTACATTTCAGGTATTGTATCGGGGAAGACCTCCTTGTGCTTTGCTACTGCGAGATGCAACGGCGAGCAAGACACATTCTGACAACATTCGATGTCCACTTTCGGAATATCCCTGAAACCGATGTCGTACAGAAACTGCAGGACCTTTAACGTAGTCATCGTTTCCAATTTGGACGAGGCGTGTAGGTTCATACTGTGGATCAGATCGACATTGTATATGCTCTCCTCACTCGGCCGAAGGGAGGGTGGCACACTAAAACCCTGTTTGTCCAGTACGCGCAAGGCGCAAGTGGCGTGAAAGTCAAGCAAGCCTTCTGATTTCCTGACGCATTCGCAGTAGATGCCCGATGATCCTGTCAGACGTCGTAGTTCCTGCCTTTGTTCAACAAGACGCGAAGCGATAATTCCTGCTAGGTTTACTTTAGAAGCCTTCAATGCGAATACAACAGCGAATTCCAGGCTCCCAATAATTCTGCAAGATTCAGCATCAGCATGTTCGCGCAGATCAAGCCAAAAGTTTAACATAGATTCACTCAATGAGTGCATCGCCGTGACGAGAAGCGACGGCGAGCGAGGCCGATCTGGCAAATAGCTGAGCCTGGCGTTGAGGAGTATTTGGCAGCCAGGCACCCATCCCATACGAGTGGTCAACTGGTATAAGTTAAACGCTTCTTCCTTTGGCGACTTGTCGTAGGCCTGGTTTTCCCGTATCGCATTGCCGAACTCCACTTCGGATCGTGATAATGCTGCGACCCTAGTGGTGCTAAGACCGACAAAGGGATCTGGGAACTCTGTAAAGGAGAGTTCAACCCAAAAGCTTTCGCTATGAGTATGCTTAACTGCTAAAGACATCTTTAGGTCGTGTCGCAAGAGATCCATTATAATGGCTACCAGTCCGAAACTCTTTGATCTCCTGTACGTCAAGCCCAGCAAAAGACTGTCTATACATGTACTGGTGCCAATAATTAGTGACTACCTGGTTAAACAAGTTCAATTTTGTTTACCTCCCGGAATCGTTGGTGTCTGATGCATTTGCATAAGTCATGTAGCCAAGAAGCTGCTTCAGTGCAGAGCGAAAAGTCTCAACATTGCTTTGGTTTACAGGATCGTAAACTGAACCGATGACTTTACAGAGTGCCTGATTCCATTTTAAGCGAAGCTCTGGCCATCAAGAAGGTGTCAGCGAAAACTCACGTGTAAAAGTGTGGACCCATCCTTTAAGCGGTCATGCGGTGACGCCTCACGCCCCTGGAACAGCTGGGTCAACTTTCTGGCAAAATTCAGAGGTTCTCTTGTGGAAGTGGAGGCATCGACCATGGAATGAATCAGCGCGAACGCTGGGGAGGACTTCGTAACAATCCGATGGCACAGTAGGTTTGGCATGATCGAGAATGTGCCACTTCCAATCGATATCTTCATGAAAAGACGGATCTTGAGGCCAAATATCAAGCAGCACAGTACCATGCCAAAGCTCAACGTCATTTCGTGATTCTCAGAGACCCAGAATTGGCAGCTTGGATCATGAAATTGCGATTCGATTCGCGACATGACGAACGGTGACCGCACGAATTGTTTCTTGTGGTGAAACTCGCGGCATTTGCAAGATCTGGAAGCATACGAGCTCTTCATCAATTGGGATCGCACATTTCGTGTTCTCCGCTCGAGATGTTGAATGTTAGTGGTCTCCTGTTCCAGACTAACTGCAGATATTGGCAATAGTGCGTCGCTGATATCGTTTTGTCGCCATGTTGCGGGTGGACTCGGGAAGTGGACTCCGATCGGAGGTTCCTGGGCAGATATATGATCATGCTGGCCGACAAAGGGCTGTATGAAGCCTGAACGTCGTTCACTGGGGGCTAAATTTGCGCTCGTGCTCCAGCTCTTGTCGATTAAGTAACCATTAGGCAAAGTCTGAGTGCGTCGCTGCTGATCGAGTATCATTTGGGTATTCAGCGACAGTTGACCAAGCTGTCCCTGTACAGTCGCGAAGTTCTGTTGCCACTGATCCCTAAGAGCTGTTAGCTGATATGTCGTTCACACACGCGTGCAGCAATTACATCTCTAACGCCTGCAACGCAATCTGCAAGTTCTGTCGAATACTGCTTAAAGCGTCTCTCTAGTACTTGATATCGCTTTCTTTGAACGGATATGCTAGCCGTTTGATCACTTTCCGCGACTGGGTCGAGAATCTGCTAGAGCTCGTCGAAGGAGTGTCATCTCCGACCTTCGTCCTGATCGACTCTATGGAGAGCGCGCATTGCTGGATGATAGCTTTGACCAATGCGATAGGTGTCGTAGGGTCCATCCTGCTAGTGGCGGTCTCCAGATGCTCGAGGAGATCCACCAGTGTGTCCAACTCGCGGGTGATCTGTTCAGCCTTCTTCCTAGCATCTTTGACACCGTTCGTATATTCGGAGAGTTTGTCGTACAACTGCAAGGAAAGCGATATGACACCAACGATGGTGCCAGCCACTTCAGCCATGGCGGGCGTAGACAGAGATGGAAGGAGCGACGAAGCGAAAGGCTGGAAAGTGGGCAGATGATAAGACTTTATAAGAAGGCGCAGCGCAGCAGTGCGCCTGCCGCAGATGGCGTCCACTCATCGGAGTCGGCAATGCGGGGATCAGCCCAGCCTTGCGACGATGTCAACCTTACGGGCTTTCAGCCTGACCCAACTACGTGTCGGTTTGGTAAATTCGAGGATTCCGGCATGGTGGATGGCATTTCAACCATCTCGCAAGTGTTTCTTACTGCGCAGTGTATTTGTTTAGCGTCGAATGTGGTGCTGAGTCTACAGTACACCATCCCCATATCCCGAGGTCAGTCTGGGCGTTTCCAGATGTCGATAGGCAGACAATGCGGCCCAGGCCTGTGAGTTGTCAGCATCAACGGGCAGCATACGCAATCGACTTGCGATTGCTGAATCGCAAAATGAAGTCACAAACACCCACGACAGCATCGCTTACAACATTGAACAACTTCGTATATTAGGATCTCTTAGCCCATCCCCAACAGACCCTTAAGTCTAGCTACCTTCCCCAGAATAATACCCTTCAATCCCCCAGCACCCATAGTAGGCACCTCATCCACGCCCACAAAGCGCCTCACAAGCAAGTTAAAAATATTGCCAAAGCCCAACGCCATAACCGTACTTGTCAAAATGATAACGTTATACGGCATGCTGAAATCCGGCGTGGGAAGAGGAAGAAGTAGCGAAGTAGTGCGAACGTAGATACCCTTGTTATCTCCTGACTGCGGCGACAGGACGCGGATCACAGCAGGTGCGACGTCGAAGCCTCGATTCGCATCTGGCGGGTATTCCGTGTAGCGCAGAATCGCTTTCTCGAAGTCGTAAGTGAGTGTGAGGGTGGAGGCTGGTGGGATGACCATGCGTAGTTCGAGGTGGGTGCCGCGCTTGCGGTCGACTGCTGGTCGGTAGTAGGTCTCTTTTATGGGGCTTTCGTCTGTGGTGTCGACGCGAGCTTGAAGCGTGTGGAGGTAAGGCTTCATGAACCAGGGCAGAGACTCTAGGTATACTATCTCGACTGCGTTGGTGGTAGACGGGTTCTTGATGACAGACTGTGTACTACCGCGTTCCTGGCCGTGACCGTTGATGGATCTTGCCGCGAAGACTAGAGGATCGGGACGGACAAGACCGGTTTTCATTTTCTGCTCGGGTAGGACGAGATCGAGGTCTTCGCCGACGGGGAGCTTGTAGCATCGGAGGGTGTCTGATGCTAGTCTTGACTCTGTGAACTCTCCTGTTGTCTTAACCTCGAGTTCGCGCTCCGGCGGCAGGTTGATGCAAACGTTATTCGCTTCTCCCTCAGCCTGATCTGCGAGTGGACAGGCTCCCCTAAGCGGTCTTCCAAAGACCTCCTCCAGTGTCCAGGCGGGCTCGGTGCCCTTGTTCAGGGGATAGCAGGTATCGTGCCCGTTGTATGGCTTGGAGGTATCGCATTCCATCTGATTGATTGGTAGAGGTCGCGGGATAGGGTTGTCTCTGGGTCGCTTGGCTCGCGCAATGTCCAAGACCATGTCTACGCTTTGCTCCATCTCTATTGAGCAACTTGAGCTACCCTCTTCACACGTCGGGCGTACATCGATGGCCATGGTTTGAAATGAAGCGTCGAACAACTTGTGTCCGTCCAGTAGGCTGGATACGCCGGCCTTGCCTTTGCAGGGCAGTAGCTTGAGGAAGGGCGTGAGGTTCTCCGTGCAGACGACCTCGTGGGGCAGCGTGCCGTGAAGTAGGTGGAGGTTGGACGCGTTACGGTGCTGGCCTTCGGGATCGAACGACATGACAGGCCGTATGGTCTTGGTGGCATCGATGAAGTTGATCGAGGCACAAAAGAGGCCTGACAGGGCGTTGGTAAGCTTCAGCCATCGTGCGAATGCTCTGTTCCAATTAGTCGGAGTTCCTCGCCCAATGCATAGAAGTCGTACTCTTCTTCAGTATCGGCCTCCACCCAAGCCCACAGTTCAACACCAGTACCTCCTTCTCTTGCACCGTTCCACGGCCGCTGTCCCCAGTTCTCAGCATCCCATCTCCCAACACTGAACCTCAAATGTAATTCCCTCGTATGCGCATGTTGCAGAATCTGTCCAAAAGATCGTGGGAAGTATCGGAAGTTTTGTTGTTCGAATGCAGTCGCGCTTTCGTTGCTCCGGAAGTTGAAAGAGGCCAGAAGGGTGTTCTGGGGAAGGGGTCGCAGGAGGAGGCGCTCGCTGTAGTCGGCGCCCGCAGAGACGAAAGCGATCAAGGCATTGAGCAACACAAAGTAAAAAGACGAGAGCATCGCAGCATCGTAGCGCTCTCTACGCGAAATGTGAGCGGGAAGACTGACGACAGGCCCTTGATGTTGGGGTTGCGGCGGACATGTGGAGTGAAGGCGCCCCACCGGTGATTGGTCACCCGGCGTGGATACTTGGCATTGCCGCGGTCGCGATTTCTTTTGGTTGTCACTCACCTTGCAGCTCTCCACATCACGACCCAACCGCGCATCCCTAATAAATACACATCATGGCCGCCGCAGAGACGCGCAGGCTGCTTGGTAGGTTCTCTCAATACTTCTCACTATAACTATTCGTATGCTAACGCGACACAGAACAGCTTATGGGCGAACAGCTCATGAGCGGAACCGACCAGCGCGCGCCCCAGCTAAACATCAACGACACCAAGGTCTGTCGCTCCTACCTCGTAGGCAACTGCCCCCACGACCTCTTCACCAACACCAAGAACGAACTGGGTCCCTGTTCCAAGGTGCACAATGAGGCGCTCCGGACCGAGTACCAGGAGGCAGACGCGGAACAGAAGCGCAAATGGGGATTCGAGTTTGACTACATGCGCGACATGCAGCATCACATTGACAGCTGTAATCGCAAGATAGACACTGCCCAGCGCCGCCTGGAGAAGACGCCTGAAGAGATCAGGCAGACCAACGCTCTTGTAAGTATTCCGGCCAGGGGACCTGCACTATCTGCTCACGCGCGACAGCTCAAAGCGATCAACGAACTGACCAAATCGATCGATGCCGGTATGCTCGAGATCCAAATCATGGGCGAGGAAGGCATGGTCAACATGGCCGTCCAAGAGTTCACCAAGGTCCGTTACAAGAAAGCCGAGAAGGAGGAGCGCGAGAGGGAGCTGCGTGCTCTGTCAGACACCGGAGGTCCGTCTGGACACCAGAAGCTTCAAGTGTGCGACGTATGTGGTGCGTATCTCAGCCGTCTTGACAATGATCGTCGTCTAGCAGACCACTTTTACGGAAAGATGCATCTCGGCTACGCTCAAATGCGCAAGTCCTACGAAGCTCTGACCAAGGAGCTCAAGGACCGCCAGCCACCCCGCAATTCCTACGCTCCCTCCGGCGGCGACATGGACCGAGGCGGCGGTGGAGGTTGGGGAGGAGGTGGTGGTGGATACGGTGGCGGTGGCTTCCGTGGTGGACGAGGAGGTCGTCGCGGAGGCAGAAGAGGCGCTTGGTAAATATCCCCGGAATTTGGCGTTAAGGTGTGTCTATGCGATTCCCAAAAGGTTCGGCTTACAGCAGTATTGATGCGAAGACTACCGCGACACGGCGGTACTTGTACAACAAATGGCGACTATGGAGGCCCTTTCGGGCGTATGAGCTTGAGACAGTCCAATCAGAACATGTACGCTTTTCTCCAACATGCACCTGACATGCTTCTAACCAACGTCAAGGAACTTGTGCGACCGCTGGGCCAGTTAGACGAAATTTGGGCATGTCCACCTACTATACACGGTCTTAGGTGAGTTGCACTTTTCTGCGGTATGTTTCTGCAATGTGACTCGTAACTCTGGCTTTGGTCATGACACACTTGATATGAAATGCTTATTGACTCCGAAAATCCACACGGCAAGCCTGTCTTTGCGACATGTACCCATTCAGAGGTAAGTTGTAGAAGCATCGGATATGACCATTAGCTGTATTATCAGCCGCGATTTTCAGCATGGGACGTACGCAAATCTCGACGTACCTTTGAATGCTCGTTGCCATGACCTTACCCAGCTCGGCCTCTTTGCACACCAACGGCTCGGTCAGCTCCTTATTGCTGAGGACCTCAGATTAGGTATCTGATTTATCCACGATGAATAAGCAGACCATTGGACAAGACAGACAATATGTATATACACCAATGCATTCCTCTAGAATTCTATATACAGTCCAAGGGGGTATTCGCTAGCCACCGTGGCTTAATGGGTATCGTTATTTGCGGGCAATCGCCCAACATCCTGTGCTCTCTTCAGAACATGTACTCGCGCCAAAGAAAAGCGCAATACACACATCGTCTTCCCCATCAACGTCTAAGCAGTGCCGTAGTTCCTGAAGTTTTCGCAAGGCAGGTAGTTGTTCTCGATGAACGCCGAGCTAAATCTGATGCCATACGCGCACTCAAACTCCTGCTCGCTTTCAAGCGGGAAACCACTGACTTTGACGGTGCCCTTAACGGTCTCGATCTTATTGGGGCTTGTTGTCAAGCTGGTGTTGAAGAGACGGATCATGTTGTCGCATTGTTTGCCGTCGCCGAACATGACTTGGTTGGTGATGTTCATGAAGAAACCCAGCGGGTACTTCTTTTCCGACGTAAGTGACAGCCGCGTGCTAATGGATGCGGCGCCAGCCTCAGCGCTCGTCGCTTCGAAAGACGTAGTTCGCGGTTCCTTAGCGTCGGGTACCGCACTGTATGCATCGCAAGCAGGCTCGAACAACGACGGGTACGTCTTGATTCCGTAATCCGCAGCGCCTTTCAGCGCAATGACGTTTTCAGCCGACATAACAAGCGATGGCGTCCACTTGAAGGACGTGGTATTATCGCCGAGGAGATCGAGGAATGGGAATTCGATGCCACCACGCTAGTCAAAGTTAGCACTACTACCGCGGATCACGATCTAAGGTTAGGCGCATTATCGTACCGAGAAGTCGGGTATTTGAAAGCCGAAAGCTTGTACGCCGTGGTCGTGGACTGCCTGGAGAAGGGCTGGGTACATTCCTTCCGGGAAGTCGGGGAGGAGATGGCGGTATGCGTGCTCCAAGATGCGGTATTGCGAAGGGATGAGACTGCGTGCGAGATCCAGGGAAATGGGTAAAACCGAGATTGTGCCATTCAACGTTCCCGTCGCATTTGTTGGGTACTGTGACGCAATGGGATTTGGCTGGTCAACTGTCTTGCAGACAGCCTGTTCGACGGCTTGTTGGATTTCATGGAGGACCGGAACCTGAGGACTCGCATTCGTAGTACTCGCATAGCGAATAGCAAGCAGCGAAAGAAAGCTGAGAAGAAAGTACTGCCATTTCGAAATCGGAGCCGCCATCTTTGGTCGTTGTATCGAGAGGAAAGCAAGAACCGGATGGCACAAAAGCGCAAGGTCCAAACAAGTGCTTATCATGGTTGCTGAGATTGACCTCCGGGCCGACTTGACAAACACTAGACGGTCGAAAAGCTGATCATGTGAAAAGGTTGGTAGTACAGCAAAAGGCGCCAGCCCATTTGGCGTAATGAAGGACTTTTTCAGCTACATAAAGGTAGTCTATACACACCGGCAACGCATGAATCCGCGCCACTAAAAGGGCGCCGCAAGGGTATCGAGTACTGGAACACAGATACCCGCAGCTGAGCGGGACGACTGACGCCGGGTGAATCAGGTACGTACCTGACCGCAACAGTGTCTGCGCGAAAGCAACGTGCTTTGGGCTGCTGGAACAGGCGAAGGCCAGAGTCAAAACGTGACTAGTGCCATGGAAGAGACAGTTTCCGAGACGCTGATCTGTCAGGTGGAGGCATGCTGCCGATGGGCTAGGGTAAGCCCTTGCGCATCGAAATGCTTAGGCCCGACTGCACTTGCTGGTTGAGTGCGCCCGCGCGTTGGGAGGGCGTGTATTGTTGCCGTTGGAATGGCGGGTGGTGCAGTGCGTGTGTCAAGGAGACAAGGTCGGAGTTTCATCGGCTTCGAGATGCTTGCGGGGCCGAGCGCGCACGTGCTTGCTAGGCTGGGTTCCGACTGGCGTGCGCAATGTGTTCTCCGGTTCAAATCATTCATTGATTGCTCTTTCATCGCGCTTCTGGGAATGTGTTCTTCCAAGGTTCTGAAGCACGCGTCGCATACATTGGTAGAGTTTATTGCCTGCGCCGCAAGGAGTAGTTGCGATGCTTCCTCTTTGATAGAGTAGCACCTGAAGATATGCGAGAAGACTGTTCGCCAAACAGCATCCGGTCGTACGTCATCCGTATTTATCATCACTCTATACAGAACTTAAATCCATGGGCTCCTTGCGCTACATACGGCCGCGTTGTGGCGTTGGATGTAGCCCGTGAAACGGCGGCGGACAAAGTTACAATCATAATCCTCCGGTGCTAAAGAATCCCATATTCCGGATCCACGGTCGACCTCAATTACACTAAGGTAGCGTGCTAATCATTTCAATCCAACCAGTTAGATCAAGACGACAGACCTACGCAGCATTGAGATGTTGCTTAATACAAGATTATACCAGCTATTGCTCAAGAACCGATGCGTATACAGAGAATATCACACACTTCCGTGTCGACCCCGCAAATACTGCTCTACCGTTGCATCGTCCATCTTGTCGATCTCAGCTGCCATCGACTTGTTTGCTGGCTGCGCCGAACTACTCCTGCTTGAAGGTTCGGAATCCGACGAGGAAGATGATGAGTTGCCGAAGCCCAGGGCTGCGTATACAGCCACCACGGAGTTTGCAAGGTTTGTCGCAGCGCTCGTTGCTTGGCCGATGTAACTCTTGTCCTCTTGCGCCTCGCCATCGACTTGAGCGGCTGTTCCAGACGCTGAACCTTCTTGACGGGTAGGTTTTGCAGAGGATGGCGTACTATCATTTTGTACAGTGCGAGGTGGAGGTTGCGAAGCTCGTCTTTCGGCCTCCTCAGCAGCGCAAACTTTCGTCAACTCGTCATGACCCGTCCGAGGAGGAGGTTGTGGAGCTCGTCTTTCAGTTTCTTCGGCAGCACGTACTTTCGTTAGCTCATCGTGGCCTGTCTGCTCTGGCTTTGGTTGATCATTTACAGCCACAGCCGGCGGCGCACTTTCCCTCCTCTTCTCTTTCTCCAACGTATCATCCAATTCCTTGCCAAACAGCAACTTGAAGAAGACCACCAGAAGTACCTCCTCCGTCTTCCGATTCCGAAGTACATATCTTAGATGATGCGTCTTCTCATCCACGTACTTGGCCACACTGATGGAAAACCCGGGTAACCTCAAGGAGAAATTCGCAAAGTCAAGATGTGGGTTGAAGAAATCGGCATGGTACATGCGGCCCTTCTCGAACGTAAACGCTGAGAGGGCTTGTTCATCGAGGTAATACTTCCGCCGCTTCTTCCATTTCGAAGGCATGGACGACGCTTTGCGCGCTTCTTTGCCACTCCCCGATGCACCTTCTTCGATCACATCATCACTTTCTTGACTGAGACTTGCAAGTTGATCTTGTGCGGACACATCGCTCGTCCGATCTCCGATTCGGAAGGCAAAAAAACTTGATAGCGCGGGTCCGTAGAGATACGGCTCGTCGGAGTATGCATCTGAGTAAAGTCCGGGGTCCAGCATACTCGTGGCGATCTTCATTGCATACCTGAAACCTGGTGGAAGCTGGTGCTTGATCGAATGGCCGTAATCGAAGCCCATGACAAGATCGGAGCCGGACATGTCCTGCTTGGGAACGAATGAGTAGGCGATGGAGTATCTATCAGAGGTATGCTGTGGGTGATCAAAGTAAGACGATGAAGCTGGTGAGCCACGCGGTAGGCCGTGGTAGTCTTTGATTCGGACGCGGATCCATGCTTCAACTAGGTCGCTCTCGACGTGTGTGGGCTCTGCGCCGTTGACTGATACCTGTTCGTGCTTTGAGGCATCGTAGGATGGTCCAGCCGTCACTAAAGATCATCAGCATTTCGTAAGATGATTCCAGTCCACTGCAACATACCTTGCAAGAGGTACTTGTCGCGTGCCTCAGGATCGACTACGTTGCCCGACATGTTCGTAGTAAAGTCCGACGATGAACTAGTGCAATGGCTATACTGGTCGATCGGGAAAGAAAGCCGGGCAAGTAGATCTGCCAGTTGGAGCGGCAGGTAAACTTATGTACCGTTGGATGCATCTTGTATTGAATGATCAGGCATCATCGTAGCTCATACATCAATCAAGCTCGAATGCGCGGCCCAGCGTTGGCGACGACCAAAGGGTTCCACGAGTCCATGACGTTGTGATCAGCCTTTGTCCAATCAGAAGATGTGGCTAAGCCGCTTGCGTGGCTGCTTCGTCCTTCGTTGTCAGCAAGCATCACGAACATCAAGAACGAAGGTCGATGCCATAGCAATCAGTCACGATTCATACTACCTAAGTACACACAATTTCAGGCCTGTGCAAGGAGCAGCTTACTCTTCTCTGCCAAGCTTTGTGCCAGCTGCGTCATCGGGATGTTCTGCAGAACATCGAACACAGAGCACTCCACCAACATCTCACGCGCAACCCAATTTCTCACCTCAACAGCAACCAGACTATCCACGCCATACGCGCTCAGCGGCCTACCGGCATCGATATCGGCCTCGGGTATCATCATCAGGCTCGCAAGACGCTGCACTATGGCGGCTGTGATGAGCTGCACGGCCTCTTCGTTCGCTGTGCCGCATCGCGTCAACTCCTCTCGCAGTGAGATGGTCTGTCCAGCCTTCGCCGAGGAGCCAGCTGCAACGTTGCGCAGTGCAGAAAACCGCGCGTCGGCCATCCAGTACCACGCGTCGTCGTGCTCATTGAAGGGCAGACCGCACATGACTTGCCCAGGGTGCTGAGAGGGGCCCTCGATGGCGGTCGCTAGCAGACCATGAAGATCCGACGTATGCATAACCTTGAGCCCCATGGCCTTGACGTGGTCGACATACTCGTCATGTTCAGCCACGAAACCTACCGACAGAAGATAGCCGATGTCGATGGTCATCGCTGGTAGGCCCTGGTTGCGCCGGAATGCAGCAAATTCGTCTTGGAAGTTGTTACCGCAGCCGTAATTGCCCTGTCCACGATGGCCCATCACACCGGCTAGCGAAGACAGCATAACGAAGAAGTCCATATCGCGTGGCAGTAGCTCGTGCAGGTTCCAGGTACCGTGGACCTTGGGACCGACCGTTGTACGTACATGGTCGGCTGTCATCTTGTCGAAGAGGCAGTCTTGTAGGACCATGGCGCCTGTCGCACAGCCCTTGATAGGTGGCAAACCCTTAGCATTCATGTCATTCAAGACTGCTTGCAGAGCGGCCTTGTTGCCAACGTCGCAATCGTACGCCAGCGGCGTAACGCTGTACGTCTTCTGCAGTTGCGCAGCGAATGCTTTGTTGTCTGTGCCGCTGGCTGCAGACCGAGAGAGGAACACCAGGTACTTTGCGCCCTTCTCGGCCAACCAACGCGCAATTTCACGCGTGATGCCACCAAGGCCGGCAATCACGTACGTCGCGTCAGACTGGACACGTACGCGTGGAATTCGAGGTACGGCACGGACCAAGTCTGCATCGTCAACGCGAACGACCACCTTGCCCATGTGCTTTCCTGCCTGCATATGGCGGAAGGCCTTCTCGACTTCGGCCATGGTGAAGATTTGAAGTGGCGCAATGGGCTTGATCGCCCCCTCATGGATCATCCTCGCCGTGTCATGCCACAGCGCTACTGCTCGTGGTGTCGGATTGTTCTCAAAGTCCAGCAGGTTGACGCCGATATAGCTCTTGTTGTCCAACAAGGGCTTCATGTCAAGACCGGTGTTGGCGAAGAGATCCGCCTTTCCGATCTCCAAGAAACGACCGAATTTGGCCAGGCAGTCAGTCCATGATCGACGAAGGGCCTCGCCAGCCAGCGAGTTCAGTACCAGATCCACACCCTTGCCGCCCGTGGCACGGAGCACGCCCTTGACAAAGCTGGTGTCACGACTGCTGAAGATATGGTCCTCGGGGATTCCATACTGCTCCATGAGAAGCTGTTTCTTCGCGTCCGCGCCGACCGTAGCGAAGATCTCGGCACCTTTGGCTTGCGCGATCATGATGGCGGCTTGTCCGACACCGCCAGCAGCGGCATGAATCAAGATCTTCTCGCCAGACACAATGCCACCTGCAGTTACTAGCGCGTAGTAGGCTGTGAGGAAGATGAGTGGCATTGAGGCGGCTTCCTCGAAGCTCATGCCAGAGGCAACGGGTATGGCACCCTTGGCCGGGAAGCGAACATAGGTGGCGAAGGTATCGCAAGATGCGGTCATGACTTTATCGCCAACTGTGATGTCTGTGACAGCCGCACCGACACGAGTGACAACACCCGAGGCGTCAACACCCAGCTTGTTCTCAGCCAGGTTACCCAGCGCCACAAGCACATCCTTGAAGTTGAGACCAACGGCCTTGACTTCGATCTCAATCCAATCCTCAGGTAATGGCGTGTGGTACGTCTCATCTTCTTCCCACTGGAACGTATCGAGGAGACCAGGTGTTTTGATGCTCAGCTTGAGGGGACGTCCACAGCTCTTGAATGATACCATCTCGGGATCGCCCTTGGCCTCGTACTTGCGCAAAGACGAGTCCACTTCCAACTTTCGCTCAACACGAGGTACGTAGACCATGTCACCACGGGCGGCATACTCACCCTCGGTGCCGTCACCGCTGATGTGCTCATGAGCGACCTTGAGTGTGTTCTGTGCCGCTCTCTCGAAGTCAATGGTCGATGACGCCTCCAGATCGAGACAGGCAAGGCGAACGCCGGCGTCTTCATTGCGAATGGCTCTGGCAAGCCCAACCATCAGACTCTTCATGGGATATGGCGTGTCAAGGGCACCGCCACCTGTGATCCACAAAGCACCCTGAGACGAGAGAACAACTTCGCGCAATCTGCGCCAGTTGTCATCGGTAAGATTGGCGAGGACAGCGTCATCCCATTCGGCAAGACAGAGACAGTACTTGCCATCCACGTGTGCTTTGGAGATGTCATTCCACTGGGCGATGCTTGTGTCATGGCCAGCGGAGGCAAATGCTCCCTGGATGGCAGAGGCAAGCCTGCCCGTCGCTTCAGTCCCAGTGGTGATGACCAAGCAAGGAGGTAGGCTAGGACTTGTAGTCTCGGGCTTAGTCGAAATGAGCAGCGAGACAGGCTCTTTCGAAGTTTCTCGATCACCGCGGATATCGACATCAACACCCGAGAATCCGGCCAGCTTCAAAGCGACGTTCCACTCTTCAGCATCCAAGAGTGGACCTCCCTTCCTACCGTCCGCTTCTCCTAGCCACCAGCCGGGCAACGGCCCCATGATGAACCCGGAGAAGATGCGCTTGATGGTCACCTCGGACAAGACAAGACGGCCACCTGGCTTCAACAGCAACTTGCAATGCGCTAGTGTCTCCTGGATGCTCTTCGTCGCGTGAAGTACATTGGCGCAAACGATGAGATCGAAGGACTCAGGACTGAACCCCTGCTCCGTGGGTGAGTTTTCAATGTTGAGCGTGCCAAATTGCATGATGGATGCGTCCTTGTCGAATCGGTCGGCTGCCTTGGCAAGGAAACCAGGAGAGATGTCCGTGAAGTAATACTGAGCGGCCTTGGAGCTGCCATCGGGGTTGCGCAGACGTTCCAAAACATGGTATGTAGTACCACCCGTTCCGGCGCCGATCTCCAAGATGCGTAGTCCAGGTTGCTTATCAGCAATCAGACCTACGTACTCCGCCACATTGGTGTTGAAACTCGTACCGAAAGCGCCGCGGTAGAAGGAGTAAAGAAGGTCACCCTCAGTCATGCACTGCAGAGCCTCGACCTCGCGCGTAAAGATGCGAGAAAGATTCTGCCCAATACGGTCCACCATCTGCACCGTGATGTCGCCGCTCTCCGACTTGATGATGCGTTTCCGGGCTGCCTGCATCTCGGTCTCGACATCTTCAGGAAGCGGAGGAAATTGCTTTACGGTGTCATGCATCCACTCCACGTACGACTTCCAGAAGCCGTCCTGCGGCACATGTGCCTTGCCTGCTTCGCTCTGGAACCAGTCAAGGCAGCGATAGATGTAAACAAGGCAGACGAACTCGAGCAAATCAAGGACTGAATCGTCGTCTCTACTCTTCAACGTGCGCTTGTAGACGAGTTCTTTGATCTGAGACGGCGACAAGAGATCAGCATCCACGTGCCAGTTTTGCGCGAAACAAGACGCACGCGTCTCAAGCTGTTTCGATGCGTTCTCGGTTGCACCAACAGATGCCAGTACAACGCCTTCCATGATGACGACAGGGTCGGTCATGGTTGCCTCGGACATCGTGATGCTGGAAGTCCACGTTGTGTAGCTCAGCTTCTTCGCGGAAGAGCAGCCATGTAGCTCTGAACCAGCGGTGCTTGGGATCCTGGCTGAAACGAAAATGCGATCAAAAGATCTGGGAACGACCGCCTCGTTCAGTGCTTGATCGTCGCCAGATATACTGGGAAAGACAAGATGAAGGACCGAGTCCAGCGTGGCAGGGTGAACGACATAGGGGTATTCGAAGCCCTTAGGCATGATTGACTTGGTATCAGGTACCTTGATGATGCCATAGCTGGAGCTAGGACCAGCATACAGCTCAGTCATGTTGCGGAAGGTCGGTCCGTATTGCATGCCGATCGTCTCGACTGTGTCGTATAAGAAGCTTCGTGCCGGCTTCTGGCAGACATCCCTAGCCTTGGAAAGAGACGACATGTAGCGCTCGTTCTCAAGCGCCAGCTCACGCTCCATCGAAGGAGAGAAGGCTTTGAAGACGACGGAGACGAGGCCACGAGCGTGAGCACTCCAAGAGTTCATCTCCTCACTCCAGGAAGAGACAACAAACTCGTAAAGTGTGGAAGACGGCGCTGCTCTTGTTCCAATACGACGATTGTGTAGCTGCGTCATAACTTCAATACCCTTCTCCGTATCAGGTACGCGAAGCGCAGTGTCGATGCTAACGTCGCGCAACTCGAAACCATACACTTCGTCGGCATTGGTCTCCTGGGCCAATTGGTGCGCCGCTTCAATAGCCATGACAAGCATGCCCGCACCTGGATACAGAATATCGCCCTGGACCTTGTGCTCACGGATCCATGGATTTTCGTTGCACCGCAGGAAGTTGCGCCATGTGTGCTCTGGCGTTCCAGTAAGGCGATAGCCGACAAGGTCGGTACGTGGCGACTTGCGAAGGCGGTGTTGCCGGCTGAGGTGGGATTCGTCCCAGTACGCCTTGTGGTTCCAGGCGTATGGAGCTAGGTCTACCAACATGCTGGTGTTGTCGGGAGAAACGTCATTGACTTTGCTCAAATCGAATTTGCATCCATGCGCCCAGAGATGGCCCATGGCTTCCAACATAGTAGCAGCGCCATCGTGGTTGCGGCGAAGCAGATTAGTGTAGGTCGTATCAGCAGCACGGTTCGCACTGGCGAAAATGTCTAGGAGGTAGCTGCGCAAGGCAGAGTGAGGGCCGAGCTCGACGAACAGGTTGGCGAAGGCCTTGCGCGACTTGTTCTCTTGGGGGTGGCTCAGAAGGGAGCGGGTAGCCGCGACAAAGTTGACAGGAGACACGAGGTTATCCACCCAGTAAGATGGCTTCATCTGTGCAGGATCAACCAAACTTCCCGTCACCGAAGAAAACATGGGGACGGTCGCCGTGGAGCCATGTGGGATGCCCTCCAAAGCCTTCTCATACTGTTCGCGAGCTGATGTCATGTGGAAAGAATGATATGCGACGTCCATGGGCAGTCGTGTGCACGGTATTTGCGCGTCCTTCAACTGCGTCTCCAGCTCACTAATGGCTGAAGCGTCGCCGGTGATGGTGCAGGCTTTGGTGGAGTTGAAGCATCCCACGACCGCTCGACCGCTCTCCAAGCCATTGAGATGATCCTGTACGCTATCGGCACTTGCAGAGACGGCCAACATGCCACCGTTCTTGGACACAGTCTTGCTGACCTGGCCTCTCAACCAAGCAATCTTGACTGCCGCTTCTTGATCGATGAAGCCAGCAGTGTACGCAGCCGCAATTTCGCCGCTGGAGTGGCCGAGAACGGCAACAGGTCTTACGCCGAAACTGCTCAAGAGGTCCACGAGTGCGACCTGGATAGCGGTACAGGCCGGCTGACTGTAGTCAGTCTCACGTAGCTTAGACTCAGTCTCGCTGCGACTAAGCTCTTCACCAAGACTCCACGGGCAACCGAACGATTTGAGCATGGCCTCCGACTTCTGCATGCTCTCAGCAAAGGCCTTGTACGACGAAAGACCTCTCCCCATTGCATGCCACTGCGCGCCCTGGCCAGTGAAGACAAAAGCAATTCGTGGTATCGCAGAAGTGGAGGAACGGACCACTGGAGCAAGGCTCGTAAGCTTCTCTCGCAGGCCGCTGACGCTCGAGGCGACGGCATACGATTTCCAAGGCAACGCGGTTCTCTTGGAGCTCAGCGTGAATGCCAAGTCGTTGAGGAACGAAGGTACTGTGGATGTCTTCAAGGCCAGATAGTCTTGCAGGCGCTCGGCGTTGCGCTTGACTCCTTCTTGGTCGTTGGAAGACAGGACAAACACCCTCGATGTGGGATGAAGGTCGCGCAAGATCTCGCTCGAAACATCACTCGTGTTGTCGCTGCAGTCTCCGCTGGTCGTCTCAACAGTGCTTGCAGAGCTACTAGGACTGTCACTGAGCTCAGCAACGCGCACGCTGCCAGGGCTGGGAAGGGGTGGCGTTGTCGCATGTCGACCCTTCAAGCCATGTCGTGATAGGAAAGATGCCGCGTCCTCAAGGATGACATGTGCATTCGCACCGCCAAAACCGAAGCTGTTGACGCTTGCGCGGCGAGGACCGCTGTGTGGCCACGGCGTCAACTTGGAAGCTATCTTGACATTCTCCGGTAAATCAATAT
Source organism: Alternaria infectoria (assembly GCF_024043175.1). Classification (NCBI taxonomy): domain Eukaryota; kingdom Fungi; phylum Ascomycota; class Dothideomycetes; order Pleosporales; family Pleosporaceae; genus Alternaria; species Alternaria infectoria. The sequence continues at coordinate 760,493 of NW_026250701.1, forward strand.
CGGGATTGAGCTTCTCGAACCTGGAGGATATCAGTATATGCAGATTGAGAGCTTCAGCGATCTACTGACCAGAGATTCGGCAGTATCATGCCTCGCTCAACAGTCAGCGCAGCCTTGATGATACCCGCTACACCAGCTGCGCCTTCGAGGTGACCAATGTTGGTCTTGACTGATCCGACGTACAGATCTGACGACCGGTTCTCGACTGATCCAATGGTTCTAAGGATAGCTCGGGCTTCGAGTGGATCGCCGGCTTGTGTACCCGTTCCGTGCGCTTCGACATATCCTGTCTCTGCTGGGTCCACACCAGCCTGCCGGTATGCGGTTCGGATCAGTTCTTGTTGCGCCTCGCTGTTTGGCAACGAGATGCCTGGTGTGCGACCATCTTCGTTAGCGGCCGTTGCCAGCACGACTGCTCGGATGTTGTCGCCGTCGCGGATCGCTGCGTCTAGAGGCTACATACCGCCACTCGTCAGTCAAATTCCTCATACCGAAACCGCGGCGGAAGCGCTTAGTACACACCTTCAAAATTGTAACGCCGAATCCTTCTCCGCGCGCGAAGCCATTCGCGTCTGCATCCCACATCTTGCTCTTGCCTTCAGGCGACAGAATCTTGGCAGCGCCCAGGAGGATAGACATATCTGGTCCGAACATGAGATTAGCACCACCAACCACGCTCATCTCGGCTTCGCCTGTGCGGATGCTTTGGCAGGCTAGATGGAATGCTGTTAAACTTGATGAACAGGCCGTGTCGACTGTCAGTGAAGGCCCCCGCAGATTGTAGAACCACGACAGTCTGTTGGAGGCTAGAGATGCTGACATGCCAGTCGCGTCTGCAGAGAAGGCTTAGCTTGGACCAGCATTATACCGACTCGATCACTTACGGTATATTGAAGGCCCTTCGTTATCACGGGCTTGCAGGTTGGGGAAGTCTGCTGTGAAGGTTCCGATGTAGCAGGATGTTTGTGTGCCTGAGACTTGCTCCAAGGTCAAGCCGGCATTTTCGAAGCCCTCATACGTGGCTTCCAGTAGAATGCGATGTGTCGGGTCCATGGCCTTTGCTTCCTTCGGCGTGATGCTGAAGAAAGGAGCATCGAACACCTTGAAGTCTTGTTCCAGGAAGTGCGCATGTCTGTCGCGACAGCACATTAGTATGGTTAACGACATGAGCACGACAACAGATTGAGCCTACCTTTGTTGGATACTACCTAGCCGTTCTGGATCAGGATGGTAGAAAGCGTCGACGTTGTAACGGTCTTTGGGGATCTCGGTGCGTGCGCTGCGACCTTCTATGAGCATACGGTAGAAGGCTTCGGGGTCGCGAGCATCGCCTGGACCCCGGAAAGAGATACCGATAATGGCGATCGGCTTGTTCATTGTGACAGCTTGAAGAGGAGGAAGGGGTATGAGAAGTAGTACAAAGCTGTATGATGTGGTGAATGTGAGGAGAACAATCGTGAAAGCCTGCTGTGAAGGCTACAGGTACATATCATCTTCAAAGGGTCTCATGAGACTCTCATCTACTAATGCTACAGGTTTCGCGTCGCAATGGCCCGATCACCGTTCTGAAGCCCACGCATCCGCACTGCAATTAGGCAGGAGCGATATAAAGCCGATCAAACATCTCGACGAAACTATCCAATACCGCTGGGTTGTTTGAGCACGCAGCATGTTGTTTCCCCGATACAGGTGAACGTGTTCGACTATCTTCCCAAGATCTGAAGGCGACCGGGGTAACCGAAGCCACGACTCAGGTGTGTCTCCACCACTCTAAACAAGACTCCCCAAGACTTTTTCGACCCACCGAAGGCCCTTATAATCGGAGAATTGTTAGCTTCGGCCTCAGATGTTTCCCCAGATCGTACTGCTGTTGTCCTCGCTTCGAAGTCCAGCGTGGGTCACGATGCGCCAGAGTACCCACTCCCTACTGCGCCCGCGATTTGGCCAGATTTCGGAGTTCTAGCAACATCTACAGGCCACTCTTCATGCCCACGTGTACGCACGCGGCCTTTCGCTGTTCAGCAGGGAGTTGGTATCGTATCTGCCAAGCTATCGAATATCTCAAAACGCTCAGGCGTACACCAAGGGTACCGCCGCCGAGTGGAAACGCCTACGCGTCAACGTAGACAGTATCTTTTTGCTCCACAGGGTCTCACATCAAACGGCATTATCGGTAAGCTAGGTTCGTATTGGAGACTACTCCAAAGATCTACTCAGAATGCCTCATGAATCAACGAATGGTTGGTACCATCGAAACACATTGTCGGGGTCATATCTCTGCTTGAGAAGCCGTAGCTTCTCCAATCTCCAGGGCACATAGCCGTACAGTGCTTCAGGCGGGTCTTTCAAGGTTGCCGTACCATTACCATAGCTCACATACTGCTGCAAGCGGCCGTATCCAGACGTCTCGACAAAGCGTTGCTTCCAGTAGTCGAGATGGTCCTCGAAAACCTTGCGATCTTCCAATCGCTTTGGTGTCGCATTCAGCATGCTGTATATCACACGTTAGGACTTTCTTCATAGTTTAACCAGTGCGGTATACTCACAGGAAATGATTCGATCCTCCACGCCATGGATAGGCTGTCGCATCATTGGGGATCTCGCGAACACGCTGATCAGGCAAGCATTCGAACATGGCACTGAACCAACCGCGGTCCTCCCACTCCTCACTCATAGCTTTGACACTCTCAAAGAACTCGCGTGTTGTTTTGAGGTCAAAGTTATCGACGCAGGCGGCCCCCATCATCTTATAAGGGCCTCGGAGCCAGACTTCGGGATTGCAAAAGAGCTTGTTTATCTCTTTGTAAGTGGTGAACGGTAGCTCTGGCCATGGCACGGACTTCCGCCCGGTGATCAAGACTGGGCTCAGGGACTCGAAGCGCTCCACATACGGGTCTGCGCCCGCAGCTGGACCAGACCAGACTAGGTTGACGAGAATGATGTGCTGGTTCTTGTCAGCAGCGCGTATGCCTTACTTGTTAAGCGACCTACTTTGCGACCGCTGCTCTGGCGCAACCATAGGACGAAGATTGCCAAATCAGCGGGCATAGTTTCATAGACGCTATTCAGCGTCTCAAACACCGCATCGCACTGATCCAATGTATACTCCAGATCCCAAGTATGGTGTATGCCTCCGTGCGGCTGCGGATAGACCTGAAACGTCACCTCGACTGCAATGCCAAAATTGTGGCCTGCGCCACGAATCGCCCAGAACAATTCCGGATGCGAGTCCTTGGATGCAACCACCACGCTTCCATCGGCGAGCACGAGCTTGCAAGACACCATGTTGTCGTTTAGAAAGCCATATTTGCCTTGTAAACGGCCAAGGCCTGCACCAAATGCTACGCCAATAACACCAGTCGTAGGACACGACCCTACATCTACCAGCTTTGTAAGTACTTTCACTCTCAGCGAAGATGCTGTTACACTTACTGACTTCCATACCCAAATCATGCACGAAGCGCACGAACTCATCAGTGACCGCTCCACCACCGGCGGTAACATGCCGTTTCTCAGCGTCCCATCGCATGTGGTTGAGTGGGCGCATGTTGATACATATACCGTTCTTGAAATGTCTCATCGTGGTAGTGACTGCATGGTGGCCACCACGGGGTGTGAATGGAATGCCCTTCTCTCGCGCATACTTGACGATCTCGACCACGTCGCTCTCACAACCTGGATCGACGATAGCGAGGTATGTTGGGCGCTCGTACTGAGTGAAGCGAAGGTTGCCCTTGTCGAAGCCTGTCTTGTCCTTGTCGAACGGCAGATGGATTCGCGCCTCGCTGGAAAGCTTTTGTTGAAGCTCGGCACGGATTGTCTTTGCCGATGAGGCAAGCACGTCGTCGGAGCCATATTGGTTATCCATGGTTTTCCGTGATACAGATGTCACCACGTTGACTGGCGAAACCAAAGAGAGACGTCGAGGCCGAAAAGAGATGGTGTTTCGTACAACGAGATGCTCAGCTACCCACAGACAACCAGCCTGTCATCACAGCCCATCTCTTAGACACATTGACAGGCCAGCAATCCAGCGATACCGCGTGCTGGAGGCTACGCAAGAGGAACTGGCATTCTTCCAAATCAGCAGGGGTGTAGAAATGCTCCACCTTACACTATATCGCCGTGTAGTAATCACGAGTCATTTTTGTCAGTACCCGTGGTCAAGCTTTCACCATTCACCCCAAACACGTGGCCCAGCTGCAAATAATCCTTTGCGCACGTTTGTCAAACCCATGTATCCCGCCAGTATCCACAATCGCATGCGCACAGCCGACTATCTGCAAGCCATTTCGGACAGAGGATCGGCCCGACAACCAAGGGCCGAATGAAAGTCCGGGTCACCTGAGCTCACCTTCGTGTCTTCACCGCGGAAAACTTCAGTCTCTCTAAACACCAACTGTAGCAGAGCGTGCGTAATGGAGGGGATGCAATTGGCTACTTCTGGGCTGTCCCACCCGTCGGCGAGTGCGACGTTTGGCGATAGTAAGGTAATTGGAGGTTTTTGCCAGATGCCGCATGGATCGAACACATCGGAATAGATGCCTCCGAAAGTTTGAGCGTTCAACGGAGTGATGAGCTGGACAAGGCTGAGATGTCCATCACCCGGCTTTCGAACCGTTGGCTCTGAGTCTCGTCACAGTCTGGCAACTTCACAACATCATGGCTGCTGCTTTCATACCAGATAGCCTATGGCAACAAGTGCGCCAAGTGCCATCGCTGACATTGCGAAACATCACCGCCGGTATCTTCGTGCTCGTAAGTTTACGCAAATCCTAATTTGGCTTCTGAGTCAACTCACAAAGATTATCAGATCCTGCTTCACGTCTTCTTCAAGGTCGTCTACAATCTCTACCTCAGCCCTCTGGCTGGTTATCCGGGCCCGAAGCTCTGGGCTACCTCTCGTCTACCATGGAATCGCGCGAACATGAAGGGTCGGATCAGCTGGAAGATTCGCGAGCTTCACGACAAATACGGCCCTGTTGTGCGCATCGCTCCTGACGAGCTCTCTTATACGACTTCGGGAGCGTGGAAGAAGATATATGGACAACGAAACCCTGAGTTCGTGAAGGCTCTTGACGGTAGAGGTATCGCGCCTGCGAGTATAGGTGGCCAACGTAGCTTGATGACTGAGCATCAAGATCGACACTTGAGGTTGAGAAGAGCTATCGATCCGGCTTTTAGTCAGAGGGCGCTGTGAGTCTATCCGACGAAATGCAGGCATGCTATGACAATACTGATTTCATGCCAGCCGCGAACAAGAGAGCTACTTCCAAGACCACTCGGATAACCTCGTCCAGAAGCTGAAGGAACGAAGCAAAGACGGCGCCGTCGACATGACTACATGGTACAACCTCGTCGCATTCGATATCGTATCCGACCTGGCTTTCGGCGAACCATCAGGCTGCGTCAACAACCCTGAGCAACCATGGATCAAAGCTATCCTCGCTCGCGCAAAGGCTATCGTTTGGTTCCAGCTTGCCGTGCAGTACGGTTTCATGGGTCTACTCAACTGGATGACGCCCAAATACGTCACCGAGTCGAGGAAGAAGCACATCGCGATGACAGAAGCCAAGTTGAAGGCGCGTGTCGAAGCCAAGAACCCTGGGAAGGATTTCATGTAAGTTCAATCGACTCCTTACCCAGTCGAAAGACTACTGACTCAGTGTCTGATCAGGTCTTACATCCTCGAAAACGACGAGAAGCTCAATCACCTTGAACTGGTCATGCTCTCCTCCAACTTCATCGTAGCCGGCAGTGGCACATCGGCAGGCGGTATGTCCGGCCTGACATACCTTCTCCTGCGCAACCCAGATAAACTCGAGAAGCTCAAGCAAGAGATACGTGGCCTGTTCAAAAGTCGCGCAGACATGACTCTTCAAGCAGTTACAAGCTGCAAGTACCTGCGCGCTTGCCTCAACGAGGGCATGCGTCTCTACCCACCAACTCCAGGCTCACTGCCACGCTTCGTTCCTGGAAAGGGCGAAATGATCGAGGGCAAATGGGTTCCGGGTGGTTATGCTGTTGCCGTTAATCAGCTGGCAGCCGGACACTCTGAGCGTAACTTCAAGAAGGCTCGTGAGTTCCATCCGGAACGCTGGCTAGATGACGCACCCGAAGAGTTCAAGGATGATGACCGATCTGCTGTCCAGCCGTTTTCGTACGGTCAGAGGGCTTGTATCGGACGATCTATGGCTTATGCCGAGATGTCACTTACGATGGCGAAATTGGTACGGTTCTTTGACTGGGAACTTTATGATCCTGGTAACGACTGGTGGAACAAGCAGGGTACTTACTTGGTGTGGGAGAAGCTGCCTTTGATGGTCCAGCTAACGCCTGTGTCTGATCTGAATGGATAAAGGCAGCCGAAGATGAAGCCATGGAGGTGTTTCTGATGTATATGCCTTGCGTATAGCGATGTAGATAGCGAGGTATCGAAAATATAACCGTGATGCGATCATGATCGCACATGCACTGCAAACGCAATGACTCGCTCCCAGCCATTCCCACAAACAACGCCAAGCGGGCGAATACCAGCTCAGAATCCAGAAAGTCGACTGGATACCCATGCCCTGCTTAGTGCTATGCACGTGGGTCAAAATTGGTGCGTCGGGATGAATAGCTCGGTAGCATACTTAAGCTGAGAGTGGCGCACTGCTAAACCGACGCAGCTTCGAATGCAGAAGCACCGACACCAAAGATGCAAACACACCTCCTCATCATAGGAGTCAGCTTAATTCTCTTCGTTCACTTAACCAACGCGCTCATCATCAAGCCCCTCCGCAACTACCTCAAAAGCCGCAATCTAGGATGCGGTCCCGTCCCCGTGGAGCCCTACAACCTCCCCTTCGGCATCGACACCATCCGCCGCAGTCTCCTCGCCGACCGCGAGCAACGCACCCCCGATTTCATCTTCTCGCGTTTCATGGCCATGAACCGGTACACATGGGCCATATCCCTGCTCGGCACCACCAACCTCATCACCGCCGAGCCACGCAACATCCAAGCCCTACTCGCCACGCAATTCGACGACTTCATCATGGGTACAGCGCGGCGTACGAATTTGAAGAGGGCGCTCGGGCGCAGTATCTTTGCTGTTGATGGGGTGGCTTGGCATAGGGCGAGGGAGACCATGCGGCCGCTGTTTAGTAGGGAGAATGTGAGTCGGCTGGAGGTGTTGGAGGGGCATGTGGGGAGTTTGTTACGAGTTATTGAGGGGAAAGAGGGGGGGTTGAGGGTTGATGAGGAGGGCAGGGCGTGGTCTGCGCCCGTCAGTTTAGCGGCCCTGTTACCGAAGCTGACGATGGATTCGGCGACGGAGTTCTTTTTGGGGATGAGTACGGGATCGCTTGATGCGTTGATCGAGGAAGACCAAAAAGAGAAGGGTAGTAGTACCGAGCAGCACGATGAAGACAGCTTCGACCACGCATTCGAGCGCATGCTTTCCATCCTCGGAACCAGAATGCGCCTCCGAAGCTTCTACTGGCTCTACGGCAACACCGAACTAAACAAATGCATAAACACTCTCCACGCGTTTGTCGACCGCGCCATCGACGCCGCAGATCAAGCGAGACAACAGGGTTCCTCGTCTCTCCGCTACGACTTCCTCGAAACACTACGATCGCGCTGTTCCGACCGCGCTGAAGTCCGCGAGCAAGTTCTCGGTCTGCTAGCCGCAGGTCGAGACACGACAGCATCACTCACATCATGGGTTTTCTACTGCTTAGTGCGGAATCCACGCGTATACAACAAGCTACGTGAAACCGTTCTCGCGGAATTTGGGTCTTACTCGAGTACAATCGTTGGCCAGAGTATCACGTTCGAGAAACTCAAGAGCTGTTCTTATCTACAGCATGTTCTGAACGAAACGCTACGATTACATTCAGTGGTACCGTTCAACTCCCGCTGCGCCACCCGCGACACCACCCTTCCCACCGGCGGTGGCCCCTCAGGTACCCTCCCCATCTTCGTTCCCGCCGGCACAGAAGTAAACTTCAGCACGCACGTCCTGCAACGCCGGAAAGACCTCTGGGGCGAAGACGCCGATGAATTCGTACCCGAACGTTGGGAGAAGAGGAGACCGGGATCAACGTGGCAGTACGTCCCGTTCAATGGGGGGCCGCGCATTTGTATTGGGCAGCAATTTGCTCTTACGGAGGCGGGGTATGTGATTGTGAGAATGATGCAGAGGTATGATGTTATTGAAGGACTGGACGTGGATTTGGAGAGGGATTGGCATAATTTTACCGTGGTGTGCAGTCCGGGGAGTCCTTTGGAGAGGGAGAAGGCGGTTTTGTGTAGATTGAGGGTTGCTGTTGAGTAGATACTGGTGCATTGTTCTAGTTAGCTGACTCGACTGTGGCTCAATTCTTGGATGGTGGTGGCAGTGTGAGTGTAGTCACGTGTCATCCATCCTAAATCTTGAAACCAACCGCTCATGACAGAATGTACGCTGAGCCCTCGCTCTTTCCTCTTCCATCAACACTGACCTCGTAACGATGCCATGCAGGTCCCGAGTCAGTACAACGACCAACGGCGACTAGGCCTCACTAACGAGGCCGGACCGAATGCGGGATCGAAGTACTAGTAGCGCCGAGAGCAGGGGCAGCGTGGGGTTACAATATCGTGGACTACAAGTGGAGTCGCATTCGAGATCAGACGCTCACGATAAGTCGATCAGCCACGTGGGTATACACTTTGTCCCATTGGCTCGTCGACTGCTACATCTGCGACGATGGCAACGATACCAGAACTACCCTACGAACGAAAGAGAATCAGCAATCGAAGTTGAAGTGATTGGTCCGCTTTACTTACGAGAAAGAAGATATGTGTCGATGCCACTACCTTGAACCTGTGGCCATGAAGCTCGTCCTGTGAGTACTAGACAGAAGGACCAGAACGACCGAAGACCAAGCTCAACGCCGAGATGTTGTTCACCATAGCCCTTCTCATCTTCCTCAGTGTACGCCAACACCTTCAACACCATAAGGAACCTCCAACATCCTAACCGCGCACAGCCTGTACTTTACTTCCTCCTCCGCTCCCTCTACTACCTCACCCTCCACCCCCTTTCACGCTTTCCAGGCCCAAAACTCTGGGCCATCTCCCGCCTCCCCTGGCACTATGTCAACCTCCGCGGCGATCTCGCATGGCGCATCCGCGACATGCACATCTACTACAACAGCCCCGTGATACGCATCGCACCCGACGAGCTGTCCTACACCAGCAGCACAGCCTTGAAGAAGATCGACGGCTCGCCCCCGCCACGCGAGTTCCTGAAGTGTCTGGATGGCCGTGGTATCGCTCCTGCGGTCGTGAACGGACGTCGTAGTATCGTTACTGAGACGCCTGAGCGACATGCTGTGCTCCGGCGTGCGCTTCAGCCAGCGTTCAGTGAGCGCGCATTGCGGGATCAAGAAGATTTCTTTCGGGATCACACTGATCGGCTTATTTCTCAGTTACGGAAACCACAGTATCATGCTGTAGAGCAGAATATCCTCCGCTGGTTCAGCCTATTGAGTTTCGACATCATGAGCGACCTGGCCTTCGGACAACCCGCGGGCTGTCTCGACCGCGCCGATGAGCCCTGGCTTGACGTTATCGGATCGCGCGTCAAAAGCATTGTTTGGTATCAACTCGCTACGTACTACCATATCGAGTGGATACTCAAATGGACGGCACCCAAAGCGGCCATGGAGGCGCGGAAGCGGCATCAAACACTCACCCTCCAAAAGGTACAGCGACGGATTGATGAGGAGCGTACTGGCACCCGAAAAGGGAAGAGACGGGATTTCATGAGCTACATCCTTGGTAACGAGAGTGAGAATTTGAGTAACATGGATCTTTTTGGTATGGCGAGCGCGTTGATTGTGGCGGGCAGTAACACGACTACGTATACGATGAGCGCATTTGTCTTCTTCGTTTGTGGGCATTCGGACGCCTATAAGAAGGTTATTGCCGAGGTGCGGGGTAGGTTTGCGAGCGAAGAGGAGGTTAGCATGGTTGCTGCTGGTGAGCTGGTTTACTTGAAGGCCTGCATCGAGGAGTCGATGCGTATATCGCCGCCTACGCCATCAGCTTTGCCGCGCTGGGTTCCAGAGGGTGGAGAGGAGATAGATGGAAAATGGGTACCGGGAGGTGTAAGTATTTGTTCGCGTCTCGGCCGTGGCGAGTTTGTACTGACTAGTCGACCAACAGACAGCTGTAGGCATGCACAATCTCGCAGCCTGTCACGCTCCATGGAACTGGCACCGGCCTCTTGACTTTATCCCAGAGAGGTGGCTGCAGACGAAAGATGGGGAGTTTGCTCGTGATGAGCGAGGTGCATCTCGTCCTTTCTCCTATGGTAGACATGATTGCATTGGACAAACGTAAGATCTCTCTTTCCCTTTTCGGTATCGGTGGAACGATCGCTGACTTCATGGTTTTCCAGTATGGCTATGAATGAGATGAGACTGGCTTTGGCTAAGCTCTTCTGGAACTTTGACATCTCGCTCAGCCCAAACAGTGAGAAGTGGTGGATCACACAAAAGTCGTATTTGGTCTGGGAGAAGAAGCCGCTCATGGTCTCCATCAGGCCGAGGCGGTAGTCAGAACTTGATTGAGCATCTGTTGTATCAGCACGTAAATCTACAAGGCTATGCATACCGGCAGCGTCAGAACAGTGTACAGAACGCTTGCGTAGGCCTCATGACGGGCAAGTACGCCCTATACGGTGAATACCGTGAACACGGTGAACACGAGTGATGATGTGTGTGCGTGTATCAGACCCGGACATCGTTGATTTACCTCATGTGATTCGACAGCAGAAAGCCTGTCTTTCCGATAATATTTTTACCAAGCCAGGATGTTGGTTGCGCGTATTCCGTTGTACTCTTGGAGTGTAGACCAATTATGCGCGATGCGTTTGCAGTGGCACTTTACTCGGCCCGTTACACTTCGGCCCGAGCGTGTTGAAATTAGGATGGGGTCTACCGGTAGATCGTATTGATAGCAGTGGGCGCTCTTCGGCGCTCACATTCGAGTTAGACAGCGGCAAGTAAGATGGCCACTCCTTTGACCACGTGGTAGGCGGTCCAACAAATGAGTATGGAATGTTTACCACGGTCCACGGTGAGCAGCAACTTGGGGTAGTCACCTCTCTGCCGAGCTTACAATGGTCGAGAAATATCACCTTCTGTCGTACTCCCGACCATCTTCTCTCGTCAGCCATTTGGCGTGATTGAAACCAGCTTTGGTCTGAGCCATGGCGACACCAACCTCCATTGGCGATCACCCAAAGCGCGAGCTGAAGGTGCTATCATTGGGAATGACGCGTACTGGTGAGCTCCTCCAACGTTTGCTTTTGCTATCGTTACAGCCGTCGGGAGAAGCTGACTGAAGCGAGGGTAGGGTCGGCGTCCATTACTCAAGCTCTCGAGATTCTCGGATATCAAGGCGTGCACCACGGCATCCAGGCCATTAGTTCCCCAATTGAGTGGGAGTTCTTCAGCAAAGCATGCGACGCCTTCTACCCTTCGCTGCCGACCTACACAGGCGCGCCATTCACACGCGCCGATTGGGACGTTATCTTTGGGCCTTATGAGGCCGTCACCGACATGAGCTCGTTCTTCGCGACGCAGCTCATAGAAGCCTATCCCGAGGCGAAGCTAATCTTGGTGGAACGTGATATCGACGAGTGGTACGACAGTATGGAGGCGGCCATCTTCAGCACGACATGGGGGCTTCGCGCTGATCTCGTGATCAACGTACTGGGACCACTGTACGGTCTCAATGGCGGCAAGACGATTCGCAAGATCATGCTGGGCTTCTATGATGTGCGTAATGTGCATGAGATGCGGCGGGTTGCCAAGGATCGATATAGGAAACACTATGCAGAAATTCGTGCTGCGGTGCCTGCCGAGCGCTTGCTCGAGTTCCGCTTGGAGGATGGCTGGAAGCCGCTATGCGAGTTCCTCGAGAAAGAGGTACCAGAGGAGCCATTCCCTGTCAAGAACAAGAGAGACGAGCATGTGAAGCGGGTAAGGCAGAAGCAGGACATGTTTTTCAGACACGTTGCAACAAGGTTTGCCAAGAAGGCGATACCCTCCGCCTTGGGTGTCGGCGTTCTCGGTCTGGCTGTGTGGAAGAGCAGGTCTGGTGCGCGGTGGGCTGACATATTGAGCACTTTCAGGGAGACTTTGGCAAAGGCCTGGTGACGGGTTCCGATGGTTGTGTCGGCGAAGCGGCTGATCGGCAGAGTGGGACAGGGGAACGGTCGCGAAGGTTCTCTTGGGCAGACGTCAAGCTATCCGGGACGAAGCATCAAACCACATACGTGTAGTGTTTTTCGCACATCTTGCTTTCAAAGAGGCCAGTTTTACCTACAGGCAAATCCTTTCACATGTGCAAGTATGGTGACTGGTCGTGCACGGTGGGCAGGGTGCTTTGATCCGTCCTTCTGCTAGGCAGCTGTGAAGATTTGAAGCAGCGTGTTCACACTCGTGGCAAGAAGATTGAGGGTACGTTGCATATCGACCAAGGAGTCATCGAGGTGAATGGTGTTGGCGGTGCGGTGGAGCCAGTGTCTCGTGTAGATCTGTCTGCCTAGCGACTGGAAGACTACCGAAAGGACACCTGGAACTTGGGACAGACAACGAGGGCCGTGTCCGAGGTTACCGACGCAGCGACTCAGACTGGCTGGGGTTTTGCGCATGGAGGCAACGGCGATTTTGCAATGCCGATGAATTGATTCGCGACTTGAACGTCGAAATGGTAGAGCACCGAGGTTTCTAGGTGTTCGCGTTCGCTTAGAATGGAGGGGTAAATTGGCCTAGAGGCACGATAGCAGATAACGACGGAGCTGCGACTTCCCCATCATCGTCTGCACAAGAAGCTACTGTGGCCTATGGGTCTGCATAGCGCGGAGTCACACCTGCTACACGGGCGCAGTGAAAGCCCAGTGCTAGCGAATTACACGTGTCCTGTAGCCAGCTGCGTCAAACGCAGGTGAAATTGAGGCTGATGCGGGCGGTTGGGGCAAAGTGAACGGGCCATGGGCGAGGTGCGCGCTAGACCGTTTGCGGAGCAAGATCCTCGAGATCGCAAGGTGTTCTTTCGAAATACTTCCACGACGTGTCCATATAACAGTAGCCGCCCACCGCTACTTGCCCTTCCTCCTCCACTCACCTTGCAACTGCAACCACCGCAACTCGCCTTTTGTTTCTTTCTCAGCGATACCCGGAGAGCCCCGTCTACTCCACACACTGCGAGCTCCCAGAGAGTTACGCCCGCACTTGCACCTGGCATCTAGGCCATACCCCCAGTCTTGACGACTACACACACATCACAATGGCACGAAGCTCGCGGGGCGCCAACCAGCGCTCAACATGGTCCATTGCCTTCTACCTCCTCCTCGTCCTTGTCGGCGGTCTGATGCTGGCTAAGACAGCACACGCCCAGGACCAGGAGCCCATCAAGGAGGACGCCAATGGTGTCTCCGGCCCCGTCATCGGTATCGATCTGGGAACCACCTACTCTTGTGTCGGTATCATGAAGAACGGAAAGGTTGAGATCATCACCAACGACCAGGGTAAGTCTGCATGCTCGACCATCCCACACACCCAAACTGACATGTGTCCTCTCCAGGTAACCGTATCACACCTTCTTGGGTAGCCTTCACCGATGACGAGCGTCTTGTCGGAGACGCCGCCAAGAACCAGTTCGCCTCCAACCCCGAACGCACCATCTTCGATATCGTACGTACACTCCCGTATACCCTTGTTGCAAGGCTGGCATACTGACTGTGGAGCAGAAACGTCTCATCGGTCTCAAGTACAAGGAGAAGTCTGTTCAGAATGACATCAAGCACTTCCCCTTCAAGGTCGTCAACAAGAGCGGTCAACCCAAGGTTTCCGTTGCGGTTCACGGCGAGGAGAAGACCTTCACCCCCGAGGAGGTCTCCGCCATGGTTCTGGGCAAGATGAAGGAGGTGGCCGAGAGCTATCTTGGCGAGCCTGTCAAGAACGCCGTCGTTACCGTTCCCGCCTACTTCAACGACGCTCAGCGTGCCGCCACCAAGGACGCCGGAACTATCGCTGGTCTCAATGTTCTCCGTGTTGTGAACGAGCCCACCGCTGCCGCTCTGGCTTACGGCCTCGACAAGGTAAGACATCAGCATCCTCCGTTGAAGCAACTCAACTAACGCACCACAGACCGACCAGAAGGAACGCCAGGTCCTCGTCTACGATCTCGGTGGTGGTACTTTCGATGTTTCCATCCTCACTATCGAATCCGGCGTTTTTGAGGTCCTGTCTACCGCTGGTGACACTCATCTCGGTGGTGAAGATTTTGACAACCGTGTCATCAACTACTTCACCAAGAAGTACAACAAGGAGAACGACGTCGACATCACCAAGGACTCCAAGACCATGTCCAAGTTGAAGCGCGAGGTTGAGAAGGCCAAGCGTACTCTCTCTTCCCAGAAGACCACCAAGATCGAGATTGAGTCTTTCTTCAAGGGCAAGGACTTCTCTGAGACCCTCACCCGCGCCAAGTTCGAGGAGCTCAACAACGACCTCTTCAAGAAGACCCTTAAGCCCGTTGAACAGGTTCTCAAGGACGCCAAGATGAAGAAGAGCGAAATCGACGACATTGTTCTCGTTGGTGGTTCCACCCGTATTCCCAAGGTCCAGGCCATGCTAGAGGAGTACTTCGGAAAGAAGGCCCGCAAGGATGTCAACCCCGATGAGGCTGTCGCTTACGGCGCTGCTGTTCAGGGTGGTATTCTCACTGGTGACGCCGCCACCGGCGACGTCGTTCTCATGGATGTCAACCCTCTTACCCTCGGTATTGAGACCACTGGCGGTGTCATGACCACTCTTATCAAGCGTGGTACTATCATCCCCACCAAGAAGAGCCAGATCTTCTCCACCGCCGCCGACAACCAGCCCGTAGTCTTGATCCAGGTATTCGAAGGAGAGCGAGCCATGACAAAGGACAAGTAAGTGTCTACCGCGCCATTGCATGTCCACTACAAAGATCGATTCGCTAACCTATGTCTGCAGCAACCAACTTGGAAAGTTCGAGCTTACCAACATCCCTCCCGCGCCCCGTGGTGTTCCCCAGATTGAGGTCACTTTCGAGCTTGATGCCAACGGTATCCTCAAGGTCGGCGCTATCGACAAGGGCACTGGTAAGGGTGAATCCATCACCATCACCAACGACAAGGGCCGTCTCAGCAAGGAAGACATTGAGCGCATGGTTGAGGAGGCTGAGAAGTACGCCGAGGAAGACAAGGCCAACCGCGAGCGCATTGAGTCCCGCAACAAGCTCGAGAACTACGCCTACAGCCTCAAGAACCAGGTCAACGACGACGAGGGTCTTGGTGGCAAGATTGAGGAGGAGGACAAGGAGTCTCTCCTCGAGGCCGTCAAGGAGACCCAGGACTGGCTCGAGAGCAACGCCGCCGAGGCCGCCGCTGAGGACTTTGACGAGCAGTTCCAGAAGCTGTCCGACGTCGCCTACCCCATCACCTCCAAGCTCTACGGCGCTGGCGGCCCCGGTGGTGACGATGAGATGCCCGATGACCACGACGAGTTGTAGATGGTTGACTGTAGAGTCGCCATGTATGTTGCATCCTTCATGTCGTATTTTGGTTGCATTGGCACCCACGTGTATGAGTAGAAAAGCACTTTTCGCGCTGGGGACACCGCTTGCTTAGACGCACTCAGATATATGCGCAGTTTGCTTTACCAGTCATGGGCGTATTTACATGGAATGAAATACTTATGAGATCACTTCATCCTTTCAATGATGCCTGGTGTTGTTTGAATTCGTGTTACATGTTACTGCATACACCATGTTGAATGTTGATACGCGACTACTTCTTAGGACGATGTAGACTCCTAGGTGGGTATTAATGTAAGACACAGCTCGCATCCGTGCCGACTCAGGGTAGCAAATCTTGTGTCGAACAGCGTCGCTAAGCTTCAGTCGGATGTCTTCTTCAAGCGCTTCTCTTGCGTTCTTTGCGACAAGTCTTTTGGAACCAAGGCCTTTCTCAACGGACAACTCGACACAGATCGTCACAAGTCTGTGGTCGAAGATGGTGTGGACTATACTGCAAACCACCTACACATAACTACCAGGCCAAAGACGGCAATGTGCTTCACCGTCATCACTCGAGCGCGCGCCAGAAAAGGCGAACTGCTAATCTACCAGCAACGATGACGATGCGTATTTTCATTGTTTCTCGTGAATCCTGTGAATGTGGGTTTTGTGACGCGTTTGGATGAGTTCCAAGGTTCTTTTGTAGTCTCCTTGTCGTCCGTAGGGGCGGCTAGATCATGATACATAGGGTAGGAGCATCCACCACTCTAGAACATCTCTACTTACCAGGATCTAACTGTATGTGTACTACAAACTGCGACACAACATCTAGCCCGTGTCGTTCTGTTTGACAGCCGCTTCTAGAAGGCTCCTTCCTCGTGGTTCTCGTATTGCATGTGCCGCTTTACCCAGCTTAGCCTGCCAGGACAAAGGTCCGGTGAGCTGGTGTACCAACGAAATCGAGGTTCTAGAGGAATGTTGAACATTCGATAGTGTCATGCAATGTTCTCGTATCGTTTCGTGTACTTCAGTGAGGGGTTTCCCTTCTACGTTTTCTTTTTGCTAACGTGCATCGTGTCTTTGTTGCTCCTTCCTTACTCATAGTCTGCGTGTCGCGTGTGGAAAGAACATGCTCCAGGACTCTGCTGATGATCACGCCCATCAAATTACTCGATACTTACTCTTCCTTTCTCTTTCGTTGTCACGCGGGGTTCTTTCGTTTGGTGCCGTGGTTGCGCTTTCTCCTTGCGATCGTTCTTACTTCAACGTCTTTTCCGGCAGAACGTGGAGCGCCAGAGTTGTCTTTGGGGCGTCTGCCGTGCTTACAGCAAATCATTCACTCCAAGACAGTGTCGCGAGGTTTGATTCTTTGGTCGGGTGTTTGCGCTTCCTTTCTACGCACGTGTTGCGACTTCCTCCTTTTGACACCATGACTGCCGCGCTCGAAACACTGTGGCCTGGTCGTTCCTACCTTCAGTTGGATTTTTTCTGGTCATCGCTCTTCGACTTTCGCTTGCCGTCGCTGGATCAATCCTACACCTCGCCCAGAGAAAACGATAACACGCGCTGCGGGCAAACCTCCAGGGCTTGTTAATCACCGTGCTACCGTCACCAAAGATGCGGCACCCAACCAAAGGCACGCGCGATACACACCAACAGGTCGTTCGGAAACAGAATCGGGAGACGCGCGCAGTGTCGTCGCAGTCGATCGATCCACTGTTTGGTCGCCTTATCGCTCCATTAAGCCAGCGCTATGTTCTAATAGCCCAACGATGCATCGAAGCTACGAACAGACTACGCGGCCTCTGATTACAGCCACCTCCATATCCTGGACCACCCGAGATTTGGATCGTGAAGCGACAATCGCTCCACTTGTGCAGCAATAACGGCTATACATACCTACCCCAGGCAATACGCTCCATGGCCGGAAATTTGCTTGCGAAGTCCTGGTTTCTGGCCCTGGTCTAGGAACGCGACAACCTTGGGGATAGCAGCAAACGTTATGTCTGAGCGTCAATATTGGAGAACCAGGATAGTCCCGAACGGGAACCACGCCGATCGAAGCCCGCAATTAGACATGATGACGCGTGCAATATCGCGAGCTTCACGTTAGATGTCAATCAAGCAAGAAAGGTGATGTAGTTTTTATGGCTTTTGGAATTTGCGAGATACTAACAATAAACATTTACAAAATACACATAGACCGCTAAGAGCCGTGACGAGTAACGCGAATGGACCTGCGACCACTACCCAAAGTGCACGTGGGCATCTTGCCAGGCAACTAAGTCAAGATGACTGCCTAGGCAAGGAGACGTTCAGGTCGACAAGGTACAAAGGGGGAATATGGCGAAGAGTAATACACAAAATGACCCAAGGCGCAATCCAACTCCAAGCATGTTCATGTCGGAAGCGTTTAGGAGATGACAACCTTGACGGTCTCACCGTTCTGGCCCATGGAGCAACCACCACCGGTACCGGCCATGATTGGGTCGTAGCCACCACCGCCGCCACCGCTGGAGTTGCAGTTGAAGAGGTCGTAGTCGGAACCCTGCTCGCAGGTGTCCAGGCCGTTCTTGCACTTGAAGACACAGGTGTTCATGTCGGAGACGCACTTGGAGCCCTTGGAGCTAATGCTGTCACCGTTCATGTTGATGTTACGCGAAACATCGAAAGCACCCGAGGCACCGAAGGTGACCTCCCACCAGGTGTTGTTGATTTGGAAGCCGTCATCCTTGTAGCCGGGGAAGACGGGGGCGCAAGCGGAAGGGACACCCTCCTTCCAGGAGAGCTCGAGGGACTTGCCGGCGGGAATCTTGACTGAGATGTCGGGCTGGTTGGCCTTGACAGACATGCCAGAGTAGCCGAGTGCCCTCCAGCAGAACAGGAGCATGTCTTGATCGGAACGGTCGTTGATGAACTCGGCCTTCCACTTGCTGTCACCGCCAACCCAGATACCGTCCCACTGTGACTGCTTGTTCACACCCTTCTTGCAACCGAGCTCCTCGACCCAGTCTTGGACATCGTCGAAGATGGAGCTGACGAGTCCACCGATAGCGTCACCGACGTTGTCCAAAGCGTCGCCGAGGTCACCAAGAGGGTCGTTAGACTCTGCGGAGGTAGCGGCGGGCTTGGCGCTGGTGGTAGTGGGCTCCTGCTTGGTGGAGGAAGGCGTGGGCTCGGCCTGAGTCTTGTAGTCGGCAACCTCAGCGACCTTGGGGGCAGCCGCAGGAGCAGGAGTAGGAGTAGGGGTGGCGAAGACGGAGCTCCAGTCGACATCGCTCAGATCGTATGCGACCTTGCTCCAGTCAACTTCGTTGGCAGCGCTGCGCTTGACCTCACTGCAAAGAGTTAGCATCCTGGTTTCGTTGTCGACTCGAAGGTATTACTTACGCTTGACGGCGGGCGTGGAAGCTGGCGTGACGGTTGTGGAGGTTGGCGGCAGCAGCCTGGCCAACGACGATGGTGCTCAGCACCGCGGCGGAGGAGTAACGCATCGTGAAGTTGCGTAAGCGTGATTGAGTGAGGTAAGCGCTTGGTATTTATACTGCGGACAGGTCGTAACGTCGTTCAACGGCGTGTCGTGATGCGCTGGTAGTGGTTGGTCAACGAGTAGTTGAGGTATGAGTAATGAGTGACTGGGTGAGCTAGCTAGCAGGCGCAAGACGGGCGTGAAAGAGTGAACGCGCGAATTTGCCTTTTCAAAAAGAGGGACAATAGGTGGATTATATGTTGGGGTGAAGGAGGAAAAGGGAAACAAGCGGCCAGGCACAAAGGTAAGTGGCCCTTCAGCCGGGCTGCCCCCATCTCATCTCCTGGGAGACAGAAATGGACTAGCGCGCTGCGGACTATCCCCGTTACTAATTTAGTCAGGGCCAATTGCACCGGATGTTGCACCCCTGGATAGCGCGCGATCCTGACTTGGCTGGCGCTTCTCATTGGTGTGCCTGAGCCAGGCACAGTTGGCGCTCCGAGGTTTCAGCCGCTTTTGATCTCTCTTCGTCGCTTCATCGCCTGTCGCAGCCGCGTCCCCCTTGGCCAGACTCGCAAGCGGCAAGGAAGCAAAGAGTTGTCGCTCGACTTTCACAACGACAGTGCGCAATCCCAAGGCGCGGCACTCGACTCAGCACCCGCGGGCGACGTCGTGAAGGCCGCGCAATTGCGATCTACACAGAGTGGAACCCAAACAGCTGTGATTGGGGCAGCCGCCCGTGGATACTGACCCTCCAGATTCCAGAACGTTTTCCACACATCGGCGCCGCGTTGCCTGCGTGTTCCTGTCACACTCCGGCACGTGTTTTCACCCAACGAGTCTAGTCTCCGTCGCCCTGACGAGTCCACAACCTTCATCTATCACTGTCACTGCCGTGTGCAGACACAATGTACACTTCATTCAGCCGCGACAGTCTGTGAGCCGGACACGTCTTCCCCCTCGGCTATGCATGCGTAACTCTCCAACTCCGTCAGGGCATGCAGTCCTTCCGCAGGATCGTGACGCAACCGTCCACACGATGACTTTTTGCCTCGCCCATTTCCACATCTGCAGCCCACCTGCACCTAGGCAGGATTCTCTCCATTCACGGATCAGCAAGATGTGCCGATGCAACGTTTGTGGAGCCCCGGTGCCGTCAGCGGGACGATAAGGCTCTTTATCGCAACGTGGTAGCCGGTATATGCATGGTGAAAATCTGGAAGACTACCCACTGCTAGTACGGTGTACAGCGACACCGCCAGCCGTGACCAGAAAAGCCTCACACGACGTGGTGGGTCGCTGTTCGCTGGATCTTCCCTGTGACGCTCCTCCGAGCAGAAACGGACCGGTAAGCGAAAACCATGTGTACCTTCTGCTCATCGGCCGCTGGACCTTCTCTCATGGCCAGCGAGAGTAGTGACGCGGACGTTTTTGTGCTTCCATCATCTGTCTTGGTTCTTTCATGGTTGTGCTGCGTGTCGCCCTCGAAATTGTACATCTGGTCGAGCAACCTGCCCTTGCACAGAGCATCAACACAGCCTCTATGCGGCAACTGAGACATTGCGAAACCAAGAGCTACACTGGAACACTACTGCATGCGGACACCTTCTGTTCCTGCCGCCGTTCTCTAGGCGACACACATGCTCTCTAGTTCAGCCAGCCATACGATTACTATTATCTGCCGGACCGACAAGTCCTGCATTTGTCGCTCAAAACTTCCCATTGGCGGACATTACAACACTACCATCATGATTTTCCACACAAACCAATCATACGAAAAGCCCAATGTCCTGCGGAGCCGGCAACGAAAAGCTCATGCAACACGTTCGCAAGTGTTGCCCGCTTATCGATACCTACTCGGAGCCGGGTTGGTGTGACATCACTAGGTGTAAGACTACCAACAAGCGGATGTGTTCTAGACAACTACAGGTAATTTCGCTTGTGGAAGGGATTTGTGGTGCTGTGGAGCGGAGTTACCAGTCATACCTCGAGGTTGTATGCTCGACTGGCTGCGAGATGATGGGAAGAGTGCTTCCTGGCAGAATCTTCTTTTTGCGACTACACACCCGTTGACAGGGTATAAGCGATCAGAGGCCATAGAGACATGCGAGCGGGTGGAGATATCGGTCAGATCGGGCAGCAGGCATGCAACATGACGGACGTGGTATCTGGCTTCGAATCGAGGCGGAAGTGGCCATATCGATCGTAGTGATGACTCAATCATGTCGCCATGAGGCGGAATGTTGGAATTGCGGAACTCAATGTCCGCCCTACACACTTGCGTTGATTGCAAATATCGTCGTCCACAACAACAGCAACAACAACAATCTGCCATAGTCGCGGGGACCCATGTACCCACCCCTCAGCACCAGCGGTTCCCCCTCACCTCAAGGCACCCCTCACCCAACAATTCCAAACACAATCTCGCTACCACGCAAAAACCAAATGATACCAAGAACGCCCCAACGTCTTCTTCTGTCTAAGCCGCCGAAACACGTTCAAAGTCACCGAACGTTTCTGAGTACGCGCGTGCTAGTCTGGTCAGAAAAAGTCTGGATTGGCAGCGGGCGCGAAGTTGTGTTGGAGCGTGGTTCGGTCGGAGGAAGAGTCGGCACCATTGCGCTGGTGCGGATGTGGTGCCTGTCGATCAAACGCGTTCTCGGTTGGTGCTGTGGCTGCGTGCGCAGCGCAGGAGATCAGGTTTGCCGATCTGAGTGCCGGGCGGGCGTTGGGTGTCGCGGCGTCAAGAGTTCGCGGCACCAACAACACAACACAACAGTCATGCTTGATATTATGGCGATTATCTTATGCGCTGCATGCGACTGGTAATGTTGATGTCGTGGAAAGTGTTGCGACGTCGTGGCAGCGATGAGAAAGGCATCTGACATGTCGACGGTGCTGAGGCACAGCCCACAGCGTTCGCCAGGCAGCATACATTACCCTACCACAACGTCCATCTCGCTCGCAACACCTGTCAAAACATGTCATTCGGCCAACTAACCTCATACTACAGTTTCCGTTCACCTTAGTCACACGTGGTCGGTTGGTCAAACAGACTCTAGAGAAGTTCTAACCTCGCAGTTCCCGTCCGTCGCTCGCGAGACGCGCAATGCCGACCCTCGGTCCCCGAGCTATCCACACGTTCGCAGAAGCGCGCACACAGCGTGGCTGAAACCGATTACCTGCATCTACGCGTAGTGTACCACGCGAGACCAACACGCTTCTTCGCTATCTTATCGTCCACGTTTCGCGCGGCGCGTCCCCGCCACTGGCACCGCCGTCACTAGCAGAAACAAAAGAGAAGGGAAATGTGAAACTTGCATGTGAACATACATGCCAATCGTTCAGTTCATATGCGGCCCCACTCGGAGTTCTACACTTCTTCGTATTCAGTGTCGCGAAAGCCTAGGTATGCAGGTTGGACATCTCCCGAGCGCCGCGTAGCGTTGGAGGCCGCTGACAAGTCGAGTTTGTCGCTGGTATATGCGACGGACAATGCGGCTAGGGAGGAAGTTGATGTTGCAGCGCTGTTCAGGGTCTGAACACATGAGTTTGGTGGTACACTTGCACCGGTAACGGTACGCTTGAACAGATTAGGAAGGAAGAGAGGCATGGACGGAGGTAGCTAGGTATTAGAAGTATGATCATTCGCTGTCAACCACGTAGGTCCCAGATGGTATATGGACACGGGAGGAGAGCGTAAGTTGGCGGTGAGGATTAGATGCAGCTGTTCTGTATCGTTTACTAGGTTCAGGTATGTCGGTGTACGTACAGGTCAGTCACGGATGGGTAAGAGTTTGCATGCCGTTTCTCTCTCCTACTTTGAGGAGAGGGAAGACATATGGTATGATCAATGTGTACTGATCACGTAGTACGTTTGGTTGGAAATATGGCATAGGTATGTTCATGTCGACATGTTATCGCGGCTGCCGCACTACCTTCCATCATCCATCCTCTATCTAGCTACCCTGAAAACCAACCCGGGCATCTCCTTGACCGCGCTACCCTATCATGTTCAATCGCGTACATTAAGTCTCGTGGGAATACTCATGCATATCGAACAAGTCTATTGACATAAACGTAGATCATCAACCATCTCAACAGCCTCAACGTCCCTCAGAACGCCGCTCAACACGTTGATCAGGCATGTGACAGGAAGCTAACGCACATCTAGACGCTTGAACCCACGAAGTTTGCATATGCATCGGCCTGAGCCGCTGCGAACCATTCCTGGATGCGTGGCAGCTAAAAGCTGCTTTTTCCGCGCACATGCTTTTTTCTTCCCACGAAACCCGAGATACGGGTTCAACGGGTGTGTCAGATGTGATTTGCGTGTTTCATGGTTTGTATAGTGATACATATACGGAAAAGAAGACATGCTTGAGACGGAGAGGCGATGGAGGCGTGGTGGTGAGATCCTGGTTTGATTTGAAACCGCACATCAACACTACTAACACAATGCTTCAGCAGCTACTTTAGCATATTTGATATGCATAGCGGTAGGTGTGTGGCGAGTGAACACCAACAGACATGAACGCATCTCAAAGGTATGCGTCAGGGAAGTGACAGTACATTGATAGTAGTTCATAAAACGAGTGTAGTGCCAAAAGATTGTACCCAAGAAGTATAAGCTTTTGGCGAGTAGTCAACGAACATCGACCCTATCACCATCTCAATAGCAACATCCTCCACATACCGCCATAAGTACAGTCAATCCCCTAACCCTGGGCCTCAGTGAGGATCAGCTTCAAGTCCTACACGCATCCATTAGCACACTTCTCACATCTCACTTCCTTCTCCCAACTTACACAGCCCCCATCAGCAGGAGCGCACTGCGTCCCCCCAATACTAGCCAACTGACAGTTGGAAACCTCGAAACGATTGTATATCTTGTCGCTCTTGCGGAATAGATCAATGGCAACGGAACCAGGTCCATTCTGCTCGTAGACCCAAGTTGCCTGGTAGTCGTCATCCAGGTCTACATTACCCCCGTTCTTCAGGTCGAAGTTTTGCTTGCATGTCCCAGCAAAACCCACTGTTCCGTAGGCGCCCAGGGAATCTTGGTCGCCGACGATGAAGTTGCAGACGGGGATGCAGCAGCCTCCGGGGCAGCCGCCGAAGGTACCGCCGTCGTCGAGGCTCACTTGAGCTTGGGTCTGAGGTCGATGTTAGTCTTGCTTTGGTTTGGTGTGAGAGTATTGGGAAGAGGGGTGTGTACTGTGGCGAGGAGGGCGAACAAGGTCAGACTGATGGATCGGATGGAAGGCATATTGATGTTTCTTGTGAGTCCGATGGCTGTTGTTGATGCTGTGAGTGATGCATATTGGGAGGTTTGAAGCAGATACTTATATCCGCTCAACCAGGTTTCAGTCGTCCGTTGTTCGTCAGTCTATCTCCGAGCAATTGTTCGAGAGTCAAGATACCTTGGCATTTCTCCACTGTAATTGTTGAACGGTAAACGCGTACGGTAGTTTTGGGATAGATCAGAGGGCGATTGCTTATAGTAGTCCTAAACCGAACAATAAGGCGATTGATTATGGTCATCTTTGGCTAGACGACGGGGCGACTGCTCATTATGTCTCGCTACTTCGGTTAATGTCGACTTTGTGTTTACTGCATGGACCATGAGCATTGCTTTACGTAGTATGCTAATTCACCAAGGGCTATAGTATGACAGCTCTGAGTCACGTCAATCCATGAGTATCGAATGGCAGCCAAGTTAGTCCTCAACCGATCGAGATAATTGTGTTGAGAGAAGGGACGCCATCTTGGAGCACCCTGTCGACTCTGATCGAACCGTAGCAGACTTGAATGGTCCAATCGCAGAATGACTAGACTACGAGCCTTCTCCGGCTTTGCGAGCGCTATGTCTCAATCACGCTAATTCCCTAGATCGAATGATCTGGACTTTGCACCGAAATCCTGTTGTACAGGCGCAGCGGCTGTGGCGAAGCGATTCGCAGTATCTTCACCCTGGCAATACACAAGAACGTTGTAGTTACAACAGACGGAAATGTCAATTTAGCAAATGATTGAAATAGCAGGATAGACTGTGTGCTTGCCGTTGTGTTGCCTCAAGATCACATAACGTTTCATCACGCCGCGACTTCTTTGGACATTGTGTACGCGTACCTAGTTGACCCGCTCGCCTGGCTTCCCACAGAACTTTGTATTCGTTCTCTCTGACTTGCAGTAACCGTCATATCGCAAATTGTTCGGGAGCTTGAACGTGCTTGGAGCGTAAGCTTTCGTTTGCTCAACGGATTCTGATATGTCGCAGTAGTTATTCTTCCCAGGACAATCGCCCTGTGGGTCGCGCTTAGTAGCCTTGCATGAGGGCAGACAGGCTGGGACATCTTTTAGTCCGCCGGGGCAAGCCAGCCTCATATAATCACAATGGCAGCCTTGACTACAGGGCGCGTAAGGCTCACCAGCTTTCCTTTTGTTCTCGTCACGGCCGTCGAGAATCGCAAACGTCATGTTATTAGCGATGGGCGGTGGTGAGAAGTCGTAGACTGCAAGTGCGGCTGGTCTGGCTGATGGGGGCGGTTTGGCCGATGTCTTATTGCGGGCCGTCGGGTATCCTGTGGAATCCTGAACACAAAGAGTCTGGTCATCCCATGTTGCACGGGCTGTGTAGTCCCAAAGTTGAGTCATGTTGTAGATCGTCTCCAGCGTGTAGTATATACGACAATCGGCAGCTTGGTATTGGAATTGAAGGGGTGTGAATTCTGTGCCACGCACTTGATTCCTGATTGTGAAACCGGCGTAGTTGATCCATATTCCTGTATCCGTTCGGTCGGGCAGTTGCGAAACGACTTCGGGCTTTTCGACAGGCGAATCCTCTAGTCCTTCGTCAAAATCGAAATCAAGGGCGTCGGCAGAGTATGCGGCAGCGCCGCGAGTGCCGCCGACTGCTTGCATCGGGCCGGGCTTAGGCTGACCGCCAACGACAATGGTTTTGACTCCGGCTTCGTGGGTCATGAACTCGACAAAGACAGCGCACGCAGACGCACAGAGACCGTCAGTCAGGATGACAATTTGTTCAGGAGCCCAAGGTGGTGATGTGTTGGTTATCGGGTCGCTTGGATCGTATCCGTATGGTAAGTCGCCAAAGGCGGAATAGTCGAAACTCTCATCAGACAAATTGTACTGTTGACTTCTCGAGAATTTGTCTCCATTGCTGGCCTCTGGGCCGTAAAATTCATCCCAAGATGAGAAAGAGTTCCCAGTAGCGGCGTTGATACGATTGGTCACGATCCACTCGCTCGACGCCCAACTGTAGGAATCTGCCTGGTCGCGGCCTGACCGGTCCCACCACTCGGTGTAGGCTTCACCGAGAGAATCGCTCAATTCATGGCTGCGTTGGCGGCTTGCACCATTGGGCTCGAGATTCGGAAAGAACTGCTTGAATGTATCGTAGGCGAGAAACACGAGACCTCCAGAGTTCTGTTGCAGATCGATAATGACACGGGAAGCCTGGCTTTTTGATGCGTTGCCGATAAAGTCGCTAATCGCTAGGCGAAAGTTGGACGTATCGATACCATTTTGATAGAATGAGGGTATGCTAAGGATGGCGGTGGACGCTCCATCCAACATATAGCTAGATACAATACCTCCTCCTATGACAGAAAGATCGGCTTGGACGGTCATGGGATTATTCGGGTATGCGGCAAAGCTGTCCATGCACCAGTTTTGGTTCGATAGGGCTCCTTCGATACAATAATTCTCCAGTTCTGCTGTGAAGTTGAAAGTACTAACGCTGTCGTCCGTTGAAGGGAAAAACTTGTCTTCGAGGGTTGGCCACCACTCTTCGCCTTCACGATAGCTTTCTGGCAGGAATCCGAGAACAAAGTAGTTGTAAAAATCGCCACCAGTGGTAAGAGGTCCTGTTTCCTTACAGTCGACGCAAACGGCCCACCAAATGGTCTCGACTACAGTGGTATTCTGGAGGGTGAAGTTGAGCGCATCGGAAAATAGTCCATTCCCGGGGTAAAGCGTTGCCGATTGGAATGTACTCGGAAGACCCTGGATATTGAGCGCAGGGCTGTTCATTATCGCGTTCCAGTCGGCATGTGGTTCCAAGAAGCCTTGAGAGTTCTGTTCGGCAAAGAGTTCCAGATATTCGATAACGTCGACCCCGTTGATATGGGTCACAGGCGACGCTTTGTATTCGTTGATTGCCCAAGCCTCGTACAGGTCCTGATCAAGGTAGATCTCCGGGGCTTGCTTGCCGTCAATCGACGCACTTACAAGACCAAATGAGGCGACGAAAGAGAATGCTGACAAAGCTCCGGCATTGAGAATGACGTGCGTGTCACGAAGCTGGTTTATCAAGAGCTGAATCTGTGCTTCAAACTCATATTGGTTGTTGTAAACAGCCGCAGTCACGTTCTGCTTTATCTCGTCTAAAGCTTTGTCGACGTCGAATGGTGCTCGTTGGTAGCCCGCGGGTGGCTCTTTGAGATATCCCAGTGTAGACTGGAATTGTAAAGTCATGTTGTAGTAATCGAGAAAGCGCATTGCAACGGCTGAGTTGAAGGGGATACTCTGCAAGCACTCGAACACCCATGACGCCTGGAAGAGTGTATAATCTTTGTCATTGATTAGTCAAAGTGTTCCTTCCAATCGCATAACGTAGTACTGACTGTTGTTTACAGCGACAATGATATCTCCGCATGCAGTAGAGACAGCTTCCGAAGAAGCTATAGGAGGCTCAACTTGCCGAGGGGCGAAAGAGCCCTTCAGAGGGTTTGCCCATCCGTATGCCAATAGGCACGATATCGCCAGGAGCTTAACGAGAGACATGACGCGTGACTAGAAATCAGTAACCAAAGCGGGTTGTCGCGTCAGTAGCTAGAGTGGGTCTCCTCGACTTTTTAACTTGGGTGATCACATCTTGTGTAACTCTGTGGGGACCATTGGCAGGGATCTCAACTTGTAGCGATGGTTTGCGCAGCCTCAACGGGGACTCCATAAAATTGGAATAGTACAGGAACGGTAAGCAGCCAGCGACTGCTATCGAACGAATGAGCACTTGCTCCTGCCAAGGCACGAAGCCACCGATTGCCACGGGCATAGTGAACGGGAAACTGCAGGGGGTTAACCAGATCCTGAGATAATTTAAGCCTTTCCCGGGATTGCGCTAGAGGCTTGTTAGTCGATTTGTCGGTTGATGCGTGAAGTACAAAGCAGTCATCTTGCATATCAGCCGCACTTGGCCCCCAGACCACCTTTTTTGCCCGTCCCACGCGGTAAAAGGAGTCGGTAGGCTGTAAAGAGATACTGATCCCTGATTCGATATATCCGAGGTCGATGGGAAGCTGGCTACGAGTTTGCATAGCCCTGTTGCTAGCTGAAGGCCCAAACGGTAGACGAAAGCTGGGTAATAGAAGCCCCTCGTCCGCGCTGGAGTTCGGCAAGCAAACAAAGCCCAGATCGGCACCTATAGAAATAATCGTGAGCGCAGCAGAGGCGCACGTCTAGTGCGACGAAAGTTCGTCCAGTCGTGAGCGGAACTGTCTCGGACGGGAGAGGGTTGAAGAAGGCAAAAGTGGACAGTAGAGAAGATGCAGCGAGTTCGCGAACTAGGCGGATGTTTGCCTCGAACAAGAAAGTGCTGTATACAGTCGACCAACGCAGCGTTACATTGTACGACGTGCCGGCTGACACTCAGGTTGTGTGGAGGTGGAGGACGATGTGTATTTGTGGATTACGCGCCAGGCTAATTGACCGGTTGCATGACATAAGCCAAGTGCACGGACATAGATGGAGCGGGGGCCGACCCACTGGAACCCGTCGTTCGTCCTGACCCCCAAAAGCAACAGCTGCAGCCTTCAAACAACAGTATCAATGGATGGCAATTTCCGTGCGAATGCATCTGCAATTTCGTGGCGCCTACGACAATGTCGGACGCCGCAGCTGGAGACATCCCAGATCCTTTTGCGCCACAAACTCACGTACCACACTCAGCCTTGAGCCGAAACACGCTACATGGCAGCGGATATGATCCCACCTTATTCGACGAGTTTTTCGCGTCCCCAGCCTTCTGTGCATGGTCTTCAGGTAGTAGGTCATGGCAACTTCACTGCTATGGAGAGCCTGGGTGTGGCAAAGTAAGCTCTCAGGGATCTGACAGAGGACTTTGCTTACCGTGACAGACGACTGTAGCTGCTTTCGCTGCCAATCGTCTGCCATCTGGCATAAACGGGACCAAAACTGCTGTCGCATCTGTCTCCATCACTCAACATGTGTGGTCGACATCATTGGTGTTCATCGAGGATCTTTTTCAGTTCATATACTCAGAACTCGGCAATGAACCCAACGCGGAGTATGAAGCATATCAGCGCGCATGTCGCTCCGGTGATCCTGGAACCGAGCGCATTGAGAAGCTGATCGGAGCTTTACAGAGCTTTGCCTCCGGTGCTTGCAAGTTCCTCATTCTCGACGGATACGATCGCATCAACGAAGCATTACAGTCGATTGTCGATACACACTTATCCGCTCTGGAACCCAGCGGCTTCAAGGTGATGATCACGCGAAGGGTTCCAGCGTTCTCTATGTCCATCAATCCATATTGCGACGAATGCAAGCAGGACTACCTGGAGCTCTGGTGGGAATGTTCACATTGCAACGAGTTCGATCTGTGTTATGACTGTGAAAAGAAGAAACAGCTGGAAGAACCTCACATATGCCCAGTGAATGGTTTCAAAGAACCTTATCAGCACGTCAGCATTAAGTTGGGTCACTTCAACATGGAGCGCTTGCTCGAAGAAAGACTGAGCATGCACTATCGCGATATTCACTCCGAGAACACGATTCGCATTATTAAGTATATTGGCCCAAAAGCTGGTGGCAACGTAACACTCGCGTTGTTATATCTGGAAGACATCTTTACCCGCGACCAGATCGATACCTTCAGCATAGATCGAGTTGACGACAGGCTGCCCAGGGACGTCATTGCTTATTTTGACACCGAGATGAACTTCATCGAACGCAAAATGGAACCCGAGCGCCTGCCTCCGATATATGCAATTGGTGCCGCTGCAGATCATTCGCATGGAATTTCTCTGGAAGCTCTAGAACAGTGTATACGCCTTGCCCAGATCACTTGTTCAAGTTTAGATTATCCCAGGTCTGTTGAAGACGTCTTCACCGCAGCAAATGGATGGCTTACAGATCCACGCACTGGAGACCGAAAGGTGGATATATGCTGCAAACCCGCCTTCTCTACATACGTGAAAGAGAAGTACAATGATTCGCTAGAACGGGCGAGGCACCATGTCAAATTCACGGCAGGAGAAAGGTCTGGTGCTACTCCATTACATCAGTTCCACGAGACATCCTCATCGGACGAGACACCTGATCTCTTAGGAAGCACATTCGACACATTAGCAAGTGACAGGCCTCCCCCGACACCGCTCATGAGTCTCGAAGATGGCCTTCGTATCCGTGAGCTGGAAGGCACCTTTGGCCAGGCATCATTCCTCGACAAGGGCGAAGGCTTAGTTCAATCGCCGCCTAGAATCAACAGCGCTGAATATGTACCGAAAGCGTCTCAGGGCATATCCCCGCGCCATAAGCCTGAAGGAAAAGTCACGCAACCAAAGCCAGCTCCAGCGCAGTTGCCAGTGAGACTGTGCGACTTTTGCGTCAGCAATGTATTGGAGTGCGATGCATCCTCCGGGCAACATCGTCTCTCAATGAGTGGTACACAAGATTCTTTGTACCAATGCACAATTTGCAGTTCGCTCTACGCCAACATGGAGGACTTCACATTGAACGCCGAAAACTGGCCGTTGTATCACTGGACTCTGCGAGCACTACCACGCGGCAGAGAGTTACAAGGATCGATGATGTTACGGTTTCGGTCTTCTCACCCGAACCTCCCAACCAAGGCTTTCCGGTTACTACCAAGAACCGATCTGTATGTGTCTAAAATGGAGGATTTACAAGAAACGACAGATCCGGAACTCAGTGGCGGGGTTCAAATAAAGACATGGATGGACACTTGTATGCGCGATCATCAAAACTGCAGCAAATCCTGGCACGACCAGCGATCCAAGCTCTCCTTCCTACCGACACGACTTCTGGATGTTGACACTGGAGATGACAACATCATCCGCTTAATTGATATCAAAACAACGAAAATCAAGGGCCCTTACTGCACGTTGAGCCACGCGTGGGGACCACGAGAGAAGTCATTCCTCACTACGACCGTGTGGAACATGGCGAAGCATCTGATCACAGGTATCTCCCTGGATGAGCTTCCAGACAACTTCCGAGAAGCGATACAGGTGACCCGCTTCTTGAAGGTGCGGTACATCTGGATCGATAGTCTTGCAATCGTTCAGGAACCTTTCGGCGACTTTGCAAAAGAGGCCGATCTCATGCATAGGGTGTATCGGTACTCGCATTGTAACATCGTTGCAGCAGACTCAAAGGATGCATACGGCGGCCTTTTCAGGGAACGTATACCTCGCCAAATCCTTCCGGTACAATACCAAGGTACAGATGCGCGTCACCATTTGGGGGAGAAGGCCTGGACGATTGTTCCGGCGGATCTCTGGGAGAAGGAACTTCTGAGCTCCTCCATATATGGCCGTGCATGGGTCTTCCAAGGTAAGCAGAGCCCATGATCAGGCCATCTAGACTCACCAGAAGCTGACCTTGAACGATTGATAGAACGCATTCTCTCTCCTCGCATCCTCCACTTCACAAAGCGTCAAATATTTTGGGACTGCGGCACGCTCTCAGCCTGCGAAGTATTCCCAAAAGGACTTCCCTTTCCTCTCGACCACAAAGCGAGCACAGATCGACACTGGAGAGGACGGCTAGCCAGAAGCACCGTCTCATCGAACGCCTTGGTCGGCGTCATCGACAACGAAAGCTCCTATACTTTCTGGATGTCCGCAGTTCAAAACTACACGGAATGCGAGCTGACCAATCAAGGCGACAAGACGATCGCAATCTGGAGTATCGCAAAACTGTTACGCGATTTTATGAGCGAGCAATACGCTGTGGGTATGTGGTCTGGAGCGCTCGAGGAGCAACTGACTTGGAGAGTGCGAGATACAAAATCGTGTAAGAGGATATCGGAGCTCGATGTCAATATCCCCAGCTGGTCATGGGCAAGTATCAAAGGTGCTGTTGTGCCTCAACACCGACTGGCCATACGATCATACAAAATTACAGATCATGATGAAGCTGTCGTTAGGTTTGCGGTCAAAGAAGAGACCAGACAAGGCGACAAGGAACCCATATTAGAGAGCAGAACACTGGCACTGAAGGCCCACATCAACTTTGGGCGACTCGTCAGAGGGCAAGAAGACCAATACCGTCTCCATTTCCCGAGCAAGATCTCTACCGACACCGTTGAAGTAGATGTCTTCCTCGACACTCCACGAGCGACTACATGCATCGACCCAAAACACTGCGCATTTGTCATCCTCGCCGCATCCGCCACTCCAAACACCACCAACACCCCCCAAGCGCGCCAGACGTACTCCGGCGTAGGTCTCCTCCTCATCCCACACTCTACCTGGTTCGCCGAGCAGGAAAAGCTGTACCAAGAATACAAAAACGCACTAGCAGGCGTAGAGCCGTCTCGAGAACAAAGATGGCGCCTAGATGCCTTCGAGAAACTCATGTTGCAGCCGCCAGAGCGAGTCATGAAGATGGGAGGAAATATTGGAAGCGTGTATCGGCGGATGGGAGCGCTGCAGTTTCGCGATATGGATGAGCGGGCTTTCAATGAGATGACGGATGCCAGGCATCGGGAGGATATCTGGTTGGAGTGAAGCGAAAATCTCGATATGAGTATGCACAAGTTTTCATTGCTTTCAACGAATTGCAAAAGAAGTGGGTATATAATACACGTATGCGCGCCTCTCCCAGCGCAGACAGTCCTCACTTTTGAGGGTGATGTAACTCAACCACGCTACCTATACATGTCTAAGCCAAAGCCTAGATCCCATCTCCTCATCCCCTCATCTATCACAAGAGACAAGCCCCTCCTCCACATAACCAGATAAATCATTCCACCAAGTTATCATCCAACCAAATCCTCCAGGTGAACGCGTAAAAAACAAAGAGAGCGAAAGGACGTCCGAGGCCAGCCATGCGGGTGGGGGTATCTCGAAACCAAGCTAAAGAGCGAAAGTGGAAAACAGAACAAAGGTCGTTAGACATTCCCCTCACTCACACATTGGCGTGGAGGAGAGAACGTCGTGCGTATGAATGTAAGAGTTGTAAAAGGAAAGAATGGGGTTTGGGTGGCCTCAGGCACAAAGATGACAGATGGAGAGTAGAAGTGAACGCCGTGAGATGCATGAATGTGGTGATTCCAAACGTTGTATGAGATAAAGTGAAATGAGGGAGATCAGTAGTTGTAGCTGTTGTCGTAGCCACGAGGCGCAGTGGGGGTGTAACTGCGTTGTTGCTGTTGTTGTTGTTGGGGCCCGGAGACGGGTGTGTAGCTACGTTGGGGGCCGGGACCCTGAGGTGTGTAGCTACGGGCAGGAGGTCCCTGAGCCCAACCTGGTTGTTGAATCGGTGCTGTTGCACTTCGTTGTTGTTGTTGAGGTGGCGCTGAGCCGTTCATGCCTCGGTTGGGGAAAGGTTGTGAGGCTTCGCGACGCTGGATTGCTGATTGCAGTGATGCTGGGACACCAGCTCGAGGTGGCGCGGTGCCAGATCGTGGAGGTGCGGTACCTGAGCGTGGTTGCGATGGTAGACCCATGGGTTGTGATGGGGCGGGTGAGCCAGCTCTTAACAAGCTGGGCATTTGAGGTGGCTGGTAGTCGGGCTGTCCATTTGAGTCTGAGAAGTAGTGCTGCGAGATATCTTCTGTGGGGTTGACATCGACAGGTGACAGCTCATACTCCGGGCCCATCTGAGGACCACGGCTGTCGTAGGGGCTGAACTCCTGGTACGGTCGGTTGGGGTGAGCTTGTTGTGGTGTATTCCGCGCATCGAGGGGAGTGATGAGTTGAGGATCGTTCTCGTATCGCCCGTTGTTGTAGCTTGTATCCACAGGGGGCATGGGCCCACGTGGTGGGAGTGGGGACGCTCTGCCCTGTGACATTGGTGTGAAAGGTCGGTCGGACTGGTATGGCAGGTTGTCTTGCTGGCCAAAGTACCCAGTGCCGTTACGGTCTAGAGGTGGCATTTGTGGTGCAGGCGACGACCTGCCCATACCTCCTGCCTGGTTCAGCATTGGCGCGTTTGAAGCGAAGCTGGCAGTCGAGAAGTTTGTAAATTGTGCGTCCCTTTCTGGCATGCCAGGTCGCTCGTCTAGCGTGGGCAAAGACGGCTTGTTCATCAAGTTTCGGCCCGAGTTCATGGTGTTGAAGGTGTTCGAGGTGTTCGATCGCTCCGGGTTTGTTCTGTATGAAGGTGTGTTTGCGAGGGTATACGGGGGCAGTGTCGCGGTGGTCTGCATCGTATCGGATCGTTGCAGCGAGAAGACGGTCGATGTGTCGTCATCGTCGCCTTCGAGCTTGGGTAGCGTAGGACGGGACTTGGAAGCGTCAAATTCGCCCTTCTTGATGGCCCTCTCCTCCTCCCTCTTCAGCTGCTGGTTCTGCTTCTCGATGGCCTTCTTGATCTTCTTGCCCACAATACGCTCCAGACGGGTCTCGACCTTGCGTCGGCAGTAGTTGGTAAGACTGCCATCAGCCTTGGGGATGTAGTGCCAGAGGAAGAAGAGGTACAAGATACCAGCGATGATGAGACCCAGCGCAGCGATGACCCAGATGACGAGAGAGAACAACATGGTGAAGTAGATGACTGTTTCCTGCTTGTTGCCGGTCTCGACCATCAGCTTGATGTTCATAAAGAACTGCTCGAAGTTGGAGCGATCTTCTGACGCGTGCTCGCCGACGGGTATGAGCTGCGCTTGCATGACGGCGTACAAAGTCATGGCGTTGAGGGCAATGCGAGGTCCCTGGGCGACAATGATGAGAAGCGCGCTCTTGAACTGGAAGTATACGAAGAGAGCGATGTAGTTGGCACCCTTCTTACTCTTGGTCAACTCTGCGAAGACCAAGAAGCGGCGCCAGCCCTGGCCAGTCTTTGTGATGCGCATACTCTGCAGTATAGCAGCCAATGGCTCGAGGTAACATTCGGTGACACTTCCTGTCCGCATGACGCGCAGAGCCCGGATCCATCGGTATGCGAGAAAGACGTAGGAGACGATAATGGTGATGGCGAAGATCCATTTGGCAATGTCGAAAGGCACGGTAGGCTTGACCTGGCTAGTCCATTTGTCGAAAGCGAGGAGGTTGACGGCGGTAAAGGCATCGGCGGCGTAGACGGCGCATGAGATGACGACGAGAATCCACAGCCAGGCGTAAGAGAAGGGTGCGAGGCAAGATGTAGACTTGAAGTCGGACAAGTTCTAAGACAGTTAGCGATGCGCTTCCGTGTTCGCGCTCAAGTGCTTACGATATAAGTCCACTTCTGCTCCTCCGTCACGGTAGTTCCCTTTTCGCGGTCTCCGCAGCACCCCATGTTGGCGATTCGGTATTAGTCGGTATGTACGTATGTGTGTATGTAAGTATCCGCTCAGCGGTACGGTAGCCTGCAGTCCAGCTGTTCGTCTAAGGAGTGACTTGGTCGCTAGGACATGGGTTGGTTGTTGTAGCCAAAAGGAGGAGGCAATTTCGGTTGTCGAGTGAGTATTCGCGATATGGTGGTGACAGGCCGGCTGCTCACCACTAGCGAGCGAGGGAAAGAGCGACAGGGGCGGTAGTTTTGTTAAGCAGGCGGAGGATTGCGGCGGGTGGCCGGGGACGGAGGGCTTTCCAGAAAGGTGGGTGTTCGTATGCTATCGGAGTGCCGTGCGCATGACAAGAGACGTGTGCGCGTGGGTGGAGCGTTGCGTGTTTGAGATGCGCAAGGCTTGAACAGCGGTGACAGCGGAAGAGGCGTGTCCGATGGCTGCGTACGTATTTGTATAGCGACAACAGTGGTATTGTTGTTACTCGGGCTATTGTTGCTGGCTTTGCGCCGTGGTGAATGCGACGGCTATAGTCGTGGTGAACGAGTGGGTACGGGCGTCAGGGAGCGGCAGGCGCGAGGGGGTCTCCAGCGGCAGTCGCAAGGTGAACACAACACGAATGGAGTACAAGATACTATGGCGCGAGCAAGTGAGTGAATCGCAGCGCAGGCGTCTACGTTTGTCGATGGAGCACAAAACGGCCACGAGTGGTGTCGAGGGAGCGTCAACAGGTGATACTCGGTCGCGTTCGAGGGCAGCGGCTGGCGGAGGGTTGAGGCTTGTCTGCCATTGGCCGGCGCCACATGCGTCCTTGTTTGGCCCCATGCTTCACCTTGCCCAAGATAGCAGCCCGCTAGCCTGTTCCTCTCATCATGCGCCGCAATCGCCGTGGGGTAAATTGCGATTCCATCTAACAAAGACCCTATCACCGCTTTGGCCGCCTCTACTTCGCCATGTAGACAAGAGCCCCACTGCGAACTTGACCTCCAGAGAGGCTTCTCGCACCACCTGTGGCTGTGGCACAGGCGGTTGCAACAAAAGCGTATCATCCTGCTCTTCGGCGTGTTATGCCACACTCCCTGTCCGAGGCATGCATGCAAAGCTTCCACAAGGGCGTTCGGCCTTGCCGGCAAGTTCCCACATAACGTCACGCGCAGAAGGACCGGTTACGTGGGAAGCATCGGGAACATCGGCTGCCTCAGCCTTGAAGCCTCAGCCATCTCGAAACGAAACACGCGTGATGCGCATCATTGGGCTTCCTGACCAGGCAGGCGCCTTCGTCATGTCTGCATTGACGTCGCCTTGCTGGGTACAGATCGACGGGCGATGGAGAGTGCCGATGCATCCGACTCCACTCGGCAGTCCAACTCTCCTTCAACGTGTATGCGAGCCCAAAACAGGAAGTCGAAGGTTCATGCACAGACAACCAGTCAGCATTGATGTAATTGCTTACTCCCCTAGCTGTCGGGAATAAGATCCCAGAGTATTGCCGGTTCAAACTGCCCTACCATCCTCCTTGATTCATCTTCGGGTCTGAGTACCACATGTACCAGGGCCTTTGGACCCTCTGCTTGATCATAAGATCCTAGATGTAGCATTTCAGCCCTCCAAGTAGAGTTTTCGACTAATGTGTCATCAACTTTGGGCCAACGCGAAGGTCCAGTGTAATAATGCGGACGCTTGGTATCCTTCAATAATGGAATGCGTGAGAAAGAGGTCAGTCTCGAGAGACCTTGCACGTGGATGCTGGCGCGCATAGAACGATGGCGGAATAAATAATCTTCGCTCACTCCCAACGCGTTCATGTTAATGGAAATTCGGTCTCGATAGACGTTGTGCAAGTGCTCTAGCATATTGGTGTAGTCCTTGGCATTACGGATGGGGCCGTAGAGGAATATTGAAAGTTGTTGAAGGTTTGGTAGACATTCATGGAAAACTTCGCTTGCACTCTCTAATCTCTCGGTGTGGGTAGGGGACGGAATCATATCGAGCTCTGGTAGTGACGTTCCATACCAAGAGAACTTCCGGGTGCCGACAAAGTAATGTAAAGAGCGAATGAGAGCCATGTTGAACCGCGATCGTTCCCTACACAGTTCGACTAGCACGGTGGTATCGAGAAAGACAAACGTGTTTTCCTGATAGAGCATCGTCATCGTTTCCAGATATCTGATACGTCAGTCCGCGAGCTTCCGCAAGGTCGCTCTGTCTGATGACTTACGTGGTCGTGCAAGTCAGAGGCAAAGACATGGCGCCTGATTCCGCTTTCGACATGGCTATGCTGGTCATGATCGAGACAGTTGCATTGGCGACACTCGTGGTGCCATGCCTGTCGAAAACACTAGACGTGGCTTTGCCCCGCTTTCGATAGAGTACGATGAACTGTCCAGTCATGGCATACTCCCAAATCATGATCCGGATCTCAGCTGGTAGACTGAGAAGACGGCTCTTCTCCTGTGTGGGACGTTTGCGAGCGCGCAGCTGCAAAGGTTTGTACTTTCGCACCTTCACAGTCTCTCTTTTCTGCCGTCTTTCTTCCATCATTCCGCCCAGCTCTTCACGGACCTTATTTGCGAGTCGAATTCTCTTGTCTAGAAAACCCCTAATGCCATGTGTCCAGCGCGCAGCCCGTGAATGCGCGCGATGTTCTTGTTTTTCTCCCAGGCTTGGTACGATGGCCACGCCCGGTGCGTGGTGAGACTGCATGTTGATTAGTAGGAGCAGGCAGTGGTATCTGAATTGAACGTCGGATTGGAAGTACTGTCCCGCCCCAGTATCTTGGAGTGAGTAAGAATCCGAAGCGACGATGTTGCAGAGTTCACACGTCCGCATGCGGCACGGTTGAGCCCTGAAGTCCTGCAGGCAGCAACATGTAACTCGCTGTGACTGGACAGCCCGCAAGCTGACTGCACTTGCCACGTCTTGAACAGCAGCTTCCAAATCGTCGCATGCACAACCATCCCATCCCCATCGCATCTTCATTATGCAGATCGAAGTCAACAATCGGCCGAGGAGACTGGGCAAGGCAGCTCAATGGCGCCGCGCTGCACGGTGTTTCATCTGTCTTCCGTGGAATATTACGGCTTGCCTTTGCGTTCGCCTTTGGCCTAGTACCCCTCACAGTGTCACTCCGAAGAAAGTGACCCCAGAACCTCCATATATTCCGCTATCGTTGCGCAACGATTCAGCAAGCGCTCAGTCGCAAAGCACCTTATTTAATTTGCCCGCTGAGCTACGTGTTATCATCTGGAAACATCTGTTAGGCGAAAAGCACATCGCATTGTACTACAGAAACGGTAGAATCGCCTACGAGTTCCTGGAGGATGAGGGTCCTGATGAGGTGTCGAACATCACACCAGCGGTCGTCCAGGCAGTCCACACAAATTACGCTGCAAAAGTGCATGGCAAGCGTGAGAGAACCAACGTGTTGGCGGTGCTCCAGTCATGCCAGCTAGTGTAAGAGAGACATGCGCGTGCGACAATTCAGCCTTGCAACTAACAAAGCCCCGTCTAGTTACCGAGAAACCATCGACATGCTCTATGAGTCGAACACGTTCGCGATGCTTCACAACACGGTTCTGATTGACTTCCGTCGGGCTGCTCTTGTATCGCACCTATCCCAAATTCGCTCGCTGCACATTCACTTCCAGTTCCGCGAGCTTGGGCAGCATAAATTCTTATATGGCGCGGAAGACGGCTTACCATCTCCATGGAGCCTTGAGACTTTCAGTACATCAAGCCCTGGTATCTCCAGAGCCATCCAGAGTCTTCCGAACCTTGAACGCCTTTCCGTGTTCGTCCAAGGTCCGTTGACGACAGAACTTACATACCATCGAATCCGTCGGTCATTGAGGTCCATCCGACATGATATGAAAAGTTTGAACTTTATGATGGTCAGGTTCCCAAGACCGTTTCCCGGTCACGGCTATCAAATGCGAACTCAACACGGTCGCAATCAAGATCCCCGTGATCTGGTAGAGGAAGTTCTGCGGTGGGAAGAAGAGCTGAACGGATTTCGCATCGTCCAGCCGCCGGTAGAACTCGCACAGGACATATATGATATGGCGGACTCGGATATCGAAAGCGAATGGCGCGTAGGAAATATATACATGGAGTGTAACGGTGATGAGAATGGATTTGCGACACGAAGCTATGCTGTGCTTCGACCAGAGAAAGAGACCGAGACGTACAGGCCTGATCTTGAAGCTCAGCCCAATTGCTATCTCAAGTTACCCAGGGTTCCAGTTATCGAGCATGAGGATCCGGATAACTTGTACGGGTCTGGGTATCGAGCGCTCAATTGGCCTCCGAGACTGGATGGGCAGGCTTGATGGTGCGCGACGCGCGCGTTTGTTGAGTAGTGCTCAAAGCTGCATAGGCTATGTCGCACATAGTGCTTACACGCACGAGAGAAAGCTTGACAAGACGCCATGATTGACGAAGCTTTACGTTCTACGCTTGTCGCATTTTTAGCAGGGTCAATACCAGCGTAAAAGACTTGGTATACTGAGTTGGGAAGTCGGTGAGACAGAATCGATTCCAGCACTAATGGCTTGGAGCGGTAGAGTTCGGCGGCGAGGCTTGGGCCGAGTTTGAGCCGCGTCGCAATGGCCAAGTAGCCGCCGGGTATATCACCATGCTTAGTCAGTCAATGCAAGAATGCCTTTCGAGCTTCTGAGGCATGCTGCGTGAAGCTCAGTAAGTAGCGAACAAGTAGAAATGCTTAAGGATTCCGAAGTAGAGGCGAACACGCTCCAGGCTATATAGCGTACAGCATGACGGATGCATGCAGATCATGAGAGGGATTGCTTATGTTACTCGGCTATCTCTGTCAGCACATGTCTAAGCTTCCTAGCAGACTCCTAACTGGCTCAACCAAAGTACAGCAAACCATCGCTCAGGTACGCGCGCCCTCAACAACACACTCGACTACCCGACGCCTATCGGCGAATGCGACAACGTGCGTCTTACAAATCAGGACGCAGCGGATGATGGGCTGCTAGCGACAAGCCATGCCGAACGAGGAAGGCGGGGCGCCAAAGATGCCCCACGGCTGGGGTTCTATGGTAACAATGTCCAAACATGCACGTCATGCCGGTACTTTCGAGAAGAATGGCAGGAGCGTATAAAGATGCCATTGTCCACCCACCCTCCAGTTTCCATATCCATTGAGCTTCCGACTCTCGACACAACACTCTTCACACTTCACACATCCAACTTTACATACCGATAACCGCCATAATGGGAATCGAGGCTGATACCGACAAGCCGCACTCGCATCATGCGATCGCAAAGGATATCCCCGAGGATAAGAACAGCGAACAGGTTCCCAAGCACGATGAGCTGAGAAACAAGGCCGCCCCTGGTGTATGTATACATCCAAACCCCATGGCTTCACCTAGCTGACCCATCCAGATCCCCTACTTCACTCCCGCACAAGAGCCCGTCGCCGGAACAGCCCTTGGCATGCTCGACGGCAGCTCCAAGATCCCCAAGCTCTTCCAGCCCCTCAAGCTCCGCGGCATGACGATCCAGAACCGCCTCGCCCTCTCCCCTCTCTGCCAATACTCCGCCGAAGACGGCCACCAGACCAACTGGCACCTCACACACTTGGGTGGCATCATCCAGCGCGGTCCCGGTCTGACATTTGTCGAAGCCACTGCCGTACAAGCTGAAGGAAGAATCACACCCGAAGACTGCGGTCTCTGGAAAGACTCGCAAAAGGAGCCGCTACGCAGGATCGTAGAATTCGCGCACTCTCAAGGCCAGAAAATCGGCATTCAACTCGCACACGCTGGCCGCAAAGCCAGCACCGTCGCCCCGTGGCTCAGCAAAGGCGACATCGCAACGAAGGAACTAAACGGCTGGCCCGACAACGTCTACGCGCCCTCCGCCATCGCCTTCAACGACAAGCACTGCACGCCCAAGGAGATGACAAAACAAGACATTGAAGCCTTCAAGCAAGCCTTCGTCGACGCCGTCAAGCGCGCCGTAGACATCGGTTTCGACACCATCGAAATCCACAACGCACACGGCTATCTGCTGCACACCTTCCTCTCTCCCGCATCCAACCACCGCACCGACGAATACGGCGGCTCCTTCGAGAACCGCACGCGCCTCACGCTTGAGCTCGTCGACTTGACCCGCAAGACTATTCCCAAGGATATGCCACTTGTTCTCCGCATCAGTGCCACAGACTGGCTTGACGAAGCCGGCATCGAAGGCTGGACTGTCGACCAGACCGTCAAACTCGCTGAGATACTCGCCGATCGCGGCGTAGACTTGCTCGACGTTTCATCCGGTGGTCTCCACGAGAAACAGCATATCCACGGTGGACCCGGGTACCAAGAGCCGTTCGCCAAGGCAGTCAAGGACAAGGTGGGAGACAAGATGGCGGTGGGTACTGTGGGCAGCATCACCGACGGAAAGCAAGCGAACGGGTATCTCGAGAACGACAACCTCGACGTTGCGTTCATCGGCCGCATGTTCCAGAAGAACCCTGGTTTCGTCTGGCAGTGCGCTGATGATCTCGGTGTTGAGGGTAGATGGGCGAACCAGATTCGATGGGGTTTCGGAGGCCGTGGCAAGAAGTAAGTCTTGCCTCTATCGTGTTTCATCGGGGATGAAGTGCGTTTGTGGAAGATGATGGGTTTGTTTACGTTGATGATGTATACGTTCAGAATATAGAAGAGAATCTAATAGATATTTTACTAGGGATCAAGTCGTTGACAAGAAGGCGTTTTCGAATGAAGCTGCTTTCCAGATGAACAAGAGCAAGTAAAGCGAAGCCATATTGAAGCCAACTAAGAAACAATATATACCCTTACCACCACATTATTTACAGATCAACCGAAACCCCCTCATCACCACTACCCTATCCATCACTCATTCTCCTCCCTCCCAAAAACCCTCTTCCACAACAAAAACGCCTCAAGCGTCTGACTCGGATACCTCAACACCCCCCTCTCATTCTTCTCATTCAGTCTCGCCAACTCCTCCACCTTAAACCTAACCTCCCTCCCCCCTTCAACCACCACACTCTCCTCCTCCATATACGGATAAACATCTGCCTGCGTCCCCGGTATGCGGCGATCGGCCGTCGCCGTCAGAATGCCCACCAGCGTCTTAATACCCAGTAGGCCCTGTAGGTTGTCGCCGAGTTGGGGGAAGATGTTGTTCAGGGTAGCAGTGATGGAGCGGGACGTCCGTTGAATAGCGCTAAACAGCACGCCACCGGGAGCATAGGCGAGCACGTCGCCGTAGATGTCGCCGCTTCCTGTGCGTGCACTCGGTGCTGCAGGCTCTTTTGGCAATGCTAACGAAGATTCGCCAAGCCGCGTGCTGAGAGACGAGATGTGTTGTTCGGTGTTAGGCATCAAGGGCGTAGTGGAGTCGTTGTCTATATCCCGTACTCCCTGTACTAACCACCGCAACACCGCATCGCTGAGCACCTCATTCGGATAGATAGTCCGCGAGAGGAGATTTGGCAACCAGCCCAGTGCATCTTCGATCCAGTTTGCGGGGCTTTGCCGCACGAAGCGGAAAGTCATGCGGCCGACGTCGTAATGCGTACCCGGGAACCAGCGTTGGTTTACTACCGCTCTGTCCTTTTCCTCTTCGTCGTCTTCGTTGGGGTACACGAGACAAGGCTGGAAGATCCAGAGTCGGTCGTGTAGACAGGGCGCGTGGTACACGTGTTGCACGACGCTTGAAACGGTTTGATCGAAGAACTCGAAGGGCGACCAGTCGAATCCTATTCCGGCATTCAGGCGCGGGATACCGAGTGCGCCGACTGTATCTATAATCCCCAGGAACCGGATTGGCCGTTTAATTTGCCATACTCTGTCGCCGAGGCCTTTCCATCGTTGGCATTCTTCGCTTTTGGGGGCGTCGACAGGGAGGTTGCTGCGGTATGTGCGGAAGACTTCGTAGCAGAGGCGTTGGACTTCGGCGTCGGAGTATGATGGCAGGCGTTTTATTATGCCGCAGTTGTTTATCATGCCGGCGACGCAGCGCACGGTGAAGGCGCCGCGACTAAATCCAAAC
Organism: Alternaria infectoria; assembly: GCF_024043175.1. NCBI lineage: Eukaryota > Fungi > Ascomycota > Dothideomycetes > Pleosporales > Pleosporaceae > Alternaria > Alternaria infectoria. Next base: position 804,094 of record NW_026250701.1, read on the forward strand.
AACCAGATCTCATAATCGGGCGTGTAGTTTTCGACGATGAAGCGGTATACGGCTATGCATTCGTCGCTGATGGTGGACGCGGTTGCGCCGTCCCAGATATATTGCAGGAAAGTCTTGTTAAGACCTACGCCTTCCTGGTAGCCGGCGATGATGTCGGGGGTTGAGCTGCTGGTTGTTGTTTTGTGGGGTTTGATGTGGTGAACTTTTGCGGCTGTCTTGTCGTCCGTGGAGTATTGTACTTCGCCGACCATGTTGGCGAGTTGGCGGATGTTGCTTGGAGGCGCGTCTTCTACTTGGGTTTCGCGACCTACCCATGTTCCGTCGCAGAAGATGGCTAGGCGTTTGCTGGGCCTCTTTGAAGTCGTGGAAGGCATGGCGAAGAGTTGGTAAGGAAAAGTTGCGCGCAGCGCAGACCCAGGAGATTAACGAAAGGCGAGTTGATAAAACAAAGAAGCGCGTAGAGAGTTGATGAAAACGACGCGGTCGCGTGTGGATAAATAGCAGTCCCCTCGTCTTACTTGCTTATCTCTAGGCGTTTGTAGGCTGAAGAACAGTCGGCCAGGGGCTGAAATTGCCAAAAAGCTCAGCTGTGGTTGCCTTCTTTATCGAGTCTTTGGCGGTCTGCGCACCAGGGCTGAGCGCGTGCCAACCTTGGCATCCGTTCAGCCTTACGTCGGTGTCACAAGCACAACATTAACCGGCGCATGCGAAAGCGGGAAGTTCCGAAACAATGTGATGATGGAGGAACAGCTGATCAACAAAAAATATGTGGCTTTGGACGTGGCTGAGAATGATCGTAGGCCAGCCCTGGGGAGGTTCTGGATTGGTGTTCCTGGAAGGCTGCAGGGCGGCAGGTGCCATGACGTCATGGCCAGAGTAGCAAAAAGATGGAGCAACTGGCAAAAAAGATCAAAACATACAACAGCGGGGATTCGCTAGTGGTCACCCACCTAACTACTAATCCGCCGGTATCATGCTTGTATATGGCTGAGCGGACGGGAAGCCTAATTTTCATGATCCTATGGTCGTATGTGAAAGAGAGGGCCTTTGTGGGTGTATATATTGTCGGTGTTGTACAGAGCAATCCATGGTTAGGTGTCCAGCACTATCTTCGACTCCAGCAGTGCGGCTGCTTGCTTGCGATGTATACCAGGCGCAGTGGGTCTGAAGTCGTACGTCTGCGGTGTTTATCAAAGATATCCTGACGCTTCTTTGCGCTGATGCGGCAGACGCGTTATGTGCCAGCTTCGGATGTATGGGCAGAACTCGTGTGTTGATCGCGCATCGACAGCAGACACCAGCTTCCGCTGCCTCGGATAACAATCTCATACGTCGTGATAATTGTCTGACATTGCGCGTCTTATCCCACTACCTCACCAATAGCCTCCCACATGCCCCTTTGCACGCGTCTTCTGTCCTCCTCCCTCGCCCTCATACCATCCTCTAGAGTCTCTTCCCCGCCACCACCCAGTTTATTCTCCCCATCCACCCCACCAAACCCAGCAAGCACCTCCTTGACCTTCTCCCCCATCCTCCTCACACCCTCGACCTCCTCCCTCTTCTTGCGCACCTGCTCCTCCATCTTCGCAATAAGCGTCTGCCTCGCCTGATGCGGCCGGTACTCATTGATAAGCGCATGCATATTCGCGACCAGCGTCATGATATCCTTGAGTTTCTGGTCTTTTTGCTCTGACGTCGGGTTCGCGGCCACGATGCCCAGTAACGATATGTAACTCATGAGTATGCTGCGCAGAAACCTGAAGAGGTAGTTTTGCCGGTCGAGAGACGCGGAGTTGTTCGCCGTAGGCTGTTGCGCGGAGGGGTCGTCGGTCGTGGGCTCGGTGGAGGAGGAAGGGTAGAGTTGTTCGTACGTCCAGTCTGGGAAGACGTCTTGCCATTTGAGCTGCTCGGCTATGAAGTCCATGTTTTGCTGGAAGACATCCTTGCCTTTTGCCTTTTCTTTTGTACCGAAGACGTGGAATTCGGCATCGTCGGCGGGCGGTTCGGGTGGGATTAGGTAGCGGAGTTCGGTCGGTAAGGCGAGGATTTGCTCTGCGGTAAGCTTCGTCGCTGGATACGAGGGCGAGGATTTCGTTTCGTCATCTTCGGGCGCAGCTTCCTTCTCGATTTCTTTGAGTCGCGCGAGGTTTTCGGTGGTGAAGTGCTTGTAGAAAGGCGGGGGATCGGGGAAGAAGTTGAGCTTGATGTCTTCGTCATCAGGCGTTGGCGGTCGCTGAGGTTCGTCCATGATCGCAATCGGAGTTTATGCACTTGACAAGCTTCAGGACAATTGGATATGCTGGGGTTAGAGTAGGAAAGCTACGCGTGGAGCTGTCGCGATGCTGGACCCTTGCGCCAAAGTTAGCGCAGAGGCCGAGCTTGGACCATCACACTGCTGTCAGCGACTGCTACAACGGCACTCACCACACACAGATTGTGTCAAACGCCATGCCGTACCGGGCCATAGTAAGCCATATCACTACACACTACAAGTAATCGACATTCACTGGCCTTCCAGTATGCTCAGCATGCTCCACAGAATTCGCCGAGCATACTCCGCTCCGCCCGTCCACGGGTAGTCCTAAAGAAGGCTGCATGACGCGGTAGTCCCCTCTCATTACAAATCCACTAGTACATCTTGCATCATAGCAGAAATAGATCTCAATCAGTCTAGTTTTATAAACCATGAAAGCCATCTTTACCCATCTCACCAAATTCCGAAACTTACCTACCAGACTCCCAAGTTCCCTTCACACACGCAGCATGTCTACACAAAGAGCAGTTGTACACGTCTCTGAAGGCGTATCTGAACTGCGCAAAGATGTTCCCATTCCTAAGCTTCCGGCTGAGAATTGGCTGCTTGTCAAGACAAAGGCCGTAGCGCTGAACCCGACGGATTGGAAGAACATCGATAGGGCCGCGGCGCCTGGTGCTATTGCTGGATGCGATTATGCTGGTGAAGTTGAGGAAGTTGGCAAGGATGTAACACACTACAAGGTTGGAGACCGCATTGCTGGATTCGTTCGCGGAGGTACGAATACCATTTGTACATCCTGAGGACTGCATGTTGACACATCCCAGGTGACCCAGCCGACCACTCCAACGGCGCCTTCGCCGAGCACGTCAAAGCCAAGACAGGAATCAATCTAAAGATCCCCTCCAACATGTCCTTCGAAGATGCCGCCACTCTAGGCGTTGGCATCACGACCGTAGCGCAAGGTCTATACCAAGAACTCGGCCTGCCTTTCCCACCCGCAAAGGTCCAATCACCAACCCCCGTCCTCATCTACGGCGGATCCACCGCTACAGGCACCCTCGCCATCCAATACGCAAAGCACACAGGCTGCGAGGTCATTGCGACATCCTCACCGCACAACTTCGATCTCCTCCGCAAACTAGGCGCCGACCAAGTCTTTAACTACAAAGACGCTGATGTAGGCGCCAAGATCCGCGAGGCGACTAACGACAAGCTCAAACTGGCTTTCGACTGCATCGCCGAAGGTAACTCATTCGACATCACCGCTGCGGCTATCAGCTCCACGGGTGGTCACATGTCTGCGCTGCTGCCTGTGAACAACTACCCGAGGAGCGATGTGAAGACCAAGTTCACTTTTGCCTACACGGCGCTGGGTGAAGCGTACAGCGAGAAGGTTGGCGCTAGTCAAGAGGACTACGAGTTTGGTGCTAGGTTCTGGAAGCAGGCCGAGGAGTGGTTTGGCCAAGGCAAGCTGAAGACGCATCCGATTGAGGTGAGGAGTGGGTTGGAGGGTGTGCCGCAGGGGTTGCAGGATTTGAAGGATGGAAAGGTTTCGGGTGTTAAGCTTGTTTATAAGGTTGATTAGATGGGATGTGTTATCTTTGTGGAGATCATATAAATTCTTGTCTAATATTTGTGCCTGTTGCAGCCATTAGTCACGAATAAGTCAGCTGTACTGTCATGAACATACCCAGGAACCCAGAGACCTCGATCGTTCTTGCCCAACAACCACTTGCGAAACACATCCTCTTGCAGCTGTTGTTTGGGTTAGCAATGTCCACTTCGCTGTATTGAAGAGCGGCGACAGTAAAAGGATGATGGCTTACATGCTCGAGGTTTTTGCCCGTGACGAGACCTCGTTCGGAGTGGGACTCACGCCTGGTGAAGACACCATTAGTATCGCGGCCAAAACTGTGCGGGTAAGAGACTCACCCTTCACTCCGACTGGATTCCCAGGGCATATCTTTTAGAAAGCGCTTCGGCACCCTGTTAGATGCACACTTGATTCGATTACCGCTCGGTAACGTATACGTGCTGTACGTCGTTCGAGCAATCTCTGCTTGCTCAGCATCAACGAAATTGAGAACTATAAACCATTCCCCCGATGTCAGCTTGTTCATCTCAAAGCACTCCACATCAAAAGAATGAAACAGATTATAAACTTCCACTTGCAAGTCCCTGGCTTTTACGCCGCGAAAGTACCCCTGACAACTTTTCACAACTACTTGGCGGGCTGAACCAAATTAGTCAACGCTTATTTGCTTTCACAACGGAGGCAGAACGCACCCTCCTTAATCGGCCTAAATATATCGACCGGTGGGGACAGTAAAGGTGCACGCAACCGTATATTCTCGATGCCTGGCCCACTCGTAGCATACCAGCCCCACTCGAACTGATAGACTTTGGAGTCCAAGAATCCTTCATCAGGATAGGGCCAAACAAGGACTTTGGTGTCAAAAAGGAGTGCACCTTCGACCTTTGCGACGGCTCGGGCCGCATCCTCCGCAGTAGGCATGACTGCGTAAACCCCTCTAGTCAACCCCTTCCAGGTATAGGTCGACAGAGTCATCCCCGGGTTCAAGCCATGATCCTCTAATAATCGCCGATAATCCTGCTCAATGGCAAACTTGGGTCCGCAGAGGTAGATCGTTCTAGTCTTCATTTCTTTCGTAATGTAATAGTCCCGGAGCTCACGCCGGTTGGAAAAGGGTAAAGGCTGATACACCTCCCTGGAGAAGATGGTGTGCTTCATACGAACTCCAGGAAGAAGACAGGGACTGGTACTTTTATGAAGCGGTACCGCATTGCATAGCGTGAAGGGTCTAGGCAAGCCGGGGGGCTTCCCACGCAGCAGTAATGTTCCGTGTTTAAACATTCCGTGGTCGGTATAGGTACAACGACATCAGCGATGCCGTGATAGCTCTTGCGCGAATGGCAGTTCCGACGATGCAACGTGGATAACACGGGAACGTGTACAGCGGGGTGTGAACGATGCAATGATTGGTTGAATCAAGATAGAGAAGCAAGCAAGCGCTTTAGAAGCGGAAAATTGGGCATCGAAAGAAAGGCAAAATCTGCACTGCAACTCGTACGTACAGCAAGTGTAGGTCAGGAATGAGAGAGAGACCCAGGAGTTCTTCGGAAAGCTAGACGGGGTGGATGTCGAAGGAATGGACGATGGAGTTCTCCAGGGTTAGCATGCGGCGCGGTTGGCGCTAAACCCTTCTAATCTTAGCGCCATCTCTTTCCGCGGACTGGGAGCTGGAAAGCCAAGCAACCCTCCACCCCTCTTCTCCTGTCACCCCAAAGACTGCACCTTACAGTTCCGCATCGTCGCGTTGAATCCTCACGCACTGTATGTCATGCCAGGATCAACGACGTTCGACGCGCTGCATATCCCCACAACGGGCTAGCCTGTCCAGCGGGATGAAGTCGCGCTCGGCCAATCTCAGCTCATCCTCCCGGCACATGCGCATCGTGCATATGTCGCGGTTGACGATCAACAGGCACTCTTTTACACACTTACAATGCACTCTATGCGATTGGCCACAGCTGCTGTCAGAACTGTACTGAATGCACGATGCGGTAATGTTGGCGGCCGGAGTAGTACGAAGGCGATGAAATTGTACGCGAAGGACGGCACGTTGAAGTGCGATGGAAGTACTTAAGCTTTCTGAAGTCTCGGGAATTTGAAAACTAAGAAGAGAGTCACCGAAGCTTCTTCGATCCTCGCAATGCTTTCAATCCTTCTTGCAGCGGCGCCTCTAGCCTCGCTCGTGTGTGCATCTTTCGATGGCAACCTGAACTACCACTCGCCTTCTCGCCGACACGAAGGCCTTGGCATCGATGTCCCGAAGGTCGCAAAGAGAAGCCTCATCAAGCGGGCGACTCCGTGGGATCCGGCTCAGCTAAGCTTTACGCACGGCGTCGCCTCTGGAGATCCTTATCCCGACTCTGTCATTCTCTGGACACGCATTGCGCCATCTCTCGAGAACGACAGATCGAACGTGACTGTTACGGGTAATGTAGCCTTCTACAATCACGAGACGGAGAAGTACATCAAGGCCTCACCAAACCCCATTTGCGTGGACTACCGCGTTGGTACCGACGGCAACTTCTCCAGCATCGTCGATCAAGGCCAAGCATACACCACTTCCGACATTGACTACACCGTCAAGGTAAGACCTAAGCCACGGGTATGTCGAGTGATAAGCTAACTCTAAGAAGATTGAAGCAAAGAACCTGTCCCCATTCACCCAGTACTACTACCAGTTCAACGTTTGTGGTAGTTCCAACAAGAGCCCACTCGGCAGGACCAAGACCAGCCCCGACGAAGACGACGAAGTTTCCAAAGTTGGTCTTGCTATCTTCTCCTGTTCTAACTGGCAGAACGGTTACTTCAACGCGTACGGCAATGCTGCCAGGAAAGATCAAGTTGACTTCTTCGTAAGTATGATGATTACGTGCATTCGTGACTCTGCTAATCTGGAGATGAAGGTTCATCTTGGTGATTACATCTATGAGTCCACCAAGGGCAAGCTCGGCCAAGACCAGCGCGCCACGAACCCGTCGCGCGAGATCGTCACACTTTACGGTTCGTACGCAACTGATCATTGGATTTGACAGCTACTGATTCGCCTCGGAGACTACCGAACGAGGATTGGCCAGTACCGCACCGATGATGACCTACGTCTTGCTCACCAGAACTTTGCTTGGATTCCAACATGGGATGATCATGGTATGTTGCTTGGCATGGCACCCCTTTACTCAACTAACGGGTGGACAGAGGTTGCAAACAACGGTTATCGCGATGGATTTAGCGGCATGAACAACACTGAACAAAGCTTCAAGAAGTTCGGAGGAGTGAGCGTTGACTCCAGGAAGATGAACGCTGTTCGCGCCTACTTCGAGTGGATGCCGTACGTATCTCGCTTTGATCGTCACTGATTCTGCTAATGACGGCCGCAGCATTCGCCAGGTCGACATGGATGACAACCTTCGCATCTGGCGCAACTTCAAGATGGGCAAACTCTTTGACCTGATCATGCTCGACACTCGCAACTACGATCGATCCATCACGACCCTGAATTGGAACGACGACTACATCGAGGATCTCAAGGATGACGCTGGCCGCTCGCTCATGGGTAGCCGCCAGGAACACTGGTTCTACAACCAGCTGTCCGAGTCGCATGAACGCGGTGCTACCTGGAGGATCATCGGCAACCAGATCATCTTCTCCCGAATGAACAACAGCGCAGTGTACAGCAACGAGTTGAATGCGGATCAATGGGACGGATACACCGCCAACCGCAACCGCACTCTTCATCACCTTTACAGCAACGAGATCCCGAACACTGCGTTCTTGGCTGGTGATTCTCATGCCAACTGGGTGTCTGATCTTGTTTGGCTTGATGAGACCCCATACGACCAGGCGACTGGTGCCGGTGCCATCGGCGTCGAGTTCGCTGGCACGGCCGTCTCTTCTAGCGGTTATGGCGCTGGCAGGTCTATTGCGAATTCGAGTGACCGGTCCGCAGCGCTCGTGCGTGATAACCGGGAGCTTCAGTGGACTGAAGGCTACTACAGAGGGTACTACGAGCTGTTCATCTCTCCTGAGGAGCTCAATGCGCAGTACTACGGTAAGTCGATACATGATAACCTTTACCATGCCTCACATGCTGATGATATCTAGGCTCTCCATCCGTCGCGTCTCGCAACCCCTTCGATGTCAGCCTCGCGAACTTCACCGTCAAGGCTGGTGCCAATCATTTGGAAAGGACGAACGGAACTGTAGTTGCTGCAGGCGGTCATGTCGAGAGCGGTGCGCTTCAACGTGGTCCAACCACTCCAACCAACTTGACGCTCAACACAATTACTGGCGTGTGGAACGTCACTGGCTTTGAGCAGATGTTTGTCACATACGCGTAAGAGGCTTCATGCAGGGCGAAAGGGCGGCCTGAGCTGCGGCTGTTAGGCCTGCAGTTCCACATCGATGTGCAGGACAGATCAATTTAAAAATCATCGTGAAACAAACAATGATCTCGCTTATACTCCATCTCTTGACATTGATCTCTTTCCGGAACTCATGATGAGCCTGCTGCCGCTGCGCAGAATGCGCCCGATCGGGCTAGGTGACAATGTGGGCATGCCCCTTGATCGACCGAGCGCAAGTAAGCCAACCCATTGGGCAAGGAGGCATACCCACCTAAATGGATTCCACGATGTAGGTGTCCTACCCAGGCTCCATCTGCGCGATCTCTTCGGTCGCCTGAATGGAGCTCCGATAGATGGGTGTCTACTCACAAAGCTCGTGCTGACAGGCGGTGGTGGCGCTTGCCCCGCTCAACGCAAATCGTCATGACGCATGCCTGTTTCCACGCTATAAGATAACAAGGACAGCGCGCATCAGCGGCATCAAATCTATCGGAAATTTATCGCGACAAGCTCCGTTACGATCAAACAGCAATATGACGTCCACGATGAGAGCCTGGCAGTACAACAGCACCAAAGGCGGCATCGAGAAGAACCTCCAGATCAATGAGGCCGCGCCACAACCAGTGCTTCATGATGAACAGATTCTTGTCCAAGTTCACGCCATGGCGATCAATCCCGTCGACCACAAAGTCACGGAAGGCCCAATGCCACTGCGGCTTGTGGGCTCTGATATCACCCCCGGTGCCGACTTTTGTGGCAAAGTCGCCAAAGTAGGCAAGAAAGTCGACGAGTACCAGATTGGCGAATTTGTCTTTGGCGCAAAAGTCGGTGCGCTAACGGGAGGAAGCATGGCGCAATACGTAGCCGTGGATAGACAAATGTTGGCAAGGTTACCAGAAGGCGTGAAGGTCGAAGACGCAGCAGGCGTCGGCATCGTGGGGCTGACCGAGTAAGGCGGGGGGCAGGCTACTCACGAAGCTGAAAGCCATGCTAACCCCATCTCCAGATACCAAGCCATCGCTCCAAACGTCAAAAGCGGCGACAAAGTCTTCATCAATGGCGGCTCAGGCGGAACGGGTGTGTACGGCATCCAGATCGCGAAAGCGCTGGGTTGCCACGTGACGACCACCTGCTCAACACCCAACGTCGACCTCTGCAAGAGCCTAGGCGCCGACGAAGTCATCGACTACAAAACCAGCGATGTTATCGAAACACTCTCGTCCAAAGGCCAGACCTACACCCTCGTCGTCGACAACATCGGCACACCACCCAACCTCTACAAAGCCGCCTCCGCTTTCCTCACTCCAGCCGGCAAGTTCGTGCAGATCGGCGCGGGGATGAGCGTTGCTAGTATCAAGAGTGTGGGGTCCAATATGCTGTTACCCGGGTTTTTGGGCGGCGGCAAGAACGGCTATCAGTTGTTGATGGCGAAGCCGTCGTCGGATGCGCTGAGCCAGATTGGTGAATGGATGAAGGAGGGGAAGGTCAAGGCTGTGGTTGATGAGGTGTTTGAGTGGGAGGATGCGCCGAAGGCGTTTGAGAAGTTGAAGACGGGGAGGGCGAGGGGTAAGATTGTTGTTAGGGTGCCGTTGGATTTGGATAAGGCGAAGGAGAAGGCTGAGGGTGGGGGTGCTTGAAGAGGGTTGAAAGTCCAGTCTGTCAGTGGAGTATTGTTTCGTTGGACAAGCACCGGATATATTGATTTGAAGACAGGGTTTTGTCGTTCCCATATTGCTATGCACTTCCATCCGCTGTTCACCGGGCTGCTTCATTCTACTCAGCCTAGTACATTTCGCGAAAGGGATTGCGACTAGACCAGACTCATCATTCACGACGCGAGCACGTACGTCGAGCCCAGTGTTTGCCTAGATCGCGGTCCTCGTGCGCCTACTTAGCTCGCGACTTATCACGTTACTAGCTAAGCACATATAACTGTACATCGTGATAGCCCTACATAGCTCAACTTAAGGCGCCTGGACTACACCTTCCACTCCAATCGCTACCGCCATACCACGAGTATCGCGAGACTGCCAAGATGGTCCCCCGAAATCCACTCAAGACCAAGGCTAAGGCAATCTCATTGTAAGTCGGCGTAGATGTGCGGACAAGCAGCTTTCCAGCAACTCACAACTGCGCAGCATCATACAGAAACGAAGGGATAATCAAGAGCTGTAAGTGAATCGCTAATTCTCATTCTTCAGATGCTCACAAAGCTATTGCAGGAATAGTGCGAATGACAAAGAGATAGAAGAGCTTGAGACTAAGCTGCGTGCACTTCAAAGCACGCGAAGCACACTTCAGCGCAAGAAGCGAAGCTTGAATACGTAAGTGTGAGACTCCAACACAACCCAGATTGATCACTGACGTCGCATTTCCTTCAAGCAACTTCGGCAAGTCAACTGATGACTACACCTGCATATTGAACCGCCAGTTCGCCGCCGAGATGTTCGAACGTCTCTCTGCCCGCGAATTGCGAGACATGGTTTACTTCCATCTCATGGGTGGGGCTCCAGATGTCAGCATCATACAACGCGGAAAGGACCTGCCCGATAACGAAGGAAACTGGTACTACTTCCACGTTGATCACAGTGACCGTCGCGGCCAGGCTCGCGTTCTCGACAACAAATTTGCGCACTACTTTAAAGAGAAGTATATGGGAAAGGAATTCATGATCGAATTCGCGGAAGAGTTCAACAGGCATGCCTCCTACAACGTCTGGCACATCGATGACGTTCCTTTCCTACTTGGTGTTGGCCCCTTGAGAGACGCGCCCTTCCGACCCCTCGATTTCCTCCGAACGCTTTCAGTCGACATATTCATTCCCATCCCCTACCATCTTGTCCCACCTGGCCGGGACTATATGGATTTTGCGCAACGCCCCCAGGACTATGTGATAGCTCGTCACATGACAGCAGAGGCTAATTTAAAGAGGGAACGCTTCGAGAGCCAGGTGAGTTGGCTTGGCGATCTCGCGGCAACAGCACAAGTTTCCAGAATGAGCGTCACACTTAATGTCAGTGTGCGGACGAAGATTGCGCTTTACAGGTACAAAGCTGTACTGCTCCCGCATATCCAAACGCTTGTCGAAAAGGATTGCAAGGTCGTTGTTTCGTACGAGAAGCGGGGCAGGAACGTATACCCGCAGCCGGGGGATACCGAAACAGTTAACTATGATCGGAGCATGTTGCTGTCAGCGGGCCAGGTGGAAGCTGCTATCGCCGCTCCTTTCGAAAGTCCCCCTGATAAATTTACTCTAGAAACCATTTTTTCACCCAAGCGCGCATGTTAGATCTAGAAGACAAGAGGTATGAGCGCTACACGCGCACGTGTTTCTACGTGCAGTGTGGTGCAGCTTAGAAGGAGTCAGTGAGAATAGGGGAATATAGCATCACCGTGTACCACATGGTGCTAGGCTCGCGCACTGCTTCACATTCTTGTAAGAGATTAGTCTTTGCTCAAATATCACATTTGGTTTCACAACAACTTCGTGAAAGGGCGCCGAACGATGCAGTGTCATCAGTAACGGAAATACACACCGGAACAAATGTTGTACTAATGAAAATAGTTCTCGTTTAATGTGTCAAAGATGCCATGTATCGCTGGTCGTGTGTTTGAGAACAGCTCTTGTACGAGCGCATATATTTACGAGCGCGTTTACACCACCCGATGGCATAGCAAGACCACACCCCTGAAGCCATCTCACAATACCTTTCCGCGTGGTGACTACATTGTTTTGTTGAGGAGCCGCAGTGATAGGAATAGAGATCCTAGAGAACACGAAATCTTACGACAACATCGAGCTTCCACTGTATCGATAGACTCAACGTATTCAAACCCGGTTCTATTTGATGATAAGCACATGCAAGATATCCATGAGGCTAGTTACTTACTAAGACACCAGTCTTGAGTCGGTGGCTTTTCTAGCGCGACCTCGGACGGGTAAAGTCACATTTCCAGCTAGAGTAGATATCAGTGTTACGACGGGAATCACGTCGATATGACTGAACTTCCCCGTCAACCTTCACTCCGTGGTCTTGCAGATCATGCACAAAGGGAACCAGAGCTCGCTCAAAGCCTCTCGCTCCTGTAGGCGTCCAGGTGCGAATCAAGATATGCAGTTCGAGCTTGTTCAATCGCTTGATTTTGGCGATGGCAGCAAGCGCTTTGACCTTTTCGTTGAAGTCACGCTCGGTAGCGACAGATTCCAAGCGTTGAGGATTTCCTTCAAGGTGTTGTCTAAGCTCAAACTGTCCCGTTCTGCGCCAAGTGAGTTTGTTGACATCCTGATGGGCTTGGAAGGATAGCAGCACAGTGAGTGAGCGAATGAAGTCGAAAGCCCGCAGCGGAAGTGATGCTAGCGGCAGGCCATTTTCCAAAAACTCCTCCAAATTGTTCGGGGGATAAATGCTATGTTTTGCGCGTCTGTGAACTTCTTCCAAGATCTCTTTCTGGAAAGCCGTGCCCATAAACTCACTCCTTAGATAATGAGGGATGGGATCGAGTTCACTGTCGTTCCACGAGCTGAACGTCCATCTAGGGCCGGAGGAAACGCGCCAATCCTGACCCAGGAGTGACACTTCTGCTGAATGAGGGAGAAGGTAGTCATAGATCATGTCTCGCAACTCGCGAGGAAGCTTATCAAAGAGACCTTGAGAGAGGCTTTGACACCAAGACTGGCCGTATCGTTTAGCAGCAGTATATTCTTCATAACGTAGTGCCCTTTGACGACGCTTCAGCGATTGGAATCTAGACTCGGCTTTCATCATCTCAAGTCGAGCGGCAGACGTGTTCGAATTGTTGGCTTCGGTTTTCTTGAGGGCTAACGCCAGCGCTCGTCGGTTTGAGTCCACGAGCTCGGCAGCCATGTCCGGAATCGAGGACGGGGTCTCGACCGCGCCTACTTTCATCGAGGTGTAGATGAATTCGGCGTAGGTTAATCGTCGATATCGAGGGTAATAGTCTAAGGTAGACGGGTCTATGGGTTGAGGGTGGCTAAGTACGGTTGACAGGAGATAACCGAGACATAAATCGCTCAGGGGACAGACCAGTGCTTAGGCAACAGCAAGTGATCGGAAGATTAGTACTCAGTGATCTGTGTTTACACGTCAATATCTAGAATGAATGTCATGAGCTTGGACCAATGGCGGTCATTCCAGTGAATCTCTCACTTTTTCGTGGAGTGGAAGACGGCCGTTACCCTATTCATTGGAACCAGAATATCGAATCGTTAGTGCAGCTTTCGCTACACGACAATGGAAAGCCTATATGTAAACAAGGTGTGTAATCCAAGCAATAGCCCACAAAGGCTGGTACCGAGCTGTATAAGGGTCAGGGGATGGATCGTGACTGAACCACAGATGTCGGTCTAAGCCGCTGCTCTATCGAGATTGCACACTCGCGCAAGATCACATGTCCGAATGAAGTAAAGAACGTGTATACAGCTGTCAGGGAAGTGTGGGAAAGTTGCCTACATGCCTGCGACGATGTCTGGAGAGGACTTGGGGATGAAACGCGTAGTGTAGCAACCCCCGATGCTTTCTTGGCGTCGCCCACGAACTTCGACATTGTCGCATACCCCTTCAACCTCCCAAATCTCCAAAAGTAATGTAATACCACCGCGATGTCGTCCATACCGCGGCGCATCATACTCATCGCATCGTCCGTCTCCCTCCTCCTCTTCATCGCAATCTCGCTAGCGACCGCCATCGAAGTACGCGCACCAACCACACCAGTCATACAGATCAACCTCGCGCAAGCTGCAAGAGTCGGAGATGGCGATGATATCGTCGCGGCGAAGGCGCTGTTGAACGGCACTGACTTCGACCGTGGCGATGTGTACAACGGCAGCAGCATCGTGTCTGGCGCAACGCTCGTACCCACAACGATGACCGAAACCCAGGACGGGATGATTGGCTTCACACCGGAACCACAAACGAGCGCGAGTTGGAGTGCTGAAGGTGTCTTGGGGCCTATTGCTACGCCAAAACCGTCCGTCAAGCCTAAGCCTCGACCGCCGACAACCCCACAAATACCAATCCTCGCTCTTACATACTCCGGTGCAGGCGGCCCTAAGCATTGCCGCGGCGAACTCCTGCAAAAGACATACTTTCCGCCGCCTCTCGAAACGTGGAAGAACGGCACATGCATCACTCTCCCAAGCGAAGCGCGATGCGGCGTGTTCTATTCGAACAAAGGCGACAACTGCGAGGCGCAACTATTCAACATGCCAGACTGCTATAACACGACACGATCGTACGTGAACACGGTCGTTTTCATGCCCGAAGAAAGAGCAGTTGGTGCGCTTTGGAGCAGCATGTGGGTGCGATGTGGTGTCGACGTGCCTGAAGCCAAGATGCTTGATCCGAGTATTCTTGGTGGTGCGCTGAAGAAGCCTGGCGGAGGTTGAAGCTGTCACCGAACGTAAAGCTGCGCCAACACTATGCACATGGACTCCTTGTATCAAATCGAAAGCAGTGGCTATGCATAACCATCATAGCCTATGCCTCGTCCATTGCGTCATTGTCATCGTCGTCATCTTCATCTTCGTCTTCGTCTTCGTCCTCGTCATCGTCGTCATCTTCATCTTCGTCTGTGGACCGATCTGAATCATCGAATCCGTCTTCGGTGGTGCTGCGATCTGTCTCGGTATCATGATCCGTGCTATTGCCATCAATATGCAAATCTTCATATGGTCTTTCGAGAAAGTATTCTTCAATGGGCTCCGACCCGTCACACACGCGTACACGTACGACATCTGACGCGTCACAAATTTGAGGAAACAGTTCCCAACCCGTCTCGCACCAGCCACGGCGCTCTGACCTGCCACGATGGATCACATGTCGGTACCACGTCACGTTTGCAATCTTCAACTCTGCGATGCGAAAGTCCCCCGGGAACTTCCAAGTATCTGCTGGCATCGGCCGTTCGTCCCGATGGTAATCCAATTCGACATCCATGTCGCGCAATTCCAAGCACGGTAGTGGCCCTTGCCTGTGGCTGAATGCACGGACAATAGCAAGAATCTTCTCTCGAGGCTCGTGTACCTCTCGAGTGATGTACCTATAGCTGGTGAGCACGAGCCGTCGAGGTTGAGTCTTTGCCAGAAGGTCCAGGTTTCCCTCCGGCCACGGCCCGACATTCCGTTCGCTGTTATTGTGGAACGTTGTGTATACGATCGTCAACGACTCGAGGACTGGCATACGGGTCGAACTGGAAATGCCAGCGCCGTATCGTAGACATCCCAAGTCGAGGACGAGGTGTTGGAGATGGGGTAGTGGCTTCGCAAGGAACGGGGAGAGTTTTATTCGACCGCGGTACGATATCTCATACGGCGCTGAGACTCTGTGTGTTCCCCTGTAGTCGAATCCTAACAAAAGCGACCTAAGAGCTTCCGCGTGTCCGCTTTCGTGTATCGATGTGTAAAGTTTCTACGTTCACGTGTTAGCCTCTATTTTGAGACTATCTGTGGAAACGATGGGTGATTTGACGTACTCCAAAGATGTCTATAGAGCGGAAGGGACCCTGCCTTCGTTCTGGAATAGTTTCATTGGCGACGTCTTTGTCATAAGAGTCACGGGGATCGTTTGGCTTAAAAGACTCAAAGATTGGGACACATCTAATGCTTTCCAAACGAGGCGCAATGCTGAGAATTGTCTTGAAAGCGTCCGCCAGATGGTCCTGTATCCAGACCACCCGGGATCGTTGTATGGGTGTTTTGGCTATCTTGGCACCGCCGATAGTGAGCTGTTTGAACGACTGCGACACCCAGGGAAGCTGCAACAATCGCGTCAAACGGCCCAGATGCTCCTCAGTGCATTGGAAGGGTACATCATGTAGGACCTCTAGGAACGCTTTTTTCAAAGCGTTACTGAGACCTCGACATGCTAGACGGGTGTTGTACACTGCCTGGCAACTCACCACCAGTAATCGCGGTATGACTGGTGCGACGGAATCGTTGTATGGAGCATATTCAAGGAGATTCATTCCGATCATCTCGATGAGTTCGATCGGAAGATCAATTATGGTTCTGGGTGGCGCTGACGACATAATGAAATTTGAGTGGGCGGCCTATCTCGACAATGGACAATTATGAGGCTGGAGAGATCAGATTTTGAGGGTTGGAGCTATGGCGGGGATGCGCTGGGATTAGTAAGGGTAATTAGAGCTAGGCCATTCATGGATTAGCGGCTGCGCTACCATCCAGCCGACCTCGGGAAATCCTCTCTCCTCATACCTCCGCGATGGAGAGCACCAAGGTCGCGTCTTCGGGCACACCCATCATAGCGGTGAAATCTTATTCAGATCGATGAATTTTCGTCAGCCGATAACCGCGATCTGATATCAAAGCTCCCTTTGAGTCACCAAAACGTGCAGACGATGAAGCCAAGAACACCTTGACAAGTAAAGCCACAAGCTATGATGGCGTACACAATCATTTAGCAACGAGATGCAAACTCAATGCACTTTCCTTCGGCATCAAAAAAAAGTCTAAAAGACTCAGGCTTGACTGGATTACGGTCGTGATGGTTACACAAGGCCATGACTGCAACGAGAAAGATGTGCTGCGCTCAGCAGCAGCAGAATGCGAAAACCAGAATCTAATTCAACCTCATTCTCATCTTCACTTTCACTCTCACTGTCAGCTTCATCTCCAATGGCACTAGTCTCTTAAAGTGCCGCATCAAACGGACGAACGCTTCACCTACACAGATTTCCTGCCGCTTATTTTCTGCTACCCATGGACATCGCGCAGCTTGAAAGTCATGTCAAAATCCACGTCAGCAAAGCTAGCAACCCTTCGCAACGCCTTGGCTGCGCTACCAGACAAAGATGTCCTGCACAAATACCTCGGAAGGTCGACAACTGCTCCAAACCTACTTCGTGACGCTGTCCTCGTCGTCCTCCACCGCAAATGGTCAGCTCACCCACCGTATCGCCTCACCGGGCTTGGAATCACCACCTACGACCGATCTAGCATCAATCAAGGACAGCCTATAATGGCCGGCCCGCACGCAGAAGACTTGCTACGCAAAGTATGGTGTCTCCACCTCGTCATCCGCTCCACCGCGCACCTCGACGCTACAGCCACCGGTCTCGATCCTTTCCATTTCGGCACCACGGTCTATGTGTCCCAACAAGAAGCTCTTGTCCTGCTCGAGCACATCTGGCACCAGCCTATGGACGAGCAGAACGAGGACTCTGGCTACCGACCCATCATATACATGTCCTTCGGCTCCAACAGCAGCATCAGCAGGGTACGCAAGACGGCGTTCGACTTCGACCCAACCCTTCTGGATACCACGGTAGCGAGTCTCGATGCGCAAATCATACCCCAGCAATCGAAGATCACTCGTCACGCCGACGCCGACTTCGCATACCTCCTCAGGCAGTTCAGCATCCCTGTATATCACTCCGACAACAGCGGCAACGCAGCCATGTACGCCACCATCGTCGCTATCCTCTCAACCCTCCGATTCGAGCTCTATGGATCTCTACAGAATGCGAAAGCAAAGCCGGGGCGGGTGGGACAGTCAAGTTCCAAGTCTGCGATGTTTGTGGTTCAGAGCTTGATGAACTGGCCCACGCCGGCGCCGCCTGTTGGTATAGGGGTCTTTTGCTGGAGATGTGGGAGTGGTGAGCATGGGTTTTTGGAGTGTCACAATGCGGATCTGAAGTGTAGGAGGTGTGAATGTGCAGTGCAGGAGTGGAGGAGGAAAAATGCTGGGACGCATATGGAGGGATCGTGTGCGTTTGGGCCCCGTTGAGAAGATGGAGCGGGCTAGTGTGGGAGCAGCTATGTGGATATCGTTAGTGTCACTACGAGTCGTTGATTCATGTAGCGGTGATGAAGGCAGAAGTTGGAAAAGGCTGGGGTCACGTCAACCAAAGAAAAGACTGTTCACAGGTTTGGAGCCTACATAAAGATATGAACATGCAAAGTAGGTGGCCCAATGTTAAGGTTAGGCTCCAGGGTATTCAGCGTTTCTAATGTATGAGGTGGGATCTGGCTTGTACCCAGTGTGATGGTTTCATTCGTAGCTGCGTAGCTACCTGGGTGTTCTACCAGTAGTCCTTTCAAACGTTTCCTTGGTCGCATCTCTCGCCTCTGTCCCCATAGACTTCCTCAATCTACTGCCCTCCAAATCCATAGTCCCTTGGCGGTATCGGTAAGTACTGGTACATACACCTCGGCGTCTTATGTGTGTTCCGCGCACCAAACAGCCTCTTGACACCCGAGTTGCTGCAAATCTGACAGGTCAGAGCAGTGTAGCAGGATTTGGCGAGATGACTCTTGTGATCGCATCGAATGCAGTACACCAGCTCTCCCCAGGGTGGCGGCGACAGCGACTGTCCAATTTCCATGACTCCAGCCACCACTTCTGACATACTACGGCCTTGGACCACGGCGGGTGGCGAGCCGGGGACGTCGGGGTACATCCACGGCTTTAGGGTGAGTAAGACGGCGGCCATGAGAGTGGCGGCTGCGTCGTTGCCAGCGGTGTGGAGGTTGGGTACAACCATGTTGAAGTGAGCGAGGAGATCTTTGAGTCCAATGAACGGTCCACGTGGTGCCTTTATACCCAGCTCTTGCGCCATGAGCTGCGTGTCGATGACCTTGACGATAGTACCGTAGCTCAGCAGGTCGACGCCGAATGCGCGTTGCATGTGTTCGAATTCGTTCTCTACCGCGTGACCGACCAAGATAATGGGCTGCAGATCAGAGCCGTCTCCGTATTCCCGCGGTCGCACAAACGTGTTGATGAGTACCTGCTTCACCTCGTCCATGGTGACGAACTTGGTCTTGCCGAATAGGAAGTTATCGGGGTCTCCAGCGCCAGGAAATCTGTTGATGAGGTGGGCGTTTTCGATGATGCGGGCGTGCGCGACTTGGATGCTAGAGAGGATATTTTCGGCGTGTATTGTTGGGGTCAGTCCCTTCTGCATTAGTTCTGCAATACCGAGCTCGGTGGTGGGTTTCGGCTCTTTTTGCCACCACTCTGCGTCGATGCAGACGACAGCGGCCTCATTGAGTCGTTGGGGGGAGCCGACAGCGGGTATACCGCAGAAGTGGCCCAAGACTTCAAATGCGGAGGTGTTCTGGAGGGACTGCTGGAGATGGTCGTTTGGCGTCATATAGTCCTGATTGGCGCTCATCTTTTCGGCTGACCGAAAGTCTCTCGGTTATGTGAGGTAAAGCCCTGGGATGTGTTAGCCTGAAGATGTAGGTGCGCTGGAAGTACAGCCGCAAGTTCTTAGAGAGGTGCTTGGAGAGGTTATGGAAGGGGTGGTTGAAACCAGAGCACGTTAGGTTGTATCGCAAACGCGAATCAAGAGGAGTTGGCTATTGTAGAGAAGTCGGCGTCACTTGCAGTTCGCGGAGTGCGCTAGAACCCGTGATATACCAAACAAGCTAAGTGTGGACCTCAAAAACGAAGTGAATGTGGCTCACTAGCGCCAGACTGGCTTCTTTCTTCGATGTCGTGAAAAAGACGTAGAACTCCATGGGCCATGCTACGTCCACGTGATACCCTGCGCCTGTCCAGGTGTGCTAGCTGTTGCTAGCTCGAACTTCCATTATTCCCATGATCTTGTCCGCACTCATCTAGCCATGCCCGGGCCTTCTTCATCTTGGTCGGCTGTCGTAGTGACAGATGCACCATCTTGTTTTCCTGCTAGCTCTTCCTGGCTACCGTGTATGTTCGTCCAAAAAGTATCCAATCCCTTCGGCCTCTTGTGCTTATGGCGTGTTGAATCACTGCCAACGGTACGCAGGTTGTAGCTCCATCCATGGACTTTCTGAGTTGTTCTGTCATTCGAGTTGAGAAGGACGGCGAAAGAGGGGCAAAGCCCGATCAAAATGGCTAACTCGTGTCAGTATTGAGCGACTGGATCAACGGAGCAGATCAAGCTAAAAGACACATAGGCGACTTACTGACAGCTGTCTCAGCCATACTCCATACTGCAAGCCATGTACCGTCCATCGTCTTGCCAGTCCTGACAGTATGCGCAGTGACATTGGCAGCGCGTAGAGTGGCGATCAAGATGCAAAATACTGCGCTGGCAAATAAGACGATGATAGCAGTTTTCTGCGTGCGCGGCATCTGAAGGTTCCACGTAAGACGCAAAGGAAATGCGATGACTAGGGATCGTCAGCAGCGATTTCGAAGCGTGCGGTTTGATACCGAGAGTGCTTACGCATGATATTGGTGATCGTATCCGCACCGAAAGAGTACCAAATGCTGACGAACTGCCTAACTCTGTTGTTGCAACCTCCAGATCCATCGAAGAAGCTGTGCAGTGATACGCAAGATGTGAGAAAAGCGACATAGTTTCCAATGAGTGACTGTTTGTCATGTCAGCATACAGTGGTTTTCTTGTCAAGATGTAGGGGGAAACTCACAATGACCCAGAAAACGACAAGGAGCCACCACATCCGATTGTACACCCTCGGCAGCCCGACAGTTAGTTTCCTGTAAAGAAGAAGCAGGCCCAACTTGACAGTCCATAGGATGGCCCAGAAGAACATCAAGGCAGGAAAAATGAGTCTGCCGGTGAGATAGACATGATAAGGAAGCTCAGGGTAGCGTGGCATCTTGCCTTCCGTTACCTCCTGCACTTTACCCCGTATGGGCGACAGGACAATGTAGAGTATGCATTGCGCAAGAAAAAGAACGTACGCAAAAGCCATGCAGCAGTCTTGTGCAGTTATTCTTCTCGGTCGCAGATACTGCAGCAAGCATCGGGCTATTATAGCCACTGACACTATGGAGATGGATACATAGCCAACTACCCGTACCGTTGTCTGTGGAAACGATGCGCTCGAGCCTCCGTCATTGGATTCGTGAGTAGAGACAGTCATAACAGTGACTCTGAAGAATGAAAGAGTAGTGCCAACTGGAGGGGCAACGTACTGGCAAGGAAAGGACGCCCAGGGTAGACAATGGGGTCTATTGCTACAAACAGTGCACCCAGCATCAGGTATAAGAGTCGTCCGTCATCCTTCTTGACCGCGTCAGCGGTACAGTGGATCTCAACGTGCCAGAATCCTGGTGTATGGATTGCAGTCTCATGTCGCGGCAACTTTGATTGCAACAATGAGAAGGAAGAGGCACAGCTGAAGGAACTCTCATTGCGTGTCGCCGCGCCGTGTTTGATGGATCCATGCTCTTAGCGTAGCAAAAGTCTGATGCGAGATGCCCGTCCCAGATACTCTCCGAGCGACGTGTCGCACGCATTATTCAATTTCCGAATCGATAAGCAACATTCAGAGTGCGTGTGTTAGTCGGTGGACGTCTGGGAGCCTATCTGCCTGCCCTGACCAACTCCAGATGTCAGGGGAAACTTGTCGGCGTTGACAGGCCATCGAGTGGCTAATGAGGCTTGCCACGAGCTTACCGCCCGGGACAAGAGCTGGAAGCTGCACCTGCCTGATAAACGCTAGTTGTAATCATATAGGTGCGAGCGTAGCGAAAGGATCGAATCCAGAATATGTACAAGAAACTTGGTGGTGATGGATGATGGATTGAAAGAGTCGTGGAGAACCGATGGCTGGGTCCACCCGCAGACCGTGCCGCAATGCCAAGCGGCGCTAGTGGCGGAGCACGGAACCGAGCCGTCTCAACCCGATTTCCGTCTCGCTTTGCATCAACATTTGCAGTCCGATTGCTTGCCTCCCTTACAGAATGCGTTAACTAACTGTCTTGGATCTGACAATGGGCGGAAGAGATGCACTTTATATGCGTATTGTTCCAAGCGCTCGACAAGACATCTCTCGAAGAAGAGGGGCTTAGTGCCTAAGATTAAAAGTGCAATCCCTTTAAAGTTAGCCAGGCATACAAGTCGCACTATCTAGGTACAGGATCCTGCAGGGACTGTGCTTGCTCCTTACTTCCGCGAGGCAATATGTGCGACTTGCATACTGTGGGCATCTCGGTTTGCGGCTTGCCGCCCGTCACCTGCAGAAGTAACGATCTGAACCCTCGCGATTGGACAGTTTATATGATCTCACTAACACGCGCTGTACATCGCATAGAAAACGCGCAACGGCGTTTCTAGACCCGTAAGAGCCGTCTCATTACTCGCCCTGGGGGCTCCGCGGGTTTGGATACGACTACAAAAGGCTTGTCTCCTGCGATCGATGGCCTGTCCCTTCACATATAGGCCGCAAAAGTTCCGATCTTAATCCCTTGGGTGCGCGGCTATTTACTTCAGCTGTCATGAAGCTTTTCCATCAACTATGCGTTTGCGCTCTTGCGGTGGCAGCTGGAGCATCAACTCAGGATGTCTTCGAGCCGGCTGACTTCAATGTGACGGAGGCTCTTATTGACAACGGCATCAACGTGTCTACCATCCCCGCCTTGGCTGGTCTGGCGGCCAGATCCTCCTTGAAGGGCTGCTCCATTGCCGTAGGTTTCATTTACCCAATCTTACCCATCTTCCGCTAATTAGCTTCGGAAAGTGCAACTCCCTCAAGCTCGTTTTTGGAGCGGCCAAGGTATCCAGCGCTGCGCCAACAACGTACTGGTCTATACAGCAGCTCGAAGTCGAACCTCATTGCACGTTTAAGCCTAGTACCGCCCTAGATGTCTCGAGCCTAGTACTGATCGCACGTCTCACAACATGTCCCTTCGCAGTCAAAAGCGGAGGCCATGCGGCCTTTCCCGGCGCATCTAGCATTGAAGGTGGCATCACTGTCGATATGGTCAACCTGAACCAAAAGAAACTCTCTACGGATAAGAAGACTTTTACCGTAGGCCCTGGGAACCGATGGAAGGAGGTATACGACTACCTGACGCCCTACAATCTTGCCATTGTTGGTGGACGAGTAAGTCGAACGATCAAATTCAATACCTTGAGTTCGTTACTGATGCCAAATAGGCGGCATATGTCGGAGTCGGCGGACTCACGCTCGGCGGAGGTATCAGTCACCACACCAACGAGTACGGCTTAGCTTGTGACAACATTGCCTCATATGAGCTCGTCACCGCTTCGGGTATCATCCTTACTGTGAGCCAAAAGACTTTCCCAGACCTCTATTGGGCCCTTCGCGGCGGCGGCAACAACTTCGGCGTGATCACGGCGTTCAACTACGAAACCCTACCTCAAGGTCTTATGTTTGCGAGCAAACGCCAGTACAACGCAACTTACG
This sequence comes from Alternaria infectoria, assembly GCF_024043175.1. Taxonomy (NCBI): domain Eukaryota; kingdom Fungi; phylum Ascomycota; class Dothideomycetes; order Pleosporales; family Pleosporaceae; genus Alternaria; species Alternaria infectoria. The sequence continues at coordinate 827,433 of NW_026250701.1, forward strand.
CGCCTGCCCTGTTCGACGCGTTTGGAAACACAGTTGAGGCAGCTGAGACCGATACCAAGGCCGCCCACTTTGTTGCCGTCGCTTACTCTCGTGGCGTCAAGATTGCATCGACTGAGTACGAGTATTTCGAGCCGGTCGACCCAGCGAACCCACCCGCTATACTGAAGGAATACCTCGCATTGCCTCCACTCACCGACAACACCCGTAATTGCAGTCTGGCCGACACAACCCCTGGTCTCAGCCAAAGCATGCCAGACGGCTTCCGCACGACTATGTGGTCCCAGTCCTTCAAGTTGAACACAGAGTTGATGAAGCGCATGACGGATTATCTTTTCAAGATCGCGCCCGGCATCCCCGTCGGCTCGCCCAGTGTCACGTTCCAAGCCTTCAGCAAACCCGCCATCAAGGCCATGCAGAAAAAGGGCGGTAATGCACTGGGTCTTCGGCCAGAAGACGGTCCTCTATTCCACGCCCTCTTCTACCTGTCTTGGGCGGACGAAAAGGATGACAAGGTGGTCTTGAAAGCGGCTCAAGACTTCCTGAGCGCATCGGTTGCCATGGCGAAGGAGCTGGGTGCGTATAGTGACTACATGTACATGCCGTATAGTAGTCCTTACCAGCCTGTCATCTCGGGCTACGGCGCGGAAAACGTGGCTAGGCTGAACAAGGTCTCGAAAAAGTACGATCCCACAGGTGTGTTCCAGAACTTGCAGCCGGGTTACTTCAAGCTTGATGGTGGGGCACCGTACGGCCAGGTTGTGTAGGAACACCGTAGCACATTCTGATCGACAATGCATGATATGCGCGCACTCATTCTGCGAAGCCCATAAGGGTAGTATTGTCGACTGAACGATGCATTTTGTCATGCCTATTGGGTTAGCTGCCCAGGTGCCTCAGCCTTGTCATACCTAGGTACCCTCATCTGGCAGACCACTACCGCATGGCCACGTTGTCTGGGCGGCACGTGTTTGCTGTCTCAGCCTTACCACATTTCTTTCGTCGAGCTGCTCCGCCATTTTCGAGCGAATAATGACATGCAATCTCAATGCAAATGAAATCCCTTAGCAGCTAGTCCATGCATTTCTCCATGTTGCTGAGCTTCTGTGGGCCCTCGATTACGTCACGACTAGAAGTATGACAGAGGCAAACTCGTCCTTGCACCATCGTATTGACGCTTAAATCTGACATACTCATACGTAGCTGCTAAAGACGCCACTTTCCACATGCGGATGCATGGCGCAGCAGGTAGCGCTGCATCTCACGTGGGTGGCGCCCAAACTTCAAAACCCCGCAAGATGGTGTTCAGCCTTCCTTTCTGATTTCACATCTCCCCGTCCGCCCCGACTTATCCGACGATGTAACTTTGGCTACAACGCTACCCTGGGCAGATCGCATCGTACTATTGACCGCCACGATGGCGCGTGAACCGGAACCGCTCGAGCGTGTGCGTGCGTTGGTTTGCGAGCCTTGCTGGGTGAACTGCTTCGATACCGAGGGGTTTGAGAAACTGGGACGCGGTGATGTTGATAAGTTTGAATACAAAGTGAGTGTTGCACGCGGTCAACTTGTTATGACTTGCATGATACAATGCGGTTGTGGATTGCAATTGCGACAATCACCTCAGACAACAAATGACTACAAAGTAAGCTGACCCAAGGGTTGGATTAGATTACTGGAGAGAACATTCAAGCGGGTCTCAGGACTGGATGCACGTGGTGTTCTATGGTCTACCAAGTCTACTCCGGTCTGAAAACGTCTGCGAAGAGCTGTGAAATCAGGCTGTACACAAATGTCTTCCATGTCATCACACCACCAGGCAGGAACCTTTACGGATTTCAGCTGAGGGCCGACACGGTATTGCATCGCTCCCAAGGGCTTGAATTCTTTACCGAATACGATAATTTTGCCGCGCAGCAAGTCACCGCTCGAGCAATGGATGGAGATGTGGCGCCATCAAAGACTTATCCCCAGATTTCGAGGTGGCTCAAGGAATGCGTTCAGCACCCATGCTGTGCTCAGATAATCGATTCTGCTCTCCCAACACGTCTTATTGAAGTAGAGACAGGAAAGATCTGCCATACGAACGGAACCTTCGGGAAATTTGTAGCATTGTCATATTGCTGGGGAACTGGCTCGCAAATTCAGCTGCGGACGGATACTATCGGGACGCTGATGCAGAACTTCAATTTTGATCACCTACCTCAAACCATCAAGGATGCTATCCTCGTCACACGTTCGCTTTCGATTCGCTATCTCTGGGTATGTTGGGCATTCCTATTCGATCACAATCCACGACTCGCTCGTCTAATTAGATCATACTAGGTCGACGCACTCTGCATAATTCAAGATGATGCGGAAGATCAAGCCTGCGAGATCGGGTCCATGGCCGAGATATATAGCAATGCTTATATCACGATCCTGGCTTCCAGTGCAGGAGACGCGGCCCACGGATTTCTAGCAGATCGTCACAAGGTTGAGAAATCTACCGCACGAATACCGTTTCGAGTAGCGCCGAAGAAATTCGGGAGCATCATGGCTCGGGAGCACGTACCACTTTCGTCATCCATCAAACAAAACCCACTGAGCACACGGGCATGGGCCTTACAGGAACAGATAATGGCTAGTCGGATACTGGCCTACACTAAGCATACTTTAGAGTGGCGATGTGCAGCAGGTATTATGAATTTGAATAACTCATTGAACGTAAATTCGGGTTTTGAGCCAGAGTCAAAGTTGATCTCCCAGCTTAGCACGGACCCTGAAGAAGCCCTCTCGGAGTGGTTAAAGATCGTCGAGGACTATTCGCGGCGACAGACATCCCTACAAAGCGACAAGTTGCCCGCCATCGCGGCTTTGGCGGAAAGATTTGCTGCAGTCCTAGGGCATTACTATGCGGGTCTATGGCGGTACGAAATCATCAAACAACTGTGTTGGAACTCAACAAGTTATCCACAAAGACAACGTGTAGGCAACTCGTACAGAGCACCATCTTGGTCCTGGGCTTCTGTTGAAGGGATCTCTATGCGGAATCAACCTTATGAAGAAGACTGCTGCAACTTGATATCGGCGGTGGTAGTTCCCAAAAACGCTCAAGTTCCGTATGGAGAGGTGGCCCATGCATCGATCAAGATCTGTGGAAGGGTATTCATTGCCAGCGTTGAAAGAGCAGGCAACTATTTCTATCCGATGCGCACACTTGATCAACAGAAGAATGGGGTAGTCGAACCACTATTGCAAACATTTTACAAGACCTATTTCCAACAAGACACCAAAAATGCGGGTCTTGGCCGGGGCTCGGCATTCGAAGCGCACTTTTCTTGGGATTACGAAGACTGCCGCAGTGATCCTTTGATTGTTCGTAAGTTTCCCTCAACCCTAACAACTTCTGTCAAACAACTCTAAAAGTCGATGTTCGTCCATATAGTACTCGTACCATTGACAAAGTGGCTGGGGATAGTGCAACTTGCAGAACTCTGCCAAGGTCTCGTTCTAATCCCGGCGGGGCCAGGCATCTTACGGAGGATTGGCACGTTTGGATGGCTTCGAGAACGTGAGATAGGGGATGTCGTCGTGCAAGAGATTACTATCGTTTAGCGGAACAAGTACGGCTTTGACCCCAACGAGTAGCACACTGGAGCTGTCGACAAATATGCGCATGGTTTCAGATGACTGCGGCCCCGGGGGCAGACGCAGTAAACTGTAGTACTAATTAGTTCACTGCCGCAACAATGCTCTTTCGTGAACAGTGCACGAAAGAATATGCCACGTAGCTGTGTCACGGTGATTCCGTAGAGAAAAGCGGTGAGCGTATACATTTGAGAGCGAGTCAGATACACGATGATTGCGCCGAAAGGAATGAATCTCGTAAAGCCTCATAAAGCACCGGAGAAACCGAAATGATGATTACAAAGACTGCAATGTGACCCATCAACCATCACGAGTTTCGCAAAGCGCAAAGCGCGAAAGAAGTCCCATCTTCCAAAAAAAGCTAAGAATGAGTATGATTTCGCTAGTTTCGCTATGCAGTGCAACTGAATGCTTTCGCTCTTTCTAAATGTAGTAACACCCAAAAACACCTCCCCAATCAAACAACAACAAAAAACAAAAGTAACGCCGCGGTCCAGTTTTCCCAAGTCCAGTCGATTCGTATCATTAGTTCGTAGCAGGTGATTGCCGTTGATATCACATCCGTCGTTCCATTCGCAGCAGCGCCTCTGCTCTATTGACTCCTCCAGCGTTCATTACGTTCAGCAGCGTGGTAGTAGTCGCATCCTTCAAGACTCGTTCGTGGGGCTGGTGGGGTTGGAGAAGTTGGGTGTGGCAGGCGCGGAGTAAGTCTGGGTAATGGGTTCGCAGACGTTGCGGTGGGTCTTCCAGTCTGACTTTTGGCAGTTGCGGTCGCAGTAGTAGGCAGCCTTGCAGCGGGAGCAGCGGCGGCGAGCAGGTTCGCCAGAGCATGTTGTGCACGCTGTTTGCATGTTAGCGTCAAGGCCCTAGCATCATGAAGTTTGCATCAAGTGAAGTGGTGTTGTAGTGCCAGGCCAGTAAGGCGGCCGGCGATAATTGTGGGATAAAGTGGAGCGCCACATGCGCACTAATGCAGCCCAGCGAATCAAATCGGGGTTCCTGCATCGCGCCACATGGGAGCTGGAGATGGGAGTCTGAACTTACGTTTGCTGTTGAATGCGCCGTTCAGGCTTTCGGTGCTGGCCATGGGACGCAGGGAATGGAAGAGTTCGGGTCGGTTGAATGCAGGGAGTGGTGAGGTTGTCGCTGGTGGTGTGGCTTGCGATGCGACAGAGCCGTCAGAGGACCGTCTCGGAATGTCTGGTTTACAAAGTTAGTATGCATCGCAATAGTGATTTCAAAGTCTGCAATTGCAACTTCGAAAAAGGACTCCAACATACCACTCTGCGCGCTATCCCTCCTGTCCATTATGGAATGTCGACCAGTGTTCACCGCTCCATTGCCATCGCCAAGACTGGACGTAAACACATTCAAACACACGCTTCGGGGTGGCATTTCTCCTTCTCTTTCTGTTTCGCAACGTCGTTTTCCTTTCAAGCAACCGGTCAAGGGCAAGGTGTTCTAGAAAAGAAAGAATTAGGAGAATAGAAGGGATGTCTGGTATTTCAAGCAAAAATGCGGTCGCTGCGCTCCTGCAAAGTTTCGCTGAAAAGCGGTGTGAGGTGTGGAAGCACAGATCGCAAACTAGCCCAGGAACAGGCTAAGGCTTACCGTTCCGCTGAAACGCGCGGTCATGTGTCTCAGCCTTGGGTATCAATTCACCGTATCATCTTGGAGATGGAGGTCTTCTCTTGCATCTTCTGTGCATTGTGTGGTTGTTGGAGTGCTTTGAGGCTTTCGCGTGGTGGTTGTAGTTCACGTTGCGCGACTGAGTTCCGATCATCGCGGGATCTGCAAAAGAAATCTCCGAATGCCTGGAGCGCGATTGAGTTTGAAAAGCAAGCAGCTCGATGCACATCCCCATTAACGGAAACGGCGAGACCGCCAGTTTGTGGGGTAGTCAGCGGCTGACGGTCCCCGTGGAAGCTTTGCGTGTACATGTCAGCAACAAGCTGATCAGGTATTGATTGTTCGCTGTTCATCTACAATCAACGCTGGCGCGACAGTAGTTTCTTTTGCCAGACGCAAGGGTGATGCCGGACGCGATGGCGATTGAGGACCCCTATTTCCAGCTTGACACTACTGGTCTGCCTGGAGATCGTCATAACGCCCGCATGCCGCGAAGTCAATTTCAGCTGACCTTGAGCTGCCGTTCACCGTGTTCGTTGTTCGAGAGAACAGGTTTGTGCTGATGAAAGGCCCAGCAACCGGTGAACTTGGTAAGCATTGCCGCTTACTACGGCAACAAGTCAGCTTCAGATCTGGAATAGATAAGAGAATCGCGAAGTATTGCCGAATCGATCTCCTCTATCGCCAGTATCCAGTCGATTTAGTAAGCGCCACGTCCGAAAGTCAAGTGGTACGTGATGTCGCGCGGATGAAAGGGTGCGCACGTGACTGACCCGCTTCGCGTGGTCCCACAATCTTCTCTGGACCCTCCTGCACTTGTCAGTCCAAATGCGGCTAGACGGTGTTATTGACCAGTCGAGCCAATACTGCATGCGACTCCAGACTTTGAGATGCTAGCGTACATACACTTGCTAATGTCACGAGGTACGTCGAATGCGAAGACACATGTCCAGGCCAGCTTCTAAGAGCATTGAGTGAGCGAGAGGTCACGCCAGTCGACTGGATTATTGGGCACGCCAGCGTTCCGACGATATCCATCGCCTGGTACCTCATCCTCAGCTATGACGGCGACTTGTTGCCTAGTCTTTGGTAACGCAGATTCACCGAGGGCTTGATCAAGACCACGGCAGACCTACTCGTATCAGCTGATCACAAATAACGGAAGATGCTTGGGCATGTTAGGAGAATGAAGCAGTGGAAGGAAACTCCGGCGACGTGCGCATCGAAGCTTGATTCCCGTAAGGCAACTGAGACAGTTCACAAGGAGCGACGGAGCGTTCCATCCTCCGAAGTACGACATGTGGAGACAAAGATGCCGTAATTCCTAGGCTTCGTAAGACGCCTCTGTGGCGGCATCGTATGGCGTATTTCTGGATATCGGATGCTAGTGGTTTCTGGTCGCCATGCATGGTAGCCTTGGGAGAGGGTCTTGGTATGGCATGGAAGAGCTTACGAGATGGGAGAATGACGACTGGAGTTTCTATCGTGTAACTAGCGGCATTGTGTGGCGGTGCAGAGCCGACGAACCGGTGTTTGCGGCTGTCATGATGAGCGACATGGCGCTAGAAGCCATTAAATCTCCGGCCAAGGCCAGTGACTTGATCATGTGCCACTAGAAGATGCCTACAAGCGGGACTGGCAGTTTGATGGCTTGTTCCGACATACGGGGCGAGCCGACTGTCGAGTCGTAGTCGGAGTCATAGGAAAGCGCCAAGAGAGACACCGAGAAGTGCCAAACGGGGCACATTTGACTCACCGTTGGCAAAATTGAGCGACAGCCAGGTGTGAAACTTGACTTCTCAGGGGCCCGTCCACGTGTTTCTCGCGATGAAACACTTGCGCTGTATACCGAAGGATACATTGGTAGCCAGGGCCTGCTCAGCTCGGTGGGGCGGGTGCGAACTGCTGTACCAACGCGCCGATAGTGAAAAGAGTCACCAGAGAGCCCAATTGACGAATGACGAGGTGTCAAACTCCGGTCAACCAGAATGAGAAGAGCTAATAAATCGGTGGGTGCGTAGCGCTATGCACGTTGTTCGGCAAGCGTCGAGTAACAGGGTGTCTGATGAGTCTTTCGCAGACACGCAAACAATTTGCATGTTCGGCGCCCTCGACTGGCGCACATTGAAGGGCGTAGACCCTTTAGCACAGCCCTAGGTGAGGTGTTGTGGGTCTTGTCGTGGTTGCAACCGCCGGTCTGTAGCATGCCAGCCACGCAAAGTGCAATTTTGCAGCGATTCGCACAGTCGCACAGGGGCTTCAACAGCCACTCTGCGCTGTGCATTGTTGACAGATGGGATGCGGGAAGTTGTGGCTATGCGCGAACCTGTGTAGCGGTGAGATTGTGGGAGTGCTGCGCAAATGAGAAATCGATGGTGGGGAGAAAACAAGTCTAGACCGGATTGGGTGTGGCTGATGCCTCGAGAAACAGGCAGCGACCACCCGCCCACCCCTCAACACCCTGCGAACGCGGCCAGCGACATGAGGCGCAGCGTCGAATAATCAGACCCCATCCACGGAAGCGGCCGACCTCGTTGGAGAGACAGCATAGGTGTTCTCTCTGCCCGACTGGACACGTTGACGGGCGCCAGGAGTCGGTGCGGCGGGTGCTGGCACTGCTGGACCCATCCTCCGACAGCAGTGCACGAAGCGACAGCTCACCATCGCCAATGACAGCGCCCTCGAGCAGCGGCCGTTGGCGGCCCTCTGACTGACGAAACATGTGTCTAGCGGCGGTTCCCAAGACATCGTCGTCATGCACGGATCGAAAGGAACATTTCAAGTCACCGCCCTCGCTAGCCGGCCATGGCCCCCCCAGTCTGGGCACTAGGAGCAGCTAACCTAACCTAGCCCTGCTGATGGGCGCAGGCAACCCTGGCCTAGCTCAGGCTTCCACCCACACCCTGGGCATGCGGCCTCTGTACAGAGACAAGACATATATTCCATGGCACCCGCACCCACCATGGCCCCTCCATTCATACCAACTCACTCCAAACGACGACGACCTGCTATCTACATAACAACCAGTCTTCGCCTTCCCATAACGACCAAAGTCAACCAACGCTCAACAACACCACACCAACATCACCCTCCCACCCGGGAGTGACTTCGCTACCATTCCGTACCTTGGCAACAACGTCACAACGGCTTACCCCAAGTCCATCCTGAAGAACTCACCCCCTTCATCGCCCAAGATGCCTTCCGCACGCACAAACCAGCCTACCATCGTTCACTCACGGCCTTCCACGGCCAAGAAGGAGCGCGTGGTCGGCTTCTACGAGGACCCAGTCGACTCTTTCTCCCGCCCCGTCAACACCGCTGAGAGCTGGGCCGCCTACCACTTCGAGATGCACGCCAGGAAGTGTGCTTACTGCCACAACCCCTACGAAGTCCACCGCAACCACGAGCAGCTCTGTGACGTCGGCCACAGTCTCGCTCAACAGGTCGCTCGCTACATCTACCAGAAGTCCGATGGAGCCACCTACTCAACTGTCGAGGAAGACAACAAGCTTGTCCGGGTAGAGATCCCCGCCGGCTACATCGAGGTCTGCAGCCTCCTCAAGGCCATTGAGCGCAGCATCCGTCACCGATCCCGCAAGCCATTCGTCTCCATGGACCGCAGCTACTACGTTGCTCCCCGCACAGCACCCGCCTCTCCCCGACGAAGCCACTCCGTCAAGGTTGAGCAAGAGCCAAAGACCAAGAAGTCATCATCACGACGCAACAGCGAAATTGTCGACTGGCCACAGCACTCCACCAGCCGGCCGAAGCGTCCACTCGCCGAGATCAGCAACACTCCCAACTCCAAGCGCGGGTCGCTCTACGAGGAGGAAGTGGCTAAGCAGCGCCGAGCTGCTAAGCACTACGCTGTCGAGGTCCGCGAGCCATCATCACGCGACATCCGCGAGCACCGGTCGTCTGGCTACTACCGATGAATGATGACTTGAAGACTTTCTTTGCGCCTTACGAACTACGACTTATTGAGTAATACGATACCCACAATACCATCTACGGCTACGAGGCCTAGCGGCCACGCGGTCAACCGCTCCGATCCCACCACGACGACATCCGCGGGCGGACGCTGCAAAAGCTCCGCACCGGTGCGCGCCACCGCCAAACACACGTTCATACATGCTTCATCGCACGCCTTGCTTATGCGTTGCTTATACATGCTATTGGGTGCTGGAGGAACGACGGTGGAATGATACCTGCAAAGGATCACAGTTGCATGCCTCCACCTTTGCGGTGTTCGAGGAGGGAATGGATGATGCGCTCCAGGGTAATGGACCCTGGATGATGCGGAGGAAACTTGGAATGACGTTAATGGGCTGAGACTAGAGGGTCTGGCTAGATAGCTAATAATGGAGACATCTCCTCATCACTCAACATCACTGTGCCATCATGAAGTGACTTTGCCCCATTACCCAAAAATAATGCTAACATCACTTCTACGACAGTCTGGACATACCTTTGCGACTGAATGCGACAAGATGCGCTCCGATAGCGCAAGTCTTGCTCCACACACACAGAATCCCACCGAACCACGCTACTCTGAAACAGTCACACACAAGACCTCTCGAACCAACAATGACTCCCACAAGACACACACCTCGGCTGCTCCCCTCTGGCTCTTCCCTTTGTTACGCCTGAGACACGACCAATCAGACCCCAGGGCAGCCAGCAACACCTTGTCTTATCTCTAGCCAAGTTTCCCATCATGTGGCCAGGAATATATTGATCGCCGGCGCCGGATACGAGTGCGTGAACACCCTCTCTAACCAAGATTTCCGCGCGTGTGTCGAATGGACCCTGATGTCTGCCTGGCGTCGCAAGCACCCTCTTTATCGCCCGGCGAGGTAAGTGGGTTTCGATACACCCTCCTGGAGTATCAAAGTGAGACTTGCATTTGCGCAACGGCTAGTGTTTTCCAAGGTTGCGCAAACATGTCATGATGTCGCGGTTGATTTCAAATGTGCAATACTGAGCCACAAAGCCACCTTTCTGACATACATGACCTCAGCCCCCGAATGAAACCAGGACGACATCATCGTCAGCTGGACTGGGGCCCTGGTCGGATGTTTCTGATGACAGTCGGGATGCTGGGGGTTGTTTGCCCATGACGTCTTATCGTCAAGGTTCACGACGGCAGAATTCTGATCTTCGTCAGGGAGGATTCCAAGGTTGCGATGCGGGGCAAATGATGGCAGACGTCAGGGTCCAGGCAGGAATCTGGGAATCTCACACGGGACGATGGAAGTCAAGGGTCTGCCAAGTTGGGGGCAGGCGACGGAGGTACCGTGATCGGTGGTGTTCGAGAATACGTCTACTGTGATGGTTGCCTTGGTAGGAGATTACTAAGAGCGATCTGGATGGCTGGTAGCGATGGAAGGTGGTGTTGCGGGGTACTTGCGCTGAACGGCAGCCGGCAGATAGGCAGCGGCCTCGCCGGCGGTGCTCGATCTTCAGCGCCGTCTGCCACAACCAGAACTCAATAGAAATTCTCGCCACCTACCAAAAATACAACCCTGAAGCCAACGGCGATATTGCCACAATTCGAAGGATCTCAATAGTAGGAGCCTCACGATAATAGCAACTGTCTCGCTTCTTCCCGCGACACGAAGATCGAACGAGAATGTACGAACGTTATTGCGCGTCCGCCGCAGAACGACCGAGTTAGCAATATCGGACGTCACATATCGTCAGCACCTGTTTGTCATCGAGCGATGGTGGAAAGAGTAGACTGCAAACCTCAGGAGAGATGGAGAATTGATGAGCTGCACTTCGCACTGTCCAGCCCAAAGGCCCCGCCAACCCCTCATACTAGCCAGACCTGATAGCGACATCTACAATCCAGAACACTTCTCCATCTTTATCGCGCATTGACAACTGTCCCAATATCGCGGCAGCTATCTGTTCTGATCAAGGACGTTCCCGACTGCGCATCCCCAGACACCGTGGGTGATGCCGGTAACCGCACTCCAGCCAGCCCCCAGCCCCACCCCGTCTATAATCAGGATGAGCTCGTAACTGGCCAGCCCAGCACAACAACGACAGTTCAACGAATGCGCGACTCCATCATGGATAATGGTCGATTTGCATATGATATGCATATTCTTATTCTCCAGTGGAGCAGGCCGCGACTCCATTGTCACCGGTCAATATGCAGCTAGCCCTCTAGTCGACGTCGTAGTAGGTGCAGCGCGCATGCATTGCAGCCTCACCGGTCAACCAGAACGAGTACCTGCACGAAAACCCACAGCACGCCGGTCTCGAATCAACCATATCATCACGCTCCTGCATCGACGGAGCTGCCCGTGTCAGTGTTTCAGGACAAAAGCAGTGCGCAAGCTGTATTGCCAGCTCACCAGCTCCCCCGCATTTACCAGGAGCTGCCCTTTGCCCATCCGGCGAGGCTGGTCCTGCGCTGGCCAACGTGTCTAGCTGGATTTCCGTGTTCGTCGACTCCTCACACAGAACAGCGCCAGCGCCAATATTCACCCTCGTCCGAACCCAACCTCATCCCAACCACCCGATCCGATATGCTTCCCCACAGTCCAATACTTTAGTATTTTCGTATGTAGTCCGGTGCAAATGTCAACGTGTCGACCTCGCTTGCTGGGGTCCTGCCCCCGAGGAGTCATAGCGGCCCTGCCCAACTGTGGACTTTGGTGGTCAATCTTCGCCTGCTATGGGGCTGTAGCCGAGTATTGATGGGTACGTCGCTGAGTTGGACAGGGCTACGCTGGTCGCAGGTACTGGCAGAAAAAGTGTAGGTGATTGGGCAATGGCTTGGTCGAAGAGGTAGGTGTTCGGTGGTCGATGCGTGGTGGTTTGTCGCATGTCCGCGTGTTGCGGCGGGAAGCTATCGTTCGGTGGGTGGTGGTGGGTGAGGCGCAGCACCGCGTCCACAGGGCTGAGCCATCAGATGTCCGTCCAAGGCGTCAAGCCACTGGCTCGATGCATGATCACCGGTCAGAACACCATCGCACCTGATCCTGCGGCTGATGAAATTCGAACGCAAACATACGAAGACGGCGCCCTCCGACACGCATTTGTAATTCGTAAGCCGCAACGCACCCATCTCCCCATCGCAAAACGGCAAATGCGACAACCATCTCAAGACCTCCCGACCCCCCTAGGGGCCAAGTCTCGTATTGCCGCCTAGTCTCAGGTACCGCCGCCGCGCCAGCCAGCGCCAGCCTTATGGCCCCCATCCCATCGCGCCATCGCATCCTGCCTTCCTCCCGTCGATTGCAAAAATAGCCCCCCGACGTTCATGCGCCGCATGCTGCGCCGCCTCCATGTCTGTTTCGACATCAAACATTTTGCTGGGCCAATCGCGATGGGCTTTTCTGCCAGACATGGGTTCGGTTCCTGAGATGTAGTTGGCGCCAGGTACGCGTGGTTAGGGTCGGTTTATTGGGTTGCGGTCGCTGGGGTGGAATGAACGGGTGGTATGAGGATGGGGCTGGGGGAGGTGGGGGTTGGGGGTTGAGACATGGGAGGTGGTATGACGACAATGGTAGTGAGGGTGAGGAAGAGGTTTACGGTTGCCTTGGATGCTGATATGGACAGATTGACAAGCTCTTGTTGGGGTAGATTCAGATTCTGGTCACGCGCGGACGCTACCTTGGGGCAGGAACCTTTTCGGCCTTGTTCGATCACCATGCGGATTCAAACGTCTACCATTCCTTACTGCTGTACTTGGCGTGTGAGAAGCGCCACACTTGATGTCACAGAAGGATGACTGCGCTCAGTGACGACATAGGCTACGTGAGAAGACCCTGGCGTGCGATGTGCGAAGCTCATACAATCCCACTTGCGGCGCTGCAAACGGCGTAGAGGACACCACTGGGCATGCACGATCAATTAATACCTGCATCTAACGTCCAGCATTCATCCGGCATGATGGCAAGCTGTGATGCTGTACCCTAGCCTAGAACCATGTTGTGTTGGAGGCGCTAAGAGATGTTGTAGTTGTAATAAGTGCATGTCTACAAGACGTCCCCACTATGAACGGGCAGAATCCCTTAGACGCACATTTCAAGATCTCCGATTACGTCTTAACTCGACGATGCAAGAACGAATGTATTGTGTATATGAAATATGTGTTGTCTAAGTGAGTGTGGACGCTTCTCTTTGGAGTGCGTATACCTGAGCGTCTCTTAGTCACGCCATCCCCTGCTTTCTCTACAGCATCCTTCCGCAAGCCCCCCTGATTCTTGGCTAGAACCGCGTCTTCTATAACTGATGGTCCTAAGCAGCTTCGTCGACAGTAATGACACCGTCGTTGTTCGTGTCGTGCCTTTGTCAAGTCAACGCCACACCCAATAGCAACAAGAAGAATACTAGCACTTACTCGTTAAACCACTTGACCCAAACCTCACTATCTCCCTTCACCGCCATATACTCCAGATAGCGGTCCAGAGTGATACTGCCCGTACCTTCCGTATCAGCTTCCATGAAAGCCGTCGTGGTAGCATCCGAACGATCAGCCAGGTCGAATGCCTCGGGGAGGTCCCGTTTCCTGTGACGACAGCCGCCTTTGCAGGCGCAGCAGAATATGTTGCATTTTCCGTATCCGCAGCATGGTGTACTTCGAGTGCCATCCGCACATCGGACGTCGTCGTCACCGTTACAGCACGCGGCGGTGGCCAAGGGAAGGAGAACGGTGAGGCATGCGATCCAGGACAAGGACAACATCGTGACTTGGGGATTCTGGATTGTGGTTGGAGTAATGTGGGTATGGTAACGAGGCTTTTGGTGTGCGGAGTGATTCTGTTTCTTGTGGTGGAAACCAAGCTCAACGGCGAGCGAAGGACTTTATACATCTCCCAGAGGGACGATTGCCGTCATGTTATTGTCTTGCAGCGACAAGTTAGTTACATAGGTAGCCCCACACAACACCTTTTCGTTCAAAGTAAATTGTGTTTAATTTGTTGCTTTGCAGCAACGACCCCAGCAGTCATCATGATGGTAAACATTTAGGCTGAGTTGTGTTTACTTTATGACATTGCAGCGACGACCTTAAGCAGTCAGCGTGATAGTACTTCATTTGCAGTCTTCTATTGGTACCACATGGGCTGTCGATGGATCTATCCTATCGCCCATTGACCTGTAGTTCTTCTTACATGTCGCAGATCTGACGTTCACTCGTATCATTTGAACAGCCTATGTCGTCACTGAAGGGAATACATTGCTTCTCGGAGGTAGAAGAACGTACAGCCCATGCGTTCGGGTGCCGTTGTATAACTGGCAGCTTGCTGAGGAATCGTATTCCTGGTCTCCAGACAGAGAACTACCACTCCTGCATCGATGCATTGAGTGCCTTCTAATCTCATTATGGCGATGACGAGTTTGGTAGCTGAGGGGAGGTAATAAATTGGCAATAGCAATATGAAGAGACACAGATTTTAGGCTAAGACAGCTAAGCACTGTGCTCCGCCACTAGCGCTGTCTTAGTATTGCGGCACAGTCTGCGGGCGGGCGGGCCTGTCCGCATGTTCTCCAGGGACCTTTCAATTTACCTTCAAATCAAATTTCCACAGACAGTCGAAGTTGTATTCATCGGTTATGCTCAAGCATAACATCCAGCGCAGAGGGGCAGGCGCACATCGTAATATCTTCGCAAAGAATGAAGGTATTCTGCCGGTGTTGGGGCTTCACCGTTGTTAGCTACCCGAATGGCCTCAGCCACACACATGCGAACGCCGCAGAACCCAGAAATATAGAGCATTGTCAGCTCGCTTCATGCGCGCTGTTCAAAGACTCGCACCAAGCGGTGCCTTCCCGTCAAGCTTAAAGTACCCTGGTTGCAGGTTCTGGAAAACTTGCATCGGGTCATACCTGTGCGATATAGCCCTCAGTCTCGCCATGTTCTCCTCTCCATACCCAGAAACCACAGGTTCATGACCGCTGCTGTACGGCATGTAGTAGTACTCGTTATCGACGCCCAGATCCCTAGCCATACCCTTGGACGTCTCGATATAGGACTGGGCAGCCTTCATCATCGTTGTGTCGTCGCTAGACTCGTTCCACGCCATATACACCAAGACATGAAAGAACGGGCCGTTTTCGGGGTATAAGCCGAGGGCGTTACCACCTTTCTTTTGCATCGCTTGTAGCGCTGGCTTGGAAAACGCTTGGAATGCAATGTTCACGGAGACGGCAGGCAGACCAGGTGCCACCTCAAAGAATCTGTCGGTCATCTTTTGAATGAGCTCGGCGCTCATTTTGAATGACGCAGACCACATGGAGGTGCGAAAACCAGATGGCATATCGTCGCTTCGGTGTGGCGTTAGATCTTCGAGAGTACTGTTACTCGTCTTGTCTTGCATGAATGGAATGCTGAGATACTTCCTAGCGATTTCGGGAGGGTGCGAGAGGTCGACCGGGAGGAGGTATTCGAGTTCGGTAAATGCGAGCTGGTAAGTATCGTATGTTGTAAATGACACAACGTGTGCGAGCTTCGTATCTGCTTCGGCATTGTTGATGGCGTTCTCAAAAGCAGTGATCAATGCGGGAGTGGTGCTGGGGTCGTGGATACGCATGCCACCCCACATGGGTGGTTGCACGATAGTCTCAAAGTGGAAGGTTGTGACAATGCCGAAGTTGTTTCCACCACCGCGTAAGGCCCAGTATAGATCGGGATAGCGACTCGGAGACGCGTTGACGATAACGCCAGACGCGGTAACGACTTCGTAGGACGCGACATTGTCGCACGCAAGACCGTATTCGTTCGTCAAGTCGCTGATGCCTCCACCTAGAGTTAGACCACCAACACCGACTTGTGCGGCCTAGAAGATGTAAGCGCACTTCATGGAGAGTAGCTTGACGTCCGGATTGAACGTACTCGGCCACCGACTATCGTCAAGTTGTACGGTGTGAGATACCGGTATGCATCTATCCACCGGTTACCTGGCCCAATAGCGACAGTCTTCTGGTCCGCAGACAGCTTGCGCACGGTAAAGTCTTTCAAGTCAACCGTAATACCTCCATGGATACTGGAAGCACCCGGAAACGCGGCATGTCCACCACTCTTTACCGCAAAGGGGCACTGGGTAAGGCGAGATATCAATACCAAGGATGACACCTCAAGAGTGGCCTTGGGAGTAAAGGTGCAATACGGCACAACGGCGGCTTGTTGGTTTGACCAATACTCGGCATTCTGTCCACGGACAGTCTTTTCTTTACCGAAGATGACTTCGAGCGAGCCACACTATCGCGGATGTTAGCTCATGTTGCAGTGAGGCACTGTGCCAAAACTTACTGCGATGGAGCAGCCGCTTAGAGACGATCGGGTGGCCAAGCCCGCCAATTCAGGCACTGCGGAAACGTTGACCCCATTCTGGATGAGGGCTTCGGTTACATTGAAATCAGGTGCTTCGAATGTGTCTTGGGCCGACACCCTTACGGTGGCGGCAACGGTGCCACATGCTATCGCCGCAATGAGTTTCATGGTCGAGAGATAGGTGGAAAGACTGAGATGGGATCAAGGACGAGGTTAGCTGGCCCTTTTACAGTCGAAACTTGACCGCAAATGTACGCTCATGAACGAGCGAGTAGGCAAAAAGTCCGCATGCACTGATATTGGGCGAACGGCTCCAATGCGAGCTTCCGGGCGCGCATTAGTACGCGTTGAATGAGGTCTCGATCCTACTGAAAGGATCGCTTCCCCGGCTCTGGTAATTTGATAGCCGCTGGCCACATTCACAGCTCCCGACAGATGACGAAGGTACATTGATGCCTCCCGCCCGATGAGGTTCTCGTACGCTTCCAAAGCATGATGGCGATGGAATTCCTGTGATGCTGGAATAGGGAACCATGCAAGTCGAACGAACGATTGATGTGAGGATGGGTTGAGTGGGGCGCGCGAGAAGACACGGCAGGTGCGACCTCGGATGGGCGCGTCGACGCGGCCGAGGCCCGTGCCGCTTTGCCAAGGTGGCCCCGTCCTCGCGCCCGTCATCGCAGTTTCCCCCCTCCAGGGCTCGATCAACAATCATTCTTTGCGACGCGCCCGCAAGGCACTGGACTGTATGACAGGCATCCATATCGACAGGGTAGAATGGCGAGGCACATATGGCAGGTCACGGGTCGGGGCTTTGCGCGCACGCGGCGGCACTGTGCTAGGACTCCTTACCTTTGCGGATGCATTTTTCCGCGGCATCAGCATGTCACACCGTCACGTCTGGACTATGGCTCTGCACTTCTATTGCACATACCGCTGTCGTGAATTTATCCAGACAGCTAATAATGAGCATCGAGAACGGGTTCTGCAACTTTTTGGAGGCTTCTGGGAAGTCCAACAGCCGCCTTTAACAGCTCTCTGGACGACATATGACTCACAGTTCCAGCATATCGCCGTGAGGGTGTCATCCAACGAGGAGCCAGGGTAATTTCCATCAGATCTGACGACCAGAAAGCATTTTGGTATGGCATACACAATACAGCGACTTTGATGGACGCGGGCGGTACGGAGCCTTTGTCGACCAATCTGGACAGCAGCATCGACAAAGGATTCCTTGGATCACTAATCATCTACCGGAAAACTCGGCCATCGATTGATCTCGCTGCTGCAAGCATAACTAAAGCTGAACACCAAGAAGTTCGTACCCAATGTATGAAATCTAGCTTACGAGCAACGTCCACAGTGTGGACATTGCGTACATGCCTCCCAGACATTAGCAACACGTATCAAGATCCAGATCAACATCTCCCATTAGATACAATCTCTTCGCAGAATGGCGCTACATAGCTCAGGCTCACGATGGCCGGAAATCCAACCTTTACGCCTGCTAGCCGAATGTTCACGTCAAATAAGGCATACAACGTCGCTTAGCTATCTATATGCACTCTGCCGGGCGTAACATGGACGCAACATGAACAACCACTCGCAAAGCTTTATTTCCACAAGTTCGTCGCCGGATGCCGGTTTACTGCGCAATAAGTATGCGACGGCAATGTTCGAGGCTGGATAGGGAGAGTGATATACATGAACAGCAGGGCTTACAGCGAGATAAGGCATGTAAGCAGGATGTGATGAAAGGTACCAATGGTACTGTACCACTTGTTCATCTTCCCGCTGAACGTGGGATGCACGAGCAGTATTGATTCTGGCATGCGAGGGAATAGCAAGCTGGTTCCAGTCCTGGAGTGACAAGATATGCCAGCGTTCGCTGGGATGCGCTATAAGAGACAGACGAGGAAGCTATGAAGGGCATACACACAGCAACTCATCCTCGGTGGACTCCAAACATCGACCTCTTTATCCTACACAATTTGCGTACACCATGTCTGCCATGGAGGGGACATCGTCAGACATGGGCGAGAGCATGGGTGTCTCTACGCCCATCGACAATCATCCCACTTCCAAATTCGTCGCAAGCCCATCGAGGGCCGCAAAGAAGATCATGTACCATGCCCACACCTTGGTCCTCTTCACGTGCGACAACCTAAAAGACGTGGTCATCCCTCCCGCAGTTTTCGGCGTGCTCGCCACTCTTTCCGGCCCAGCTTTGGAATTACCACCCCAAGACGGTCTCGCCGTATTGCGAAGAGTACTAACAACGTTGACATGGCTTTGGCTGATGCTGTTGCCATGCTGCCTGCAAAATCAGCGTCATGAATCCTCAGTCCAAGAAGACGCAATCAACAAGCCCTGGCGTCCAATCCCAACAGGAAGAATCAACGCAGCACAGACTACGAATCTGATGATTGCTGCATACCTGGCACTTGCACTTGTCAGTTACCAGTTCAACGTAGTGCCAATCTACGTCGCATGGGTTGTCTTCAACACCTTGTACCACGATATGGGCGGAAGCGACTACAGCGGCATCTCGCGCAATGCCATCTGTGCTCTTGGCCTCGTCTGCCCTTTCAGCGGCGCTCTAAGCATCGCCCTTGGCCCGGATACTACGATGAGCTACGCAGCATGGCAATGGATCTTTCTGGTCACACTTGGTATCATCGGCACAACGATTCATGCCCAAGACTTTCGCGACGAAGCCGGCGATCGAGCCCGTGGCCGGCGCACCATTCCGATTGAGTTGGGTAGGAGACGTGCGCTGTGGACTGTTGTGGTGGCCGTCGTTTTCTGGACATTTTATGCACCGCTGGTCTTCTTGGGTGCTCGCTGGGAGGCGGCGGTAGTTTCGGTCTGTCTTGGTGGGCTTTTGGTGGGTACGGCTATGCGAGCAGTCGGTATACAGGATGGGAGTTTGGATCGACAGATGTACAAGCTTTGGTGTTTTTGGATGTGCTCTTTTGGCGGACTACCGCTCTTGGCTACTGTTTTCCCTCTGCGAACATAGTCAGGGTCTTGCCGGGCGCCGATACGGGGCATCCTCTACTTCGCACGTGCAACACCACCACCGAATGCAATGCTCATCAGAGCGTCGGTCTCATCTCGAAGCTGTAGTGACGGATCGTCTCTTCATGTTTGCGAAATGCAGTGAATATGAACATCTGCATCGCCTCCAAAGGGCAGGCAGCTGTATCGCGGCAATCTCCAAAGCGAGGCGGGGAAGGGCCGAGTGACCTAAAGCGGCAACGTTATGCGGCTCCGCACCTCCAATCCACAATACCATCAGTATTGCGTGCGGTCGCACCACATATTGGGGCGGTTCTTTCTTGATCGGTTGCGCAGTCCCGTGAGGGGGTGGTAGTCTCGATGTGGAACGCAGGACCCGTATATAGTGTGCGCCTAGGTACCTGAGTATCTGCGACTTTGTCACCCTCCAGATAACCTCAAACAACCACCTCTTGTTCCAAGTAAACCATCGATAAATTAGTGTTCATAATGCCGTCCATCCACCCTGCCATCGACAACGGTATCAAGAAGGGCGACCCAAACTTCTCCGGCGGCAAGCTCTACTGCCATTGCCCCACCAAGAAGGTCGAAGTTACCCTCGCTGGCAACGTCGCGCACAACCACGCCTGCGGCTGCTCGAAATGCTGGAAGCCAAAGGGCGCTCTTTTCTCCGTCGTTGGCGTCATTCCAAAGGACAACGTCTCCGTGACCGCCAACGGCGACAAGCTGCACATCATCGACGAATCAGCGGCCATCCAGCGCAACGCCTGCAAGCAATGCGGCGTCCACCTCTTCGGTCGCATCGTCGTCGACCATCCATTCAAGGGCCTGGACTTCGTCCACGTTGAACTCAGTGACAAGAAGGGATGGCAAGAGCCCCAGTTCGCCGCCTTCGTCAGCAGCATCATCGAGCAGGGTTTCAATCCGAAGGAGATGGACGTCGTACGAGAGAAGTTCAGGAAGGAGGGTCTGCAGACATACGATGTGCTCAGCCCAGCGTTGATGGATCTCATCGCCACGTACACGGCGCAAAAGAGCGGGAAGCTGTCTTCGAAGTTGTAGGGTTGGGTTGCATGGTTCGGCGTTCCTGGTGTGGTCAGTGGGGATGATGTATTAGTAGATGATGAGGAAGAATTAGAGCGAGGCTTGGTCTCATAGATGTTCAAGAAAATCGTGCACCCGAAATACTGGCGAGTGCAGGATGTTTGGTGTTATATTGCATGCGACTGAGCACCGTGATCGCGCGCTAAATCTGTCTAACAATACGTTTTGTTGTAAACAGCGTACAGAGGTATTTTAAGTCTAAAAAAATTAAGTCTTAAATAAGTAACTACTCTTTACTAAGTATCTTATAAAAGTATAAACTAAAGTTTAATATATACTTTATATAAGTATACGTAAAAGTACACTAAGCTTTTTTAGCTTAGCTACTAATACTTTAGTAAGTAGCTTATCTTAAAAAAATTACTATATAAGTAATATAATTACTTTATTATTTTAAAATTTAAATAAAATAGTAATATAACTATAGCTTATTAGTTAGAAAACTATTAAAATAAGTTATAAAGTAAGTTATAAAGTAAAAATACTATATATTTTTATATATAAGTTAGTATATCTTCTTATATATTTACTACTATTCTTTTTATACTTATATAATATTAAAAATTTTTATAAATATTCTTTTTATAAAATAGCTAGCTAAGAAACTTTTATAAGTAAAAGCTAGTTTTAGTATAAGTCTAAAGACTTTAACTTTATACTATAAATACTATAGTTACTTTTTTTATTATAATTTACTTTTTTTAACTTTACTTTAAGTATTTATATTAGTTTTATAGCTTAGATTTTTAATACCTTTACTTTATATTTACTAAATTAAGTTTTTAAGTACTTTATAAACTTAAATAATATTTAAATTTATAACTACTTTACTAATATATACTTTTAAAATATTAGAAATATTAGTTACTATAAAAATAAAGCTAATAAAGTAAAAGTAATTACTACTATAGTAAATACTTTTATACTAAATATAATTATACTAAAAGTATACTAAAGTAATAGCTAGCCTAATAAATAAAAAAGAGTGCTAGTAATATAGTATATTAAAGTATTATAAGTAATAGTAAGAAAAGTAAAAAAATATAATACTATAAAACTAAATATAAAAAGACGCTTCTAAAAAAAAAAAAGCGTCTTATAAATAAAGTAAATATTATTACTTATATATAGTAATAAATAAAAAAGCTAAATATAATTATTATATAGTTTAACACTACTATAAAAGTTAGAAGAATAGTTATATAAGTCTAGTATAGTATTATAAATAGCTATTAAAAATAGTAATTATAGCTTTACTATTACTATTATAGAAATAGATAAGCTATATATTATAGATTTAGCGTTATTAGGCTAGTTAACTTATTAAAATAATTAGGTTTAGTAGCTTTATTAGTAATTAATTTAGATAGAAACAAAATTTAATCTCTACAAAGTATAACACAAACTAGGGCTCGAGGCCGCCGTCTAACAATACACGACACCTCTTATTCATGGTATTTGTCATGTCACTCGAAGAAAATTGGGACAAACGGGCTTTGGAACGATAAAATTAGTCATTAAAACTGGGTATCTACAGAGCCGCACACTCCTGCTGCGTAAGCGCATTCGCATTAATAAACTCCACCTTCGACTCCCCAACCTCAATATCAAACGTAGAATCCAGGCCCCTCTCACTTAGAACCGTCGTCGCAGTGTAATACACATACTCGGCAGTCTCCTTGCCCGCGGGGCTCATCTCGACAATCGTTGGTGTAAGACGAGGAATAACAAGGCCCTGGACCTTGGTCTTCTTCGAGACGTTGAGCTGTGGTGTAGCACCGGTCTGGAGGAGGGCCTTGGAAACGGCTGCGGTGATGGTCATCTTCCATTCGCCTGTTGTGGTGTCCTTGGCTGTGCATGACTGTGCTTCTTGGTAAAGGACGTCGGCGTTGATGGGGTAGCTGCCTGTGCCGCCGTTGTCGTAGGTCTTGTCGTTGACGCGGATGGTGAAGGAGTCGAAGGCATCGGTGGCGTTGAGTGTCTGGGTGAATTCGAACCACTGGAACACTTCGTCTAGGTATCCAGAGGACGTTCCTAACTTGTAGGTAGCGCGGTTGGCGACGATCTCGGCGGGCGCACTGCCGTTGCGCGAGACTGGGATGAGAGAAGCTGTGAGTGTGTTGCCGTCGCGGCCGGTGACTGGTGTGGTTCGGACACGAAGACGTCCTGTTAACTCGACTGCTCCGTCCTTGAGTTGGTATGATGTGATGTAAGGGCGGATGTCTGCGGGCTCCATAGGCTCCGTAAGTGTGACATCTCCCGGTACGAGGTGGATCAGTTTCTCGAAAGCAGCTTCACACTGCGACTTGAAGTAGGCCTTGTCTGCAAGCTTGCGCATAGTCGCGTTGTCGTCTGCAAGGAAGATGCGCTTGTCAGAGTTCAACGTGTTGTTGGCGTTGACGACCAATGGGTTCGCTGTCGAGTTGTTGAGGTACTCCGTTACCACAGCGTTGTCCATCTCTCCGCTGGTTGTATCGAAAGTCGCCTTGTTCTCGGCGGTGACGGGACCGGAAACGATCTCCGGGTGATCGACTGAGTGAACACCCCCAATGCTGTGACCACAAGCAATCAAAGTGATCATCTCCTTCTCCGTCAAACTGGCAGTTTCAAATCTCTTCCTTGTGGTGTCAAGGTCGGTGTGCGCTTCCGGTACGCCTTTGATGCCAGCCTCTGCCGCGTCTTTGCGGCCCAGTCGTAGAGGCACGCGCATGTCAGCGCAACGAGCCACAGACATGACCAATGACAAAGCCAAAACGTCGGCTGCGGAGCTCCGGATGTTGACTGAACTGGCCATGTCGGATAAGGTGTTGTTCAACGCGGCACCGAGATTCTCTGGTCTGTCGAGTTCGTATTGAATCGAGGCGTCTAAGCCTCCGATCCCCGTTGAGGCATCGTGGGTGACGGCGTCGTGGAAGTTCGTTCGCACCCATTCTGCGGCCTTTTGGATGCCTGGTTGGCGAGCGCCGAATGAGCAGGTCTGGACCTCTGTTGTTGTGTAAGTCTTAAGCGGGATATACTGGGGGAAAGAGGTACGTACGATCTGAGAGTTCTCCGTTCCTGATGTAACCAGATTGCAAATACAAGAGGTCGTCGAGCTGGTCGTACTTGCTGGGCCAGACGTACGCTTGACAACTCGGGGCAAGCAGCGCGAGGCTGATTAGTTGGTTTCTCCTCATGATTAATATGTTTGGATGTTCTAACGAAGGACTAAACGAATGTCGAATGATGATGGTGAAGACCGTTGCGCCGAGCAGCGGTATATAAGGCCTCTAGACTGCGTAATGCTATTAAAGGGTATCGGTACGGGGCTTCTTAAACGGCGCATGATCAATGCGCATACGGGAAAGGCTGCCATAGTGCCCGTTCCAGCGACTAAGTTCGTGTTCAGGATACGATGTAGGATGGTGTGGGGTTGCGGTTACTCTCACCGAAGAGCTAAGGACAGCTTCGTCTAGAAAACGATCTTAGACCGTTGTCATCTAATTTTGGCATCACGAACCCCATGCATGATTGGTATTTTCTTCTAGCCAATTGGTCCTGAAAATCTCCGGGTCGTGCACGCGACAAGCAGTGGTCTGGGTTCGCCTTCTCTCGGCGGAATTGCCGACAGATGCAGGACCCAGTAATTTGGCGGAGCTGTCTACTCGTAGTCGCAGCACATTCGGTTCAACACCACAACGACGATTGGAAGACGTGGGTGTTTGCTGTTGTTGCTTTTTAGTCTGTTTGCGACTACGCATGAATGCTTCATCGTGTAGTTTGCGACGCCGTTCGGTTGAATAGGGTACCGCGCGCGCCTGACTTCCGAAAAGGGGCAACATCCTCAACCGAGGCATGATGGCTAGCAAGGCTATGCATGCGACGACCCCATTGTTCTCTGCTTTTGCTTATCGTACGAGGAGCGCACTAGTCCGACGTTTTTGGCGAAGACTGTTCGGCGGGTATCAGCGTGCATGTGTATTGTTGTTCCTTCCACGTTTGACAGCTTCTGGCAGGTGCGACAGCTGACAGCTGAAGTCTGGCATCACGATCCCGTATATTCGCAAGGAATGGCGATGCGAAAAGAAGGAGCGGCGCTAGTTTGCGAGCCTTCTTCAAACGTGAAAGGATGCCGGTGGCAGAAATCAAGGCACAAGGTTTGATTGAAGAAGCTGGTGGGAGCTCTGAGCGGAAAGACGCCAGGATTTGGCTTGGCGGAGTAAGCTGAGTAAGCAAATCTCTCCATCTACCTCTAGGTCTGTCACCTGCCCACAATGAAGAGACAAGCATGATTGAATGATTGAAACATTGCTGTATACTTCTGTACTCATGCACAGTCGATTGGTTTAACTTCCACTCAATTCCGACGCCTCCACCTTGCACTGAAGGTGTGAAGGGCGCAAAGAGCTCGCCTGACAGCAAGCCAGACTGGACATCGATGGAACATTCATGATTCACTGTTTAGAGACAAACATCAAACAAGCTTTTCACATATGTACAAGTTGTCCGTACAAATGATGTACATCGTCCGACCTGACGTCTCACTACCAAATCGGATGGGTGTGGAACTCAGCCACCGCTCCTTGCAAAATTTACCTTAAGTATATCATATATATATTGACCTTCAACTGCTACAATGATCACCCGGATCGAATACATGGCATCGGGTACGCAGTATATACCAAGTCCTTCCAGAAAAGCGTAAATCGCACGACATCCATTCCCGCGATGCATCTAGACTATCGCTTTCACCGGTGCGAGCGCAAGGTAAACCGCAGGCGTTTTGATTCGGGTGAAAGTCGAGATGTGAGCTTCTGTGCGGTCACTCCTCATTCAGACCGATGAATGGCGACCTTGTTCTGTCACACGTCTCTTCCTGACACGATATAATCCCGCGAGCTCCTATATGATCACGGTCTTTCTACACCAACCGGCGACTCTCTACGACCCAAGCAAGGTATTGCAACCGCAACCAAGATCATCGGCCGCACCTCTCCATCGAAACCGATCATAATGCTCAACATGCAACCGACTCCCGATGCAGTCATCAACGAAGTGATCAACGAGATCTGCAGCCTATGGAATATACAGCACGTGCACGAAGCACTTCCAAATAGCTTGAGCTATAGACACACCAACGACATCGAGAAATGGGGCGAAGAATTCCTGGTCCTCCTTCTGGATCTAGCGAGGCTCACAAAAGGAAAGCTAGACGAAGTGAAGAAAAGGATTCAAAAGCGTATTGATCAAGGGCGCAACACGAAGCTCAGTCGGGACACCTGCACTACGCGAGAGGATATCCTGGCTCTGATCAGGTACTATGCTCAGCAGGAGCCTGATGAAGACCTTGATGAAAACCTTGATGAAGACCTTGATGAAGATCATGACGAAGACCCTGACGAAGACTACATGCCTCCGGTGCCGAAAAAGGAACGTCGCTATAATCCTTAGGCCCAGAAGCGAACCCGATTCGACGGGCATGCTAACCTATCATCTTGGCTTCGGTCGAGCGTTTGTTATACCACTCAACGGTGCGCCCCTCTCGAAATGGAAATGGAGAAGCCCCTCACGCGAAGGCAATCGGCCGGTGGAGGTATGGACTGAAGCTCAGAAAGGCTTATCAATGTTTGACTGATATGGAGAAGATTGAGATATCCAAATCCGAAGAGACCAAAGTGAATTACTCATATGACCTTGCGACGTGATGTCATGTATCCCAAGCTCTTTCTCTTCAAGCAACCTGTTAGAGTATCGATAGTTGCCTGATACTGTAAGTCGGGGGGAAAGCAGCGCTCTATTAATCGTATTGATGTCACCGCGGTACATACAAGTCGATTAAGGCTATTTTGTCATCTTCGCGCTCAATAAGCATGAAAGTGCCTCATGAGATGTTAGTAGGTTGTAGGCCACAGGATATCGGACAATCGTCCGGAGTGTACGAGTCGTCCGACCGCCATGCCCGCGCGTCGGATCATTGTTGCATGCTCGAGAACAGGTTGCGAGGTCGCCGGACCAAACGCGGTGCGTACCAAGATGCGGTTCTCCTAAGTCGATAACGGCAAAGGTTGGAAAAGTCGAGGTACAGATGTGGGGTAGTTTGGGAGATCGTGAGCTAGCCTCGCCAAGGACCTCGGCTCAGATCCTCAGAACCAGCCGCCCCTCAACAATCACAGGCAAGCGGCACACCGTCGTCATCGTGTTATAAGTTCCTAGTCCCGCAATGGAGCTCTCTTCATCTCTGTCGATACTGCCACGAGTGCAATGGTGGACCTCACGCAACACCCCGTAAAGGCCGTCTATGGGCTGGGCGCCCTGGGCTTCGAGCTCGTGCGCTTCCCTATCATCCTCATCAAGTTCCTTGTTCTCGGTCGCCAGCATCCTAGCTGGACTCTTCGACAGGCTATCACCGTGCATGCCTTCTTCTCTGGTCTATGGCACGTGTCAAAGGTGCAGGTTGCCACGCCGCTGCCCCTGACACCGGAACAAGAGAAGGAGCGCTTCGTCGTCATCAAGCCGGCGAAGGGCGATGTTTACAAGGGGCCGTTGAGAAGCAACAAAGATGTTGTGCCTGTGGAAATTGGGGCGACGTGGTTTCCTGCGCCGTTGACCACGGGCAGCGATAAAAACACCAAAGTGGTCCTCCATATTCATGGCGGAGCCTTCGTCACAGGTGAGCATGCCGATTACACAACTCAGGCGCGTCCAAAACTAATTCTTTCTAGGGGATGGACGAACAGCAGCCAGTGGCCCAATGGCAAAGAAACTCCTCAAACACACACCAGCTACGCACGTATTCTGCCCGCAATACCGCCTCTCCACCCTGCCCGTCTCGAAGACCTCGAACCCGTTCCCCGCCGCCCTCCAAGACAGCCTGACATCATACCTATACCTACTGAACGACCTCAAGATCTCCCCAAAGAACATCATCCTGTCCGGAGACTCAGCAGGCGGCAACCTCGCCATCGCTCTCCTCCGCTACATCACCGACTACGGCTCTGAACTCAGTCTACCCGCCCCTTCCTCCGCGCTCCTCTGGTCACCCTGGACCAACCCCGCCGACACCTCCGGCTCGTACGTCCACGACAACCGCAACTACGCTACCGACTACATCTCCCCACCTTTCACGGCGTGGGGCACAACCGCGTATGCGGGCGAGGGTGGGGACAAGGTGCTGTCGCAGCCTTATGTGTCGCAGAAGAACCGGACGTTCAAGACTGAGGTGCCTATGTTTGTGAACACGGGTAGCGGCGAGGTACTATACTTTGATATCGTAGAGTGGGCGGAGAAGATGAAGGAGGCGGGTAATGATATTCAGTTGGATATTGAAGAGCATGTTCCGCATGATATCCTTCTTCTGGGACATCTCTTAGGGTTCAACCAGGAAGCTGTGAATATGGCTAAGCGGGCGGGCGAGTGGTTGAGGGGGAGAGTCTAGGAAGCGAAGAGTTGCATGGTGGCGGGAAGATGAGGCTGGCGCGTCGCAATCTCGCGTGTGCAGTCTGCTTAGCATCAGTAATGCATCGCAAGTGTAGGCGCTCGAGCGATGCTAATAGGCTATGGTGAGCCAATCTCAAAACCCGTAATGTACAATTCGCTTCCCTACCCAATGGATGATCTCTAGGCAATTTGTCGCATGCATTGCATTGACACTAACATTGTTCTGATGTCAGCTCCACTCAAAGGATGTCGTGGAGTCGTGCTCTTGCCGTTTGCGTGTGCCTTGCCGGTGTGGTGGCAGGCGCACCTGGACATCGCCAAGCACCAGAGCTCGTGGCCTCCAATCGTCACCAGCCAAAACAGCCACACTTCACCGGAACGGCGCTGCATGAGAGCATCATTCTGCCTTGTCGAAATGTGCGCAGCATGTCGTGCCACCGCTGTCGTCCTCGCGTCGAATCATGGGTCGACACACATCGACATAGCCCTCAGCCTGATTATGGCGGAGCCTGGATCGGTCGAGCCGCCTCCCCCACCGTCTGGTCTATGAAAGCGAGGTCGCTCGCAACTCGCTCGGTCACGCCTTCACGGCCCATCTGGAATGAGGAGTTCTGAACCAGGATGGCGGAGGCTCTTGTTGCCATTGGTCTTGCCGCCAATATTGTCCAATTTGTTTGCTTCAGCTTTACGCTTGTGTCGAAAACCAAGGACCTTCAACAGTCCTCGTCGGGCGCACTGAGCGAAAACATCGAGCTCAGCGTCATTTCTCAGGACATTATGACTTTCAGTAGGAACATGAGTTCAAACAGGAGCTCATCCACGCAACTCTCCATCATAAAGAAGCACTGCGAGGCTATTGCCGGAGAATTACTAGCCGCAATTGACAAGCTCCAACACAAGCAGCAGACGTCGGGTGTTGGAAAATCACCAACGAGGTGGCGAAGCTTTCGCAAAGCTCTCAAATATGTGTGGGATAAACCGCATATCGACGAATTAAAAGGGAGGTTGGAACGACTTAGGGACCAGATGATGATGCATCTGGTCTCTGACACAAGGTAATGTTTCCTGGCACAGGCCTGCATACCAACTAATCAACCCATCCGTAGAGACAACCAAGCTCAGCTTCTGGATTTGTTGGAAGATTGGAAGAAGAAGAACATACAAGCAAATTACGGGTTCACTGCGCAAATTCAGAACCTGGACAAGCAGCTCCAAACTACTTCAAAGGGCGTCTCAGATCTCCACGGCGACATCTTCTGGAAAAGGCTCGATGAATGTCTCTCCCAGCTTTCATTGAAGGTTCATCAGGTCTCCCGGTGCCACATGATCGTCGCGAGCCTCCGCTACGATTGTATGCAAATGCGGCAGAGCGCCATTGGTGATGCTCACCAGAAAACATTTGAGTGGATGTACGGCCGTGAAACTTCCGACATGTCTGTCTCTCCGCGAGCAAGCACCGGTTTCACACAATGGCTGCAATGTGGCAGTGGAACTTATTGGATTACAGGAAAGCCAGGTGAGCTCTGACTATTTTTGATTTCCTAGCCAACAGCTAATCGATATATCAGGTTCCGGGAAGTCAACGTTGATGAAATATCTTTACGACCACTGCGAAACTATCCGAAGTCTTCAGGTCTGGTCTGGAGACGCACCGCTGGTTAGAGCCTGTTTCTACTTTTGGTTACCAGGCCAACAGATGCAAAAATCTTTAGAAGGACTCCTCCAGACGCTGTTGTATCACATACTCCACGCCTGCCCCGAGTTAGCTCCGACAATGTGTCCTGAAAGATGGGATGCTGAATCTCCACTCCTGTCTAATTACATCGCGTCGAGAATGTCATGGACCCTTCCCGAGCTTAGGAGGTCCTTAAAATTGTTTCAAACACAAGCCAACGTCACTACTAAGTTCTATTTCCAGGTAGACGGCCTCGACGAGTACTATGGTGACAGCTGGGAGGTGGTTGACACACTGCGTGATCTGTCTGCTACCGCGAACGTAAAGCTCTGCGTTTCCAGTAGGCCATGGAATTGCTTTCAAAATTCTTTTGGGAAGGCCAATCCCAACACGATCCGACTACACGAGTTCACTAGATCAGACATCGAGCTATTTGCACGGGAGAATCTGCAGAGCCATCGTGTCTGCACAGACTTTGAGCCAAGTCTCTTTGACGATCTGGTACGCGAGATCGGGGAGCGAGCACAAGGGGTTTTCCTCTGGGTTCGCTTAGTGGTGCGATCGCTGTGCAATGGTATCGAAAACGAAGACCCCACATCCATATTACAACAGCGTTTGCGTAAGATACCGTCGGACTTAGAGGACTTCTTCGATCAGATCATACGATCCGTGGATGGGGTTTATCGAAAAAGGATGGCTAGTACCTTCCTTGCCGCCATGAGTAGCCCTCATCAGTTGAATTTGATGAATTACTACTTCTTGGAACAAGAAAACTCGGCTTTCGCACTGGATGTACCCAGCAAAAGGTGGCGATACTCCGCAATTCAGAGACGAGCCCATCAAACCGAGAGAAGGCTAAATGGTCGATTCAAAGGTCTTCTGGAGGCCACTCCTACGGCCGAACTCAGTGCGCAGACCAAAGTCGACTTTCTACACCGTACGTTAAATGACTTCTTAGCTACGAAGCGCATGCGGGAGAAACTTCGGGCTTGGGCTTCGGGGGAGCTCAATGTATCCACTGCTATCAGCCGTGCCCTAATTGCCGAATCCAAATTCATCGTAGAGTCCTCGCCTGCCTCGATCTACAAGCTAGCTGTGGAATTGGCTAGAAAAGGTGTTCAGGAAACAGGAAACATCGCTCATGCTTTTGCACTCTACGACCAGGCAGAATCAGAAAATGAACGCATGAGGTCATCTCATTCAAAGTGCGGGCTAAACTGTTACATCCTCCGACATGTAGCCTCGCTCGGCCACCCAAGGTACTTAAGATATCGAGTGCACAGGGACGGTGATTCTTTGGATCTCAACTGTATTCTCAAACATGCAATAGCGTGTCCAGTTGCTTCCGACGAAACGGACAGTTCCTGTCTACCTTCCGCCCAGGCACAACATCGCATGGCTGGGCTTTCCACAGACTGGTACACTTCCTCTTTTTCTGGTCCTGTTGCTAACGTCCCTTTACCTTTCTTGGTGAAAGTGCTCTTTGAACTTGGAGCCGACCCCAATGCCGTAGTCGATCAGACCTCGAGCTGGTACGCTCTTGCAGGCGAAGCAACTAGACTAATGGACGGCAAACATCAAGAGCAATATTGGGCAGTTCTGGAGTTGTTTCTGAAGAAGGGCGTTGACGTGAATATGGCGACTGAAAACTGGATCGAGATTCTAAACCGCACGGATACTGGATCAGAACACGGTCTGCGAAACACTCTGAGACACGTGGGGTACCTTTTCCGCTACGGACTGAATCCAAATATCTTGAGACAGGGAACGACGATGACTACGGACCTTTTTAAGATGTTGATACGCAATGCTGGAATTGCTTCTATGAGAGTACCTGGAATTCCACCGGTGCATGATGCAGTACCCCGATTGCAATTGGAGCTCTTGCGGGAGTTCCTCCGACGTGGTGCCGATGTTTCCGTCATATTCTGCGACAGGGCCAGTGTGGGATGGTTTACCAACTTCTGTGAACAATTGTCACGTACGAAGATAGGTGAACTGTTTACGCTAATTGGGCAGTATCGTGTCCTTCTCCAACACGGATTGGATCCCAATGGGCTTACAAGTGGCGGCCGCACTTTGTGGGAGATACTTCTCGACGCAGTCCTGCTTGGGACCGAACAGGCCAACTACACCAGTCAGAACCACGAAGAGGTCCACGCCATGTTTCTCACTTCTCTGCAATATGGAGCAGACCCGCATATCGACGAGGTTCAAAAGGTTTTACTGTGGATGGAAATCAGTCATTCCAAGTTATCGAATAGCCGGCTTGACCTGGTTAAAAGAGTGCTGCAAGCAGAAATTGACCATAGAAGAAACCAAACACTGTCGCAACATAGTGTTTACATGGAACCGGGAGGTACAAGATCTTCAAGACATGTGCGTCCCACTATGGGGCACCGAATGGCGCAGCGTGGGAAACGAGACCACGAACACGCGTCTCATGACGAACACTGTATCGATTCCAAGCGTCCGAGACTCGTTTGAGACGCTGATTAACATCACATTACACGTAAATGCAGTCATACGATCAGATTGAACGGATTTGCGGAGACGATTGAGTATAATCGTTGCCATCCTGACATCATGGCCAATGAGCGCATGAAGGTACAAATATCATTAGAAGCTTTTTTAGGAAATATCTACTCTACATTCTCAGAAGTATCCAGTCAGTAATTTCCGGCCGGCATGGCCTTTGAGGCGGCGGAGAGAACCAATACTGATTCATTTGACAAGGGCTGCCCTCTCTGGTTCTAGGTCTGACATGACGTCACATCTTTATTAGGATTTCGACACGGCACAGCCTTTCCAATTGCCACCACATTCACGATTACTCTCTTCTAGTCAGAAATCTTTCCACGCCTTTGTCAGCTACGTGATCACTCTCTTTAACCTTACACATCTGTCTCTCGATTATTGACCAGGCCTGCGTTGCACATACCACGAAGCATGCGCTCACAATGACAAGTAAAGCCACACCAAGCAACGGTCTATCCCTCCGGTTTGAGGCCGAAGAGTTGGAAACCAACGACAAATTCCAGTTGAACCGCAAACAACGTCGTGACCTCGGCCACCTCATAACTACAACTCCAGAGACAGACCGCCCGATAACCCTGTTCTGCAATGGTCTTACTGTTATTGGAAGGGGGCGAAACACTGTCCTACAGGCATTGAGGTCTGGACTGTTCGAACTCGTGGAATCTGGCAAGGAATATGCAGGTGTTATCACGCTGCCATCTTTCACGTCACCTAAGAAAGGCCAGTACAACATACTCCCTACGGCATTTCCACAGTATCGGGAAGTATCGATTAGTGTGTTGACGGAAACAACACATGTTTTGTGGAAAGAGGTCTTGCAACCCGGGTGTACATACGGTTTGCGGTTGTCAGGGAAAGCTGGCAAAGTTTTCGCATGTTATACGGATGAGCTCGATGGCAATTCTGAAAGCTTTACATCAGCGCAGAAGCTGCCCGTTCATCGTGAGGGAGGTGGCACGTACTACTTCACCGTCCACGACGACCCAGCGCCTCCAAAACTCTTTGCCAGACTGGAGATGCCCAGTAAAGCTCATGTCAACGGTCCAGATCCGTTCACCCTCGTCATCGAATACACGACCGACAGTCACGAGCCCTTCGTGTTCGATAAATCACGCTCCCCACTTTCAGTCACCACACTATGTACCGGAACAAACCTGCACTGCATCGACCAACTGATTGACTGCCGAGATAATGATACCGGGGAGAAGGTTGAGTGGGGTGCCGTCTTCGTCTGCTACGATTACGATCCCCATCCAAAGTTCCCGGAAGATGATGATTTCGTGCAGATCTCAGCGAACAGACCGTGGCGATTTGAATGCACACTGGAGAAGCTAGGGAACGAAAAGGAGTATGTGCGCAGTATGGAAGGGTTGAATGCTGGTCGCACTTATAAGGCTCGGGTTGAGGGGCCTGGGGGTTTCAGCCGGTGGCAGTGGGGGAAGAAGGAGGAGTTGCTGGCTGGGACGCTAGAAGACAAGATGAAGAGGTGGGAGGTAGACATGGAGAAGCCGGGATACTTGGACGTGGAAAGAATCGAGGAGGACCTATATTTTGAGACTGTTGCATGAGTAAGCGGTCGCTATCCTTGCGACATGCGATGATGATGTGGAATGTGGATGTTGAAACTCGCGATAAATTCTTCCTCCAAAGCCTATGCCTTAAGACTATCAGCATACTCCCTATATATCTGCTCGCAACTCTCATCAAACAACAACCCCATCCTCGTCGCATTACCGAACTCCGCAGTTTGAGGCCAGCTATCCAGCAACCTCTTCGCTTCCTCATCCACCTCCTCCCGCAACAGACTCAGCTTCTCCTTTCCAACTACCGCCTCAAACGCCGCGTACATGTCTCCAAGGGTGACACTGATACCCGGCATGTACACCGCGCGGATATGCGAGGGCATGGCATCCGACGGCGCCTTCATGACGCGCACAAAGTTCTCGATAATGACGCGCGGTGAGCAGATCATCTGGCGTGCTGAGCGGTCGCTGATGGGGACGATGCATTCGAGACCGGCTAGTGGCTCGCGGAGTAGGCCGCTTAGAAACGCTGCTGCCGATCGCGAAGGCGCACCTGGACGGACGACAACGGTGGGTAGGCGCACGGAGAAGGCATCGATTAGACCACGGCGGTTAAGATCATCGATGTGCTTCTCCATTATGGCCTTGTGAGTGCCGTACACGCCAATTGGTGTCGCGGGAGTGTCATCTGTAATAGGGCCTGTTGCCGTATACGGTGGGCCGTAAACGGCCTGGGTCGAAGCGTAAACAATGCGGGGTTTAGTCGCTTGTTGGAGTTTTGAAATGGATGTAAGAACGGAAAGGGTGGCGTCTAGGTTTACTTTGGTGGAAAGCGCGGGGTTCTCTTCGCAGCCGACGGACATTATGCCGTGGAAGAGGAAGATGGCTGACCATTGAGGGCGCATGGAAAGGAGTTTGTCGATGTCCGATTGGGAGGTCAGATCTCCGGCTGTGAGCTCTAGGTTGGGTGCAGAGTCTGGGATGCCAGCTGGCCGTTGGGGTGTGCGAAGGTCGGTCAGAACGATCTTGTTTGAGGGATCTTTTGCCAATTTGGCGGCGAGCATAGGGCCTAGGAAGCCGGCGCCGCCGGTGATGAGGATGTTGTTCGACATCGTCGGTGTTCTGCTCTTTAAAACTCTTGATTCAGTTCTGTGGTGATCGGGTTTCTGACTCTGAAGCTCGAAATCTCGGAATGAAGGCAATTCAATGCTGTAAAAAACTGAAGAGGAATGTGTTTGCAAGAGACAGAAGTGCGCAATGATAATGCGATGAAGATGCGGCCAACAGAGCATATATACGTGACAGTGTTGCGGGGATCGAGGCGAGTCATGCTCGTCTCGAGGCAGACTCGCTCGCTACGAGCCACAACTTAGATGCGCTAGCCCCAGAGCCTCCGGGAGCCGCATCTTTAGCCTGGGGAACCCCACATAGTGAACTTTTACGGCCGCTCAGCCATATACAAGCAGGATGCCGGCGGTTTAGAAGTGGCTCTGCGGATGAATGCTTCAAAATCCCCACTGTGGTATGCTTTCGCCAGCTTTTTGCCCATATGCCACTCATTAGCGGCGCTCTGCAGGGTTTGACGCGCCTGCGGAAGAATTCGTTGTCTGAAGCGTTACCCCTCTCGTTCCTTTGGCTATGAAATAGGACCTATAGGTACGAACGTCGAGATGATCAATAATACGAACTATTCTGTCGCAGCAACATCAAGTCAGTACAGCATACATTGTGCTCACGAGAAGAAGTCAATGACAAGCGCATTGAACATCTCCGGCTTCTCCCAATAACACCAATGGCCACCCCAATCCACCGTCACTCCCTTTGCGAGTCCTTCCTTTCCGCCTCCATTCACCAGCTCCACAACTTTGAGCGGTCCCGCAGCCGGAAAACATCCACTTCGGCTACTTGCTACGACCAGTACCTTCGTTTCACTACCGCTCTCTGGTCCGAAAGCATGAGCGATAGGATGTCGCCAATCGTTCGCCGTATGGTCAGCCATTAGCTTCCCATACCACCACCCATCGCCTTTCAGTGCTTCAGCCAGGAAGAACGCTTCGTCATCTTCCCACTGTGACGAATCCGACTGAGGGTCTCGGGGTCGCGGATGAGATCTGTAGCCCAAGCACGCTGCGATGGTACCGAGATGCGCCTCCTTTGGGTTGGAAATCAGTGTCTTTTGCATCGCGTTCAGTGCTTCTACATTGTTGCATCCCAGGTTTCCGAACTCAGGGCCCCAATCCTCAAGATAATTCTGCAATGGAGCTTGGTCCACGAAAACCATGTGCGAGAATGCGCCAGTCGTGAACAATTCGCTGTAGCTCCATAAAATAGCAGCACCTAGGCTCGTGCCTATGGCTTTGATGGTGCCGTCACGGAAACCGAAGAACTCGATCAAGTTCTTGAGATCCATCGCTAGGCGTGCCACGTTGTAGCCGGCTTTTGGTTTACCGGAGTCGCCGTGGCCGCGCAGGTCGGGAATGATGACGTGGTGAGCTTTTGCGAGTGCGGCAACATTGCGCTTGAAGACTGCACCTGAACCCGTGAAGCCGTGCAGCTAGCGACCAATGTCAGGCCTGGTGGCGGTACGCGCTCGAGGGCGGGGAGCTCACCAAGATCAAGGGAGCGGCACCGGAAGAGCCATATGTCTCGTAGTGCAGATGAATACCATCGTTGGCTGTTATATCCGGCATTTTGGAAGGTCGACACAGCGGGGTGAGTCAATAAGATGAAGGTATGCATAGAGCGTAGAAAGTGTTCGCGATACTTAGTAAGCGCGATCCTGTCGCAATGAAGTTTAGCGTCCGAAAGGCTCGGGCTTGTCGCCGCGTACCTTCCAAGGTAAGCGCGCGTCATCACAACACTCCAACGCCCACCCACAACCATCGCGGTCTACAATCTTCCTCGCACGTCCACCTGTCTTCGTAGCGACTGCTTCTTAATTCATCTTCATGCTCTGAGACGGCTCAGCGCTGGCGATCCGGCCCCATCTAACACACATTCCGTGACAATCGCACGGCAGAGAAGTTCACCGTACCTATGAGGAGATTGTTCCCGTACCCGCACGATGTTTCCCTACAGACTACCTTGTCGTAAACGCCTCCAAATCCTCCTGTGCCATGTAATCTCGAGGCATTCACACGTACTCATGCTCACGTCTGCACTTCACATCACACAATTTGGTATCATCTGTCCTTTAACACGGGGACGCAAATACCCTATCGATCAGAAGCGGCTGCCTTCTTCACTTCCATTCGAAACGGATCAAGCCTGGTCGATCCTAGCTTTCAGCGATAAATTCGAAGACAGACGCTATCATACCCGGCTAATTTACTGACAAGAGCGCAAGCTTCACCCCGATGGCCATTGGAAGTACAGCAAACCTGCGACCGTTACATCAAGTTATCATATGACAAAGAAAGGTCGCACTGCTGCCTTGAGCTGCTTCTGCTGCGTCGAATGATATGTTTGTGTTGACTTCCTTCGTCTCGCTCCCACGCGCAACGCACAGGGTAGGTGGTACAGGGAACACAAGCTCTTGCGTTGACCATAGTTCTCTTTTCGAGAGGACCTAGTTAAATGGGTACATATGAATTTCTGAAGTTGTGAGTCGCTCGTCCTCGTAGCGTCACCGCAGTACCATAGGACGAAGATTACAGGGAACACAAGGGCGTTGTTGCCTAGTAATAGGCAACCCTCCCCCCAATCAAGTTGGACTACTCGCGAGTACACGTGATAACGTGTCATCTTCAAGCTCTTTCGACTTTTGCATATAAAACGCGCTCTTGCCTTTTACTCACAAACTCTACGTACACAGACTGCAGATATGGCTAGCAACGACCGTGACGACGCTCAGGCGGCTGATAACAATCCGATTGAGCCTATCGTTAAGGCTCTCCAGGATATACTTACACATTCCACGTACGCGTGCGGCGGCTCTCTCAACAGCCCGGATGACGCCAACATCCGCCCTAGCTCGGCGATCACCATCCGCTGGGACTCTGCAAGCGCCATCGAAAAAATAATCCTACCTCTCCAAGTCGGCAGTAAGGGTGAAGTGGACGATTCACTCGCGAAGCTCCTCGAAGGCACTGAGCCTGCTGGATTCGGATACAAGGGCAAGGACATCATCGACGAGTCGTATCGCAAGGCCTCCAAGCTCGACACCTCTGCCTTCTCCACCAACTTCTGTCCCTATGAGACCGGCATCATCGATGTTGTTGCGCAAGCGTTACTTCCACTGTCTCCGGATCAGTCACAGGGTGTTCGAGCAGAGCTCTACAAGTTGAATGTGCGCGCCTTATCGCTTTCTCCCATCCCAATGATCGAGACATGCTGACAGTCAACTCAGGTATACGGAGTACCGTCAGGTCTGTTCAAGCCACACGTCGATACGCCACGTTCCGAGATGCAATTCGGCTCACTCGTCGTCTGTCTGCCGTGCGCTCACGAAGGAGGCCAGCTCGTTGTCCGCCACAAAGGCCATACCACTACGTTCGATTGGTCTGGCGACGCCAACGTTGCAAAATGGGCAGCTTTCTACAGCGACTGTGAGCATGAGGTCCTCGAAGTCACTGCGGGTCATCGCATAACCCTTACATACAACCTCTTCGTGCGCCGAGGTCTTGGCGAGCTTGCAGGACACGCCGACGCGCTGGATTTCAAACAGCTGCCGCTCTATCGCGAGGTGGCGAACGCTTTGAACAGTCCGGAATTCATGGCCAAAGGTTTGTGACAAGCTTAATCACTGTGGGAACATCACTGACATCATTCCAGGCGGTTACCTCGGAAAGTACTGCGATCATGCATATGCTCACGCCACCAAGGAGGGCTCGAAGGCTCTACCTGCCCTACTCAAAGGCTCAGATTTTATGGCATATGAGGTATTTCGCTCGCTGGGCATCAAGACGCGCGTTCGTCCCGTACTTTTGACTTCGGGAGAAGACGAAGAAGACGAAGAAGACGAAGAAGACGAAGAAGACGACAGGTCGGAGAACCGTACCGATGAAGATGACGACCAAAAGCACCTACAATTCGCGCGTATCGGCAAGAAGCTCTCAGCCCCCGTCATGTCAAGTGTTGGTGGCGACGAGGATGACACTTGGAGCGAGATCTACGCCCAGTACCCCCACGACAGACTTCATGTCCGATGGTTGAATCGTCATACTACAACTAATCTGCAGTTTGGCTTCCTCGCAGTGAGTAATTTCACGCACGCGCTCTTGAACTTCTACTGACTATCTACACAGTACGGCAATATGGCAGACATCAACTACTCCTACAGCTCATGTGCTCTCATCTTCGAGATACCTGCTTACAACGAGCGGTGCAAGGTAATTCACCCCACAAGACTTCTTCGGCGCATGTGCTGTTGCTTATCTAGAGTAAGGTGACGAAGTAGCGCCAGACGTTCTACGAAAGCTCGGAACCTGGATGTAGGATCTTCGCCAAGGTCAGGTCAGTAGTACGTGTTGTCAAGGTCGTTTCGACTCCAAGAATTCTCGTTGGATTGGACCGGTGTGGTCATATCGGGGCGCTGTAGCCGTCCCACAGATACTTTATATCACATCTGTCTCACGATATCATACTTCTCCTTCCATACTCTTAAGCTTTGCCAACTCCACGTGATGACCGAGCCGTCCTGAACAATGTGATTGTCAAACAATGCTCGTCTAGTCACACTGTCATTCCTTTCACTCTTACTTTGTCTCAACGCACGGACGCCATTGTTCACATTATTACATCACTTCCACTCTCACGGTACTAGTGTCCAATACAGCGCGCGACACTCGTAGTAGTCGATACCTTACCGCGGCCAGCGTACGCTCAACCTGCTTGCGCTCCACCCCAGGTAATCTTACCCGCGCAACACCATCGCCAGCAGCCCCAAGGCACCGGACAAGGCTCATCACATTCGTTCGACTCCCCTCTATACTCACCCGCTTTATTGCGTACATCCAGTTCTCTTGAACCGAAGTCATCGCTTAGGTCTTGAACGCTATAATAAAGTCTCGCTTATACTATTGCCATTAATATATGTAAGTCAGAACTTGCGCCAGTGATGTGAAGCACCCCCTGACAGCACTTAGTCGCACTCTCACTGCGAACCGCGAATATGGCTTCTCGTAAGGATGCTACCGGCGACGTCGCTTGCAAGAAGACCAAGGGCTTGAAGAATCACAAGAGGGCGCAGAAAGAGAAGGCGCTGGCGAAGCGCACCGCCGCCGCCGAGAAGACTACCGCAAACAGGGCCTCGTACGCGCCGATCGCTACCATCATTATCAACAAGACTGCACCTGTAGGAGGAGACATTATTGGAACTGCAGGATCGGCGCCCATGGTAAAGGTTTCTGCGCCGGCTATCGTGGAGTCATCTGATCATTCTCGACATGATTCGGCTACTGACGAGACGGTCCTCACCAACATCGTCGCTCTTACTGGATCGCACACTACCAACGGTACCAAGACCGCTCCGCCGCAACCGCACTTCTGCACACATTTGCCCGTGGTTGTATTCGAAGACGTCCTTACTGGCTCCAAGAACAACTCTCCAACTAGGGTAGCCAGCGACCAAACCAAACTCGAGCAAGAGCCCACCAGTATATCTTATCCCAAGACCGCTCCCTCTCCTCCAACACCCAACATCTTACAACCCAGCATTGCCCCTTCTTCTCCAAAGTCCAACACCACACAAACCAGCATGCTCAACCCCACCGCCCCAGCATTCCTCTTCGGAAAGATCATAGTCGCCCAAACCCCACCCGCCATCCAGATCACCCTCACAAAGGAAGACCCCGCACCGGGATGGCTTACCGAAAACGCAAAAGCGTTTGAAAAGGCATATGGTGTTGCCGCCCTGCGCAAGGCTCTAGAAGCAGCGCTGTACGAGAATATGGAGACGCCGCGCCAGAGGCTGATTCGCTGCAAGTACAGGGTTTCTGTTGACGCCGAGTTCCATCAGGAGGAGCCGGTGCATGATTTGGAGTGCGCGTTGGCACTCATCGGCAAGCCAGTTCGCAAGTGTTTCGACGACAACGGCTTTGTGATCACGCCGATCAAGACTGGACTGACTGAAGCTGATTTGACGGCCCCATCAGCTCTCGACGAGTTATTCGCAAAAGTCAAAGCCCAAGGTATCTTCAAGATCAGCGCTCCCATCTCCACGGGTTACAAATCCCCCATCCCTGGTGCCCCATCAACAAAGCCGCCAATTCCATCTCGCACCCTATCGTCCATCGAGGCAGAAATGCGTCTCGCCGCTCCAAAACGCCCTTCCCACGCACCCTCGTTCGCAGACCCCGGTATCGTAAAGTACACCTTCCACGGCCAGGATTTCGACAACGTCGGCAACCCGCTCACGGAAACCGTGAGCCAAAAGGTACTCGGTTGGCTTGAAGACCAGCCAACGGATCCACCGGAACTTTCACCGGGTTCTTCGCGGCAGCAGAGTCGCGAGTCGTCGCCGCTTGAGCCTGAGAAGGGAGTTGTGGCTTTGCCGTTTTGTTCAAAGTCTGAGTCTGAGGGAGGACAGGTTTGGCCTGCGCGGGAGAGCTTGCCTTGGGGGGATGGGCAAGATGGGTATACGCATGGTTCGGGTGTTCCGGTGTACCCGTATGTTGCTTCTGTCGTGAGGGTTTCTGATGGACGTCCTGGTTCAGGCGGAGAGCCTGAGTAGCTTTTGTGTGGAGTTTCGTTGTCTTTTAATGCGTTTGTAATTTTACTGGCTAGGTGGCCTTGTATATCATCTCTACGACTTAGCGACGGCGTTCATGGGCTGGGGGGATATGTCACAGAGCTAGGTATTTTCATGTTGTGGTCTACTTTAGTGGTAGCAAGATTAGCAGAATAATAATAATGTCTGGAGTCTACATTGCCTTCTTCTCTAGCAGTTTGTTGTTCATGGGCTTGATGTAGGCTGCAAGACACCTGCTCAATTCTGCCGTGTATGAGCTGTACACATAGGTTTCGAGGGGTCATTGCCTTTGATTTGCGTGCACAAAGGATCATGTAGGAAGCAGCGAGTACGCATCGGAGTAGCTGCCACAGAACCATGGACGTGGGGGAAGGACCCATCGGGTCTAGACTGCAGGTGCGGGGAGGTGTTGCCGCACGGACTTGGGTGCCAGGGTTCCTGCAAGTAATTCGGCCAGCCGCAACGACCAAAGACTCCTCACATCGCTACCCAACATCGCTAAATAACGTCCAACTCCATACTTCGTTCTAGATACTATTTCTAGCACTACTCGTTTTTAGTCAAGATGCTCAAGTCAAAATGGGCTACCCAGCCTGGCGAGGCGGAGCAGTCAGCGCCCGAGGTCACCGTCGCTCAACCAGAAGCAGCGCCAGCACAGGTATGTTGACTTATGCTCTCTTTGCCCCTGACGTCTCTCCCACTGTTGGAGTAGGTCTCTGCTTCATATGCAAGACTAACTCCCGCCAGATCGACAACACGTCCTACGACCCCGCC
Organism: Alternaria infectoria; assembly: GCF_024043175.1. NCBI lineage: Eukaryota > Fungi > Ascomycota > Dothideomycetes > Pleosporales > Pleosporaceae > Alternaria > Alternaria infectoria. Next base: position 869,720 of record NW_026250701.1, read on the forward strand.
TTCGACGACCCGTCAATAGATCCATTCGCTCAGACCGCAAGTACAGACGACCTCTTCTTCGACGACGACATCACGCCTATCGCCGAGCCAGTCGTCGAGCAGAACCCCATCGAGCTGCAAGCTTCCGCCCCCGAGTTCGTTCCCGAGGAAGTACAACCGCCGACTGCACCGCAAGCACACCTCGCACCCCATGCGCCTCGTGAGCCAAGAAACGCCGACAGAGGTGGTCGCGGCCGTGGTCGAGGAAGGGGCCGTGGACGAGGCCGCGGCGGGCACAACACCGACATTCGACTAGAAGAAAACGGCAAGAAGGCCCCTGAGGCTCCGAAGGAAGCTGCGCCGACCGCGACTGCCCCTACCGATGTCGCAGACAACTCAGCCCCGCCTTCTGCACCCACCGAACCCAAGGAGAAGACCACACACGCCGTCCGCGGAGACAGAGGCTTGACTGGCGGCCCTGCACGCACGCGCCTGACAGAAGAGGAGCTGAACACGAAGCTAGCCAACATGCGCATTAAGAACGAAGCCCGTCAGAGCGCCCATGCTCGCGCCGAGGCCGACAAGGGCAATTTCGAAGCACGCGAAGCCGTCATGCAGAAGCAGGATATAGAGCGGAAGAAGGCTCTCGCGGAGAAGCAGAAGGCAGAGCGCCAGAGTCGCCAACAGATGATGGGCGAACGTGAGAAGAACCGCCAGCGCAAGCTCAATGCGCAAGGGGGCAGGGAGTGGGACTTTGAGAAAGAAGATGGCTTCTCTGGCACTGGAGATGAGAAGCGGCGAGGCGCTGCACGTGGCGCGCATGGTGGCATCGCACCCTCAAGACCAGTCGACAACGGACACAACGGAGGCGAAGATTACCATGAGCCTGTCGGACAGTCTAGCCGCGGACGAGGCAGAGGTAGAGGCCGTGGCAGCAGGGGTGGCCGTGGCGACTACCGAGGATCCGATGAGAGGCCGGCAAACACTCGGGAAAAGCGCGACAACGTCCCGCCCTCGGCGTCAGACTTCCCAGAACTACCCTCAGCCAAGGGCAAGGCACCTGCAGAGGTGAAAGAGAAGGTGAAGGACACAGACGATTTCGGCCTGCCATCGCCCATGGAGAAGGGTCGCAGCTGGGCTGACGAGGTCGGCTCGTAGGAAGAGCAAGAAGAGCAAGAGCAGGAAGAAGCGCAAAGCTGGGTGACCCGATTACAAGAGCGACATCGGAGACAGCATGTCGCAAGCCTGTGGCTGAAGCGTCCGGTCGAATACACTCACAGCAAGCGGCCAGGTTCGCATCCCGCCTTTATGTCCGACGCCGAATTTGCGGCTCTGCCAGACTGGAAGGATGTGCAGTATAACAGAGCCTACGATACCGCGTATCGCCCGTCGCCTCTCAGCTCAATGTCGCCTCTCAGCTCGATTATTGATTAGCTGTCAGCAACGCATGCAGCAACGTCTCCGCCTGGCTTCGCGCCAACCCCACACTTCGTAGCATCCTTAGACAATTCATCGCAAGTCGAAAGTGGCCCTGCAACCGTCGTCGAAGCTTTCTCGTCTGCCACCCCGCATACACCGGGAGCATGTGTCAACCCATCGCACCCGCAAGGAGCATATGTCAGTCCGTCGCAATTGAACAGTGGTCAAACAACGCTCGTTGAACATTCGCCTGCGGCTCCAGTTGTTCCCCCCGTGGTTTCACGACTCAGGTCAACACTGCAGCAGCTTCGCCTTCTATCTTCAGCGTCGGCTGTAATATTGAGGGACCAACGGAGATATGCTGAAGTTGTTGAAGTCGAAGGCCCGATAAGCCAGTCAGGCTCAATCGATTATGACATCTGCAGCGGTTCCGAGAGCGAGTCCGACGACCTTCACTTTGGAGATGGCCTTCCCCCACGAAACCCTACGCTGTCTACCATAGCGAGAACCCGAGACGGTCAAAGTCGCGCATGGATAGTCACACCAGGTCGCCTGCCAGCATCAGAAACTGCACGAGCGTATTTCAGCCACAGAGGCATCGCTCCTCAATACTCTCACTACGTCCAAACAGAGCCCTCTCGAGACGACATGATATTCATGCGTGGTGGAGCTGACTCAGAAGATCAGCTAGGCGCCCACAATGGCTCATCCCATACACTTCTCGATCCGAACGAGAGACCCAGGAGCCTACATGAGTCCTCAGCCTCATCGCTCGAACCTCCAGACTGCACTGAAGGCCGCAAGTCTGGTGATTCGAGGTTCACTGAGCTCATGAACGAGGATGGTAGTCGTCTGTATGCAGAAAGTTTGAGACGTTCTGGGAGTCAAGAGTTGGGGGAAACTGAGGAAGTACCTACACCATCACCTTCACTAGCGCCAACAGCACCGCCAACCCCTTCGAATCGCACAGCACAGCCCGTCCCGGCGGCGCACCAGATCACTCTTTTGCCACCATTGTCGTCCCAGCGCCCGGCTAATCTGGCAGTTCCTCACGTACCGGCGCGTGCACGTGATCCGAATGCAAAGAGATGGTATGTAGGCTGTGACCCTGACGGCTGTTGTTATCTATGCGATGTGGATACTGGGTGTAGCTGTTCGGAGGCTCTCGTTACCACTTGCTTGGGATTCTGCCCTATGCAGTGATGGAATATGGGGGTTTAGTAGTGGATAATATATGAGTCTGCCGGCTACGTTGCTGTGTTTGATGTGAATGTGAAGAGGTTGATGTGCATGTAGCTATTAGGGTGTTGTGTGAATGTGTGCACAGGATGTGACCTAGGCGGCGACGTTGCAGCGCTTGGTAGGTATATTGAGGGGAATAATACGATGTATCCGGCACGGTATACTTTGCCAGATGCATTCACACCTAAGCTAGACGACGACGTTACGGTGTTTAGTCTTTATACGACGGGGAATCATACATCGTATCCGCTACAGTATACTTTACTAGATACAATTGTCCATAAGCTACACAGCGACATCGTAGTGCCTGATATACATACTATACAAAACCACCCAACCCATCCACCACGCCACAACTCCCCAAATACACACGTACACCCGCTAGATTACGACCTTGTTGCGCTTCGTGCATAAACTACGCGAAACCATACCGTGTATACGCCACGCGTAACTTCACCATGCCTGTCCGTACATAAGCTAGACGGTGACATCGTCGCGTTACGCATGCACCAGAAGGTAATAATATTCGCACATGTATCCGTCTGGCTTTAATGGAGACTGGAAATATAGCGTATAGCTAGGCATGCACATGTAAATGAGATAGAAGCTAGGTAGACGGCGAGGTTGTAGCGTTTACCTTGTGTTCAAGATTAAAATAGCATGTGTATTCGCTAGGGTCTAGGACATCTGCCAACCCGAACGAGACTTGGTATCTTGTTTTTGTTGGCTACTACTCTGTTTATCTAAACATGATCACCCTGGACCTAAAGAAGATGTAAGCTAGACGCCGACGAGCAGCGTTTACTCTTACATTGTGTTTGGAATCGCACGACGTAGTTACTAGACCCTACTGTATAACCCGCGGTTAACGTTCCATCCCCTAAAAAAAGCCAGCCAGTCTACGTCAAGGTATCGAATAGCAATGCGTTTGACAAAGCAGTATGGGAACATAGAGATGCACCACGAGGACAGACACTATAATAGTAGCTAGAACACGTATGCTTCAACAAGCGCACAAGCACGCATCAGGGGGTGATGTAGGGTAGCTACAAAGGGGGCAGATTGGCATCCCATTGAACGAGAACATTCATATCTTAAACTTGCACAATATATGATCAAATTAACCCCATAGCGTAATCATACCAGCCTACATACAAGAGCCGGAAGACGGAGCGACAAACTACATCATCACCCCTCCCTCTCTCTCTCTCTCAATCGCCATCCCTCTCCTTCATTCCCCCCCTCCCCACCCTCATCGGGCAAAGCCAAACCCACCGGAAAACGCCATCCATGCATCCCAAACCGAATTATATCCCAAACCCACATCTTCAAAACATGCTACACCAATGCTTGCCCAAGAAACCATGATACCCCTAGTCATCGCTATCATACTCGTCGTCCTCAGCGAGTAGCGCAGGGTACTGGCGTCTTCTAAGGTCCTGTTCAAGCCCACCATCGCTTTCAGGATCGACGTAGCCGCCCCCGCCTACAAGCGACAGAAGGACCGGGAGGAGAATAAGAGCGTGTGTTGAAGCCCAAAGAACGAGGGCGACCCAGACGCGGAAGTAGTATATCTCGAAGATCTGGGAGGTCTCGTTAATAAGGGGAAACGGAAGGGGAAAGTGGGGATTTTGATATGACATACCTTACTCCTCGTGAAAGCCAGAACACCCACGCCGAGGATCTTAGTGATGGTGATACCGCTGATTACGCTGCTGGCTACGTTGACCATGGCAGTCCAAGCGCGGGCGTCACGGCCGCGGAAGCGGTGTCTTGGTGCTTTTTCCATGGTAGCGCGGCTGGGGAAAGTAAATGCACGGGCAATGTGTGCGGTGAACTCGACGCTGATACCGACGCAGATGATGAGGTTGACGAGCGAAACGGCGTTGAGGGATACGCCGAGGACAGCCATGGAGCCGATGATGGCAGAGACTGTCATGCCGACTACGAGGGTGACGACGAGACCGGTGGCTAGGGAGCCGAGCATGATGGTGGTGATGACGAGGACGGCGGCGAGGGCGGAGCCGATGAGGGCGCCGGCTAGACGGACGATGGTCGTGTATTGGTCGAAGAAGATGTAGAATTTGGAGTAGGGGAAAACTTCCGTGTCGACGTCCTTGGAGATCTCTTTCGAAATGCGACGTGCGGCCGTGTAGGCAGAGATGAAGTCACTCTGCGAGCGGAGAGGCGTGTGCGAAGTGCGGAAGTGCGATGCGGGGATGGTGAGGTGCTTCGAGTCGATGACGAGAGCGTCAGAGTAAGCAGCCTTTCCACCTAGCGGGCAGTCTTCTGTAGTCGGTGCGTCGATCCAGAGTTGAAGATAGTGGATGAACTCCTCGCCTTCGGGCATGCCCGACAAAGTCATGTTCCAAGGTGGTTGACGGCCCTGGAAACACGGCTTGCCTTTGTCGTCGACGCAGCACTTCTCGTTCTCGGGGTTGAGCCATAGGAAGAAGTCATCAAGCCAGTTAGCGGCTGAAGCTGCGAGATGAGAGACCTCAGGTCGCTTGCGCTCCGCTTCGATGATGTTGGCCAAGCTCTCTCGGTCGCAGGTGGAGAAGCGTCCACAAAGCTCCTTTTGAGGCTTCCGTTCGGTAACGTTCAGCTCCTTGGTGACAAAGTAGACTGGCGGGCCGACGTCTAGGTAGTCGTAAAGATCGTTGAAGTAAGGAATGAGATAAGAATCGCTGGGGATAGCAATGCGTTGATCAAGGCCTAGCTCCACACTTGGGAAGAGGGCGAGACCAGCCGTGAAGATTCCAAAGAATAGCGCAATGATGCCGACCTTCGTCTTCTTTCCCAATATCGCCGGAGCATAGGTCTTGCGGATGAATCGCTGAAGTGCGCCTTCCTCGCCAGCGCCGTATCCCATGCCACCGTTGAGATAGCCAGGATCAGCACGACCAACACGAACACACGGGAAGCAGTCAGCTCGGTTGTTCTCCACACGTTGTTGGTTCAAGGCAAGGACGGCAATGAACATGGTGACTTGAAGGATAGCGTTGATGAAGACAGCGCCTGCAGCGTACGCGGCGAAGTTTCGTACTGCAGGCATCCCTACGGCACACCCAAGAGCGAATGCGGTGGTCTCTGTGAGCGCAGAGAGAAGAATAGAAGGGCCCATGCGCCCAAGTGCACGTGATACACGCTCTGGGATGCTGCCTTCGGGGTGGCTGATGTTGATGCGCTCAAACTCGTGGACAATGAGGAAGATGTTGTCAACACCAACAGCCAGAACAAGGAACGGAATGACCTCTGCAATGATCAGGGTGACTTTGATACCGGCTGCCGAGAACAATCCGACCGATGCAGACACAGACATGAGCACAATCAAGATGCCGACAGTACCGAGCATGAACTTGGACTGTACGAATGCGTTCGCTGGGTTGCGGAGAACAGATTTTACGGTGAGCGTGGTAGAGCCCAGAGCCAGGGATGCATACAAGAACATGATGATGTAGCTGATGACCACGATCTTGGCATCCGTGTTGGTGCTCTTACTCAACTCCTGCTCAAGACTGACCTCCGTGTTGAAACTCAGTCGGAGACCTCTCTTGTGAGCTTCATCGGATACGAACTTGAGGTAGTTCTTCATCTCGTTCTCGAAGTCCATGGCGCGCTGTTCCTCTGGGGTGCCCTTGGGGAAGTTCTGCACAACCCATGTAACGACGAGCGCTTTGGCGTCCAGAACGGACTGGTTGACGCCACCAAAGAGAAGATGAGGGTCGAGCGGCTGCTGGAAGGTTGGCAAGCACTGAGAAGGGTTGTCAACACATTGCAGTAGGTCGTCTTGCCAGCTGTCGGGAGAAACATTGGCAAAATCACCTTGGAAGTATCCAGTCACAGACTGAACAACACAGTCGTCGCCTGCTGGCTTGAAGCAGACCTTGTCGAGAGTCACGCCGTGCTCGTAAGACTTCAGACGCTGGATCTGGTTCTCTACGCCAAACCACCAATCCAAAGTCTCATAACTGAGAACGGGTCCGGCTTCTCCGTGGGTATCGTTGACAAGGAAAGCCTGTTCGGCACGGAAGAAGGGGCCGAATTTCTCATCGAAGAAGGTCTTCTCTTGCGCGGCAGCGGAATCAGGAGAGACCCATAAATTGACAGGGTCGGTCTCGATCTGGAAGCGTAACCATCCCAAGCTCATCAGGCCAACTACAATGACGCTGGTGACGATGGTAATGGCAGGAAAGCGAGCGCAGATGTAACCAAGACGGCTGAACATGCGATCGCACCACGTGTTGATGAAGTAGTGTTTAGTGGGGCGATCCAACATGCCAACGTTGTGTACGATATCGCCCTCATCCTCATCGTCACTAGGGCTCGTGTCCGTCAACAGACGCATACGCTCGGTCTTGTGTTTCGAGTGATTCTTGTAGGCGACGTGACCTGCGACAGCAGTGCAGAGCAAGCCGAGGAAGAACGAGTAGATGATGATGACAGCGAAGGATAGGCAGGGCAGCAGACCGACGTGGCATTGCTTCTCCTCTTGCACTTCTGGCAGTTCAGTGCATGATCCACCACAGTCGAGGCAGGCACAACGATACTTCTCGTCGTCAGTGTCGCATGGGTAGGCGTGCTTGTTCATGGCATCCATTCCGGGGAACTCGTCTTCGCTGGGCCGAGGGAAGTTGATCTGGAAGGGCGAACCCAAAAACTTCTTGTCGCCCAGGAACTTGAGGAATTGTGTATAGTTCTTCGCGCCACCTCCAATAAAGTCCATGGCCTTGCCGTTTGTCGCACCAAACTTGACATCCTTACAGCTGTCGTAGAAGGTTGACGCGTACTTGTCGGATACCAGGTTGTCTAGTTCGGTGACGAGGTACTTGTCTCCTTTGGGCTCGGTTCGCGTTACGTTGATGAAGGTGGACTGGTCGGGAGAGCAGGTGAACGTGCAGAAGAGGTTGTAGAAATTCTCCTTGCAGGCAGGGCATGCGTTGATGATGGGCGTGGCGCGGTCGAGGTTCGTCTTGAGGGCGTCGAGTTGGTCTTCGTCGCAGCAAATGTCGGTGTCTGACCACTGACTGCCGCAGATATCGACCAGCTTCTTCCGCACGTCGCTGTCAGGCGTCTTGGCCGGGCCGTTGTCAGGGCAGGGCAGCTCTGACCCAAAGAAGCTCTGCTTCCCGCATTGTCCGCGGATCGCGCACCTTCCCTTCTCATGTTTCGACGTCAGGTCTGGCCCTGCGAGAGCTGATCCGGTGAGGATGGAGAGCAGGCCAAACGTCATGGCCTTCCATCCTCGCGTGCTTGGCTGCACCATCGTTTGCGATGCGCCTGAGCGCTGGGACCGATCGCGACGCGGTTTCGTATGAAAGGCTAGGTGCGATCGGATATGGAATAGTGCGAAGGAATCGACGATGTAAGGGCGATGGTGGACGATGGGTGGTGAGGGCTACACGTTCGAGCCGAGGTGGCGGGCGAAGCTGTCGGGAGCTATGTACGAAGCAAGCGCGATCCAGGAGCGTCTAGCACTCGCGCGTTGCCATGGAGCTAGTGAAGGAATGCGTAAGAACTGGAATAGTGTTGCAGATGAACGGCTCACTGGAGAGAGTGTAGGTGTTGTTGTGAGGCGTGGGCGCACAGGCAGCCGCAAGTGTCTGGGGTGCAGACGTCACTGCTCCAGCTTGGATAAATGGCGCGCGCCGGCCCAGGAACAGGAAGCACGGGCCCCATGTCACGCGTCTCAGCCACCCAACACCAAACCACATGCTAGAGGTTATCACAGTCTTCACCACATTGAAGTTGAGGGCAGTCTGTATATTGAACATTCATTCATGCGCATGGTATCGTAAATCCGTGTCTATATCCTATCCTACCATCCCATGCCTAAATCCATCACGTGTGTCTTTCGACGGGTATCCCTCTCTTTTAGCAAAACGAAACCTTCCTACTTGCGCAGATGCTGCACCAGCTCAACAAGCTGCGAGCGCGTCTCGTCCTCGAGCTGGTCCTCAGGCGGGCCGAGAACCTTCTCGAACACGGGCATCAGCGAAGATGTGAGCTGCTGCACCGTGGGCTCGTTGAGTTGGTAGAGCTTGACAATCATGCCGAACACAGGCTTGTTCTCCTCGTAGTCCTCACGCAGAGGCAGGAGCTGCACCAAGCGGGGCAGTACCTCGGCAATGGGAAGCTTGCTAGGGTGCTTTGCGATGAATCTGCTGACGCATCCAGCCGTGTTGTCAAGAAGACGTGCTTGGTCCTGCGCATCGAGAAGAGGCTCGAGCTTGGAGAAGATGGTAGGCAATGACTTGAGGATCTCGTCGTCATTGGTCGTCTTCTCGCACAAGAGGCCAATACCGTAGACAGCGTTGGACTTGGTCTCTGGGTCTTCATCTGAGAGGCGGTGGAGGAAGAGCTTCAGCATGCTAGTGGTGTAAGGAGTGCAGGCGGCACCCATGTTGCCGACACACTCAGCAATAGCGCCAACGGCAGCGGAGCGCTCGGTGGATTCCTGGCTGCTGGCGTACTTGACGATCGGCTTTTCGAACATCTTCCACAGTTCAGCGAACTGCTCACCAAGTGCGACAGAGAGGCAGGTGACGGCCTCAAGGGCTGTCTCAATCACGAGCCAGTCGTACTCAGAGGATTCATCCATGATCTCCTCCTCAGCCTCGTCGCCGAGATCCTGCTGGCAAGGGTGACGCTTCGTGATAACGGCAAGCAGGTGCTGGCAAAGATCAGGTACAACGGTGCCGTTGTCGGTCAACAAGATAGCCGGTCCGCAGACCTTGAGGGTAGCCGCGACATCACGGTTGATGTCAGTGACAGTGCCACTGGAGCTCGTTAGCCAGATTCTCAGGTATACATCATGTATATGTAGTAGTGTTGAGAGTTGCTCAGTCGTGATTTCGCTTTCACCTCAAGTGCACTTTGGCATCGGAGTGAGCTGGGATTAACGACAGTTGTGTCATCTTTGCAACGTGTGTCAGGAAAGAAAGTTGAGGGTACATACCGGTCCATCTCGTCTTGCCAGATTGTCATGGTGGCAGTCATGACGAGGTTGCCCAGCTTCTTCAGCTCATCGGGAATGTCCACCTTTAGAGGAAGACCAGGCTGCCACTTGCCCATACCATCGCCCTCGGCCATGCCGAAGAGGCAGGCAAAGGTGCGCCAGAGCGTACTGATAGCAGCCTTGCGAATACCCTCGTAGGAGTGGTCAACAAGTTCGAGCAGCTTGGTGACAGTCGACTCCATGTAAGGGATGAATTCACGGCGGGTGTGCGTGATGATGTCTCCGAAAACTTCAGCCGCGATCTCCTTCTCCATGGCAACAGCGCTGACGCCCTCGAGGTCATCCCAGTCGTCGTCGTCATCACCGGCCATGAGAGCTTCGTTCAGGTCGCTGTCATCGTCGTCGTCATCGCTAGCAGCTGCGACCTTGATCTTTTGGCCTTGGATGGTAACTTCTTGGCCGGCCAGGTCTGCCGCCTCCTCACCGAACTCGAGATCAAGGTTGGTCTCCTCCTGCTCAAGGCAGTCGTTGAGTCCCTTGACGATGCCGGCAAGATACTTAGCGAAACCCTCCTCGTAGACCTTGGCCAGGACACTCCAGAGGATGTAGCTGGTCTCCCTGAGACGGGGGTGGTCCAAGTGCAGAGCTTCCTCGGAGGCCTCCATTAGGGGCATAACGTATGGCTCGAAAGGCTCAGGGCCGACAGCGGACGCAATCTTGGCCATGGAATCGCAAGTGACACCGCGGAGATCGAGCTCGTCTTGGCTGTCCTTGATCCTTACGTAGGGCGAAAGCTCTTGCATGGTCTGGGCGAAGAAGGGGATGAAGGCTGTCTCAGCGGCAGAGGCGATGGAGCCAACGGCACCGATAGCTGCGCTCTTCACCTTGAGGTCTTCGTGGTGGAAGAGCTTGCTGAAGCGTGGGATGAGTTCAGGTACGTACTTGCCAGCGTCCTCTGGCTCGAGACCCTCGATGAGAGAATCGATAGCATGGCAGCTACCACGGACAATAGAAAGGTTGCGCTCGTCATCCGAACCCTGCATGTTGTTGGCGGCGAGGTCGAAGTTCTTGATCATGGCGGGGATCAGGCGGGCGTGCTCCTTGCCAACGTCCTCGGCCAGGTCATCAGCCAAGCGAGCGACACCGTTGAGAGCGGCAGCTCGGACCTTGAGCTCAGGGTCCTCCAACAAGTGCAGGACCATGGGCATGATCTCGTTGAGCTGGGTAGCAATGAAGTCAGGCGCGCCCTCGACACACATGCCAAGAGCCAGAATACCGGCTTGACGGTAGTCGGGGTTCTGCGACTGGAAGTAGTTGCCAAGGTTCTTGAGAAGGGGAATGACAACTTGGCTGGGAGGTAGGCTTGAGGCAAGGATATCGAGAAGTCCAAGAGCGGAACGGGCAGGAGTGACATCCTCCTCCTCGCTGGAGAGGTCACCGAGCTCGGTGACGATGTGGAGAGCCTTCAGGGTCATCTCCTCACCAATCCTCAGACCCTGCACCTTGAGCTTCCTGTAGCGAACGCATTGCATGAGGAATGCGAGCGCCTGGGAACGGTAGTCGTCTTCGACGTTGGTGCTTGACGCAAGCTCGAGCATGAAGCGGACGAGATCGCCAAAGTGCTTTGCGAGAAGCGCGGACTCGCAGCCAAGAAGAGTCTGGAAGACCTCGAAAGCTTGCATGGCGCGGTCCTCGTCACCCTCATCGACGGTAGTCTTCAGAACGTTGACCATGCCAGGGATAGACTCCTGGAACAGAGCAAGCTCCTTGGGGCTCTCGTCAGGCTCAAGCAACATAGCTAAGCGACTGAGACCAAGCATGGTGTTGATCCTGACTTCAACGCTCTGGGGGTCTTGGATGGTGGAGCTGAACAGCTTGTACAGATCGGCTTGCTTGCCGGGGAACGAGTCGCCCGCTGACTCAAGCGTGGTGAAGATGATGTAGGTACCGACTTCACGGTGGCGCGCCTCGTTGCTGGTGGCAGCCTGCTGGAGGTAGCCGGGTAGGTCAGCCCACTCGCCATCTTCGAAGTCTTGCGACGCGATAGCCGAGATGACGCGGGCAGCAGAGTGCCGTGTCAGAGTCACGTCCTCGTTCAGTGTGAACTGGAACAGCTGGTTGCGGAGAGAGTTCTTCTGGTCCGCAGGCAGGTTGGCCCAGTGCTTCGTCACCAGCTTCCTAGCCTCGACGGCCGCCAGTTGGCGGAGTTGAGGCTTGGGGTGGCCGCAGAGGATTTGAAGAAGGGCATTGAGAGAGGCGGGGGAGTTGTAGTAGTTCTTGTTGAGGGTAGAGGTAGCGGATTTGACACGCTCAGTGTCGGCTGGAGAAAGTCAGTCCAGGTTCTGTGGTAGAGCGGGGTTGGGTAACATACGCTCCATGAGGCCCTCGAGCAGCTGGACAAACTGTTGCTCGTCCATGGCGATGCTCTCACGGTGTGGTTGTGTAGAAAGCAAGGCTGTGGTGATCTATCGCGGGGCAGCGAAGACCTTTGATATTTACAGTTGTGAAAAGGAGCGCCGCTCGATAGAAGAAGGTGGGATTTCAACTTTTTTAGTGGGTCCAAAAATTAGGGTCCAAAAGTTAGGTAAGCCGGTTCACCGACCAATGGCAAACGAGCGCGGCAAACTCGAGAAGCAAACGCTGCAGGAGCACGTAGCAGCGCGGAAAGCCTTCGGTGGGGACTCTCCTTTCGGTGTCCCTGTTGGCTAGTGGTCGTAGAGTCTGACCTGGTGCGTCGGTAGACTGCGCTGAAGATCGACTGTGCGAGCTGGCAGAGGATCTTGAGCTCGAGCATTGAAGCTGCTTCGTCGAGAGATCGAAGAAAAGCCCGATGGAGGAAGTAGTGTGTCAAATGCCATCATCTGAAGTTGGTGACAGCTCTTCAGGTAGCTAGGAGACGAGGCCGCGAGGGCTGGCAGTGATGCAATGCGCATGCCAGGAGGTAAAGCAGAGGGAAGCCATCTTGTCAGAAGCTTGCATGACGAAACCGAGATGAAGAAACAGCGATACCATGAGAAATCAAAGCTCAATGGATGGAGGAAGCTGGGGGAGCTGGAGATGTAGAGGTTCCAGACAGCTCCAACGCGACTTGATAGGACGCGCTAGGCCAGGGTCTGTGCGGCGGAAAGCTGTTAGCAAAAACAGAAGGAGCAACGGCAGACCAGACAACTCGCCGCTGCCATCACTAAAGAGGAGGCTCTTCCACTACATTCTCTCTTACTCCGAAATTGTAATACCCCACTCCATCTCCGCCGCCCACCCCAGCCATCTGCATCTCTCACCAGGACACGTTGCTCGACCCCTCCGCCTCCGACTCCATGGCTTCAGTATGTCTGGCAATTGCCGCTCCAGTCTGACAACATGTGACATCGATACTGACCTCATCCAGCAAGCTCCCAACCAGCCGCGCCCTTACCCAGGCAACTACCTCCCTAATGGCGGCGCTCCCGGCGGTCCCTCAGGCCCAGCGCCTGGAGCTGTCCCGCTGCTCCCCAACCAGGGCCGCGTGATCCAGCAGGGAAGCGTTCGAGTGCTGTGCATTGCAGATGTCCGAGGTGAGGGCGATAACAACACCAGAACATCAACTTCATCGCTAACATCAGTCAGGAAACCTGCAATCGCTAAACCAGCTCGCCGCCGACGCCCGCGCAAACTACATCATCCACACCGGCGACTTTGGCTTCTACGACGACCGCTCGCTCGATCGCATCGCCGAGAAGACTCTCAAGCACGTGGCACAATACTCACCGCTGTTGTCAGATGCAGTTAAGCGCTCTATTGCCACAGCCCCTCCGCAACCGCCTATCAAGGAGCGCTTCGCACGGGAGCACCTGCCACTCTCAGAACTGCCCCTCTTCCTCAACAAGACATACACCCTGAACGTGCCAGTATACACCGTGTGGGGTGCTTGCGAGGATGTTCAGGTCCTGGAGAAGCTGCGATCGGGCGAGTACAAGGTGGACAACCTGCACATCATCGATGAGGCGCATTCGCGGCTGCTCGATGTAGGTGGCGTCAAGCTGCGCCTGCTCGGTCTCGGTGGCGCTGTCGTCATGCACAAGCTCTTCGACAATGGCGAGGGCAGGACGACCATTGCAGGTGGACAGGGCACCATGTGGACTACCCTGCTACAGATGGGCGAACTGGTCGACACAGCCAACCGCGTATACGACCCGACCGAAACCCGCATATTCGTCACCCACGCATCTCCCGCTCGCGAAGGCCTGCTCAACCAACTGTCCGTGACGCTCAAGGCCGACTTCTCCGTCTCCGCTGGTCTGCATTTCCGCTACGGTAGTTCTTACAACGAGTTCAGCGTTAACCCCACCCTCGACCATTACCGCGGAAAGCTCGCTGCATCCAAGGCCTCCTTCAACGATGTTTGGGATACAGTCAAGACTGAAGTCGAGCCCGCGGTCGCTGACAGCGAATCTCAACAACGCCTGCTGGCACTGGCACTTGACATAGTAAACAAGATGCCAACCGTAGCCAACGGCGGCAACCCATTCGGTGGCCCTGCTCCCGGTCCTCAGAGCGGCCAAATCGACGAGAGCGCTTTCAAGAACATGTGGAACTTCAACCTTGCGGATGCTGCTTACGGTTGGCTCGTACTGGATATTGACAATGGCAGAATCGGTACTGAGATGAGGGCCCAAGGTTTCAACTTCGCTCACCGAGGCGGAAAGGTTGCACCTGGCCAGACTCAGCCCGCAGCTGCGAACACTAGCACTGGTCCCCCAGCTGCCGTGAACCCCAGCCCCTCCGCGCAGCCATCGCCTGCCCCAGGTCGTTCAGCCGGGCCACCAGCGAACGCTCCCCAGCAGCCCCGCCCTGCCGTTGCGACCCCACCGGTTCCTCAACAGCAGAAGCAGAATGCCGGCCAGGCTGCACGGACCGGACCCTCGCCCGCCCCTGCTGCTGCACCCAAGGAGTCCGTCAAGGCCGCTACACCCCAGCCTCCAGCCAACAACACGGCCGCCGCTGAAAAGTCCATTCCAAGCGAGGTCAAGCCCAATGGCACCGGCGCGCCAGAGAAGGCTACATCCCCAGCTCCCCGGGAACCCGTCGAGCGCAAGGAGAGCAAGGGTCTCTTTATTGCCGGTGTAAAGGATGAGGAAGAAGCCAAGGGTCTGCTCGCAGAGGAAGACAGGTCCAAGGTCGAGAAGATGGAGAAGATCAAGCACTTCTTCGTCGCCCACTTCGCCACCTCGCAGGACATGCACGGTGCGCTTCGTCGCGTTGCGGACGATGTCAGGAACGCTAGGGGCGGCCCAGACAACAAGACCGTCAAGGTGTACAACGAGCGCGGCCCTGGTCCCAACCAGCCTAGGTACGGAGCCGGCAGCTGGCAAGCCAGCACCCGTGGTGGCGTCTCCGGCGGCGGCTACCGAAGTGGAGGTGCCTCAGACAGCGAGGGTGGTCGCGGCGGTCGCGGAGGCCGTGGCGGTGCTTCTCGTGGTGGACGAGGTGGCGAGCGAGGCGCACGCGGAGGCCGCGGAGGAAGGGGATCATTCAGAGGTGGTGAAGGTGCTCCCGCAGCATCAACAGGAGGCGAGTCATAAACACTGCCTGACCGCACCTCCACATCCTCACCGACTCTGATACCCCTTCTTTCTTCTTCGGTTCCGTGCTAATGGCTGCCATAGCAAACATGACGCGGTCTGTCCCAGGCGAGTTCGTCTCTGGCGACATCCGCAACCATGTGCTCTAGCTTTTATCATGTTTTCTGGGAGCGATTTTCCATACCTTCTTCGTAGCGGGCGTGGGTTGTGCGGGTTTTCCTTTTCAAGTCCCTGTCTAGATGGGACCAGGATGGGTGGATCGGCGCTTTATGTGGTCCTTGGCTTCCATGTTTTGGATCGCTGGGGCAAGGCTTTCGATGAAGTATGGTATCTATGTACTGTAATCACAAAACATTAAGAAACATGTCGTGAGCAATCGTCTTTGACCTGATCGTGTTCTTGATGCACCCAAAATAAGGAAAAGCCTGAACACACTGGAGCCTACCTTGACGTTGAGTAATCTGTTTTGTATGTTTCTACGTTGGTGTAAGCTGCAGACCTGTTCAAGCTCGTCCTGTATGAGGTGGCTGTGTCGTATATCGTCTTTGGGCTGTACCTTGGTTGGGGCGTATTGTCTAGTCTAAATCCAGCGTGACTGCGACATCTTAACCAAGGTACGTTAATTCATCAGTTAATCTTGTGTATATTAGAGAACACCAAGTCCTGTTTTCGCCTTTCGTTCTCGTTCTTAAAATCTTACAGCATACCACTTGATACCCACTTTTCCCTCTTCTATCATCACCGCTCTCTCGATACCATCAAGATTATCAAGATCGCTTCAAACATGCCAAAATCCAACATCATGCAAGGCAAGCCAAATTCACAGCCAACATTCCCTGTAGACGAACCCGCATCAGTCTTCGATCTCTTCGAGTCTCTCCCTACAGAACTCCAAGCCCGCATCATCAAATACGCTTGGAACAATGCCATACACGCATCACCGCGACATCTCCACGCCGACATCAGATTTCGCCGCCCCCATTTTGCAGCCTCTGTACTAGCAGCAAGCATTCCCTGCTCAGTACATTACCGAGTCCACGCCTCTGTCAACCGAGACATCACCTTGCACCTAACCAGCAAGTTCTTCTCCGCCGAGTGCAAATTCCTCGCTAAGCCGCACCACCTCCACCTCCCCGTTTCCAATTCAACTGGAAGCGGACTCGCTGCAACCAAACCCCTCCTCTTCATCCCAGACAGGGATATCCTACATATCAATATCAAAGGCGAAATCACATACAAATCCACCGTCCTCTCCGCTTTTGCCGCATTGCCCAAATCCCTCCGGGAGATGGTCAAACATATCGACATCGACTACACAGACGCACAGGACATGCTCGAGCTCTGCTTACAGCTGGGGCCTAAAGGTAGTCTTACGAGCTTGATCGCCGGGCTCGGAGCGCCGGAATTGGAGACTGTGACAATCTCGGTGTGTAGCCTAATCGTGGAGGGGAATCAAAGGATGGGGTTTTTGACGATGCCTGGGAGGGAGGGGAAGGCGGTGGAGATGAGGGTGAAGGCTGTGGATGTACGGGAGGGGTTGACATTTTGGGAGAGGATTATGAGATGAATGGGGTGGTGACCACCTGATACAAGGGAGAAACTGAAAACCCTAGAGCCGACGTTGACGTTAGGTCCCCTACTTTGCACGTTTTCATCTTAATGTAGGCTATAGGGTGTTTAGTTTTTCTCCTTTGTAAGATAGTGTTGGATCGATTCTGCGCCCACGTTTAGGCATTCCATCAACGTACTCCTGCTCTTTACAGTACAGGTAACGATGCAAATGTCAAAGACGCGCGAACTCACATGTCTGGAACGCCATGGAAAGGCGACGTGGCTGTAGAGTGGGTCGCTTATATAACCGTCTGATGCGCCGAGGCCAGTCCCATCCGCATGCCGCCATCGATGTCACCAAGCCAACCCCATCTTGCCATGCAGCCGCCATAGCTCTTCCGCATGATTCCCGCGCTTATACAAGACAATAGACGTTTGCGACCCGGTCCCTGAAGGCCGCCTACAAAAACTTCGCGTTTGCCACAGTTCATCCACCAATGGCGACGCGACGTGTCCGCGGTAGATCGACGGCAGATACTCCTAAGCCTCTCCAACGACGTAGCGCCGATGGATGATGCTTGTTGAGACACGACTACCGCGACTTTGGCGAAGGCGAACCAATGCATGACGCAGAAGTCTGTAAGGTGGACCGTCGGACATTGTTGATGCGCGGAGGCGGCTGCCAAACATGGAGATGGTGCCGTCTGGGGCTCGGTGACGTCTCCGACCCCCCCATCCCACCTCCGACAACTTTTTCCCCAGACAACGTTTAAAGGTCCAGAACATCCGCATCTAAACAGTCACAAACTCTTTACTTTTTCTTCTTGATACCCCAACTTCACCAATTGCAATCATGTCTCTCGGAAGGAAGGTTACTCTCAACACTGGCGCTGCCATTCCGTGAGTACCCAAACAAACACCCCGCAGACATACGTAGCAATTGCTGACCTTTCCAGCCAACTTGGTTTCGGCACATGGCAAGCTGAGCCTGGTCAGGTCGGCGCTGCCGTCCTCGAGGCCCTCAAGGCTGGCTACCGCCACCTTGATCTCGCCAAGGTCTACGGCAACCAGAAGGAGATCGCCCAGGCCCTCAAGAAGGCTTTCGGCGGCGAGGTCCCCAACCTCAAGCGCGAGGACGTCTTCATCACATCCAAGCTGTGGAACTCGCAGCACCGACCCAAGGACGTGCCCGGCGCTCTCGACGACTGCCTGGCTGAGCTTGGTCTCGACTACCTAGACCTTTACCTCGTCCACTTCCCCGTCGCTTTCGACGAGCGCGGCGATGTCCACAACAACCTCTTCCCTCTCGAGGGCGAGGACGTCAAGATGCTCGACGACGTCTCTATCGTCGACACATGGAAGGCCATGACACAGCTGCCCAAGGAGAAGGCGCGCGCTGTCGGTGTCTCCAACCACACCAAGGAGCACCTCCAGGCCATCATCGACGGCACCGGCGTCACCCCCGCTGCCAACCAGATCGAGCGCCACCCTCGTCTCCTCCAGCCAGAGCTCATCCAGTACTGCAAGGAGAAGAACATCCACATCACCGAGTACTCCGTAAGCCACCTTCCCTTTCCCCTCCCAGATTCAACACCCACTAACCACCCCTCTAGGCCTTCGGCAACAACATGGTCGGCGAGCCCCTCCTCGTCCAGCACCCCACCATCAAGGAGATCGCCACGCGCATCAACGCCTCCCCCGCACAAGTCATCCTCGCGTGGGCGCAGGTCGGCGGCCACTCCGTCATCCCCAAGTCCGTCACCGCGTCGCGCATCCAAGAGAACTTCAAGGAGGTCGATCTGTCGGAAGATGACTTTGCCAAGGTCGAGGAGATTGGCAAGAAGGAGCCGCGTCGCTTCAACATTCCTTACACGGCTAACAAGCCGAGGTGGCCGGTTAACATCTTTGGTGAGCCCGAGGAGAAGGATGCGCCGCATAAGGTTGTGATCAAGGTCTAGGTGATCTAGGGATTGTCTAGTCGTTGATGTAAAAATGTAAATGAATAATAGAACAATACCCCCAATCACATCATACCTTGAGTTGTGAAGTCGATGGCTTGCGCATGCTTATTCGAAGAGCCTTCGTGTCGTGTTGGCCTTAATCTTTGCCATTGTATTTCGTTTTCATGTACAGCGCCAACTACAGCTCCTAACCTAGCATTTTACCTTTCTTGTTCTTTGTAAATCTCTAATAGGCAAGTCAGAGTCGTATCTTTCATACACACTTTACCACTGTGTCTTTTGTAGACACGAGTAAGCTGGTCATGCTAGATTTAGATACTTTATCATACCTACCCATGTTTCGAATCTATGGCCTTCACAGATCCGGTCTAACAGGGCTGGGTATGCATGATCATTTGTAGGGATTCGAGCACGACAAAAGCTAAAAGATGTAGATTTACTGGAAATCTGTTTCAGCGCAATGGATGCACGTCGATATGGCTTTCAGTATCAGCATCATCGCATGCCCAAACACCCAAAATGCCATTCACAGTCGATGAAATCGCATCATTACAAGACGCGCGCAAACAGGATACCTAGGTATGGTTATCGGGGAGCGAGCGCGATGGCCCGAAAGTGCAGGGATGAGCACGCGGGTAAGCTAGACTAGGCGGCATGACGTAGTATTGGTCTCGAAACCAACGCGCTTCACTGCGCTGCATTTGCGCACTTCACGTCTGCACTGTATGTTACATCGTATTGAGCTTTCTAATTTCTCCATGGGATGTGTGATAGCATTCAGCACAAGACCTAGATCATGCCTTCTTCATTCTGGTGCACTGGACCCTGTTCGAGCCTTGTTGAGCCTATTACGACGCGATTAATCACTTTCTGGGGTCAAATGTCTCGTTACCGTCCTTCTAACTCCCAGTCACTTGCTCTTTCTTCGGTCTTTCCGTTTGCCTGCGTACCATGAGGACGAACACATTCGCACGGGGCTTTATGGGCCCGAAATTTCCTCCGTCATCCATCTATAATCACTTGCTCACCTACACCACTACACCGATACACCTTCCGCAACAGCAAGGAGCCCAGCTGTGGAAGCAACACTGCAGCAGTCGAAGACCCTTACCTGCTCGCTAATCTGACAGGCGAACGTCACAAGAACTTTCAGGGTACTACTGCACCTCAACCCTACACACACGCACCATCTCAGTTCTTAGCAGCACATTCACTTCGGCTTTTCCCCGTCGCTTATATTTGTAGACAGACTTAGATTTTACAACACCAAGATTTTCGCGAATACAATCCAAAGCCCGACAATCCCGCCCACACTGCGCAACCGTCACGATGCCTCTGAATAATGGCGCCAAAGCGGCGAACGAGCACCTCATCTTCGTAAAGAACGTACCCGGCTACATCGAGACAGACGAGTTAAAACGAATGTACGAAAGCTACAATCCGACAAGCCTTAAGAACGTCTATCCGAATAGCAATGTTACCACCATCGTCGTCGGCTTCCGCACCAAAGCCGAAGCAGCGCGAGCTCAAGAGGAGACAGACCAGACACGCATAGCAAACGTCATTCTCAAAGTGGAAATGTACAATCAGCGGCAGTCAGTGAGATACCTGCGGGATCAAGGGCAAGCAAGTCGGCCGCTGGGAATGGCGGAGCAGGACGAACCAGGATACTTCGACGAGCCAGCGCAAGAAGACGCGCCAGTCTTCACGCCACCGCTGGAGCCATACGTTGCGAGAGATCCCGCGGCGGCGCCACAGGGTACCACGTGGGCTGACATCGCTGGCAATCGAGCTGCTCCGGTCAAGCACACGGGCAAGCTAGAAGGAACAGACAGCCCAGCGACCGTACCATCCACACCTAACTTCACACCTCGCATGCCAATAGCTGTCCCGCAGAAGCTCCCGCCCGGCCAACCACAGCCAGGTAGCTCACCACCCCCAGCGGCCGTCTCACTAGGACACAGCACTCCCGAGGTGCTCCCTATCCCGCCGACCATCAGCGCCGTTAGCACCGACAGTGGCAGCGACACCACCGATGAGACCGATGAGGATGAAGAGCGCGACAGGATGATCAGCGATATCGCCATCTGGCAAGCGACTGCACAATGGGCGACTGAGACAGGCGGTTACCATTCGCCGGGTCAGGAAGTAGAGCCTCTCGATACTACAGCGCGGATTCGGCAACGACATTGTCGGGACTGTGTGTTTTGTCAGATGCGGAATCGCTCTTAGGAGGAGGATGAAGAGCATCAAGATGAGCGTCAAGAGACGGAACCGGTCTTGCTGATGGGAGACGACACAGCGTCTTGCTTCAAGGATACTTTAGAGGAATTGGAGACACTTGGAACCTGCCTTGGGGAATATCTGATGAAATCTTTGGACTTTTGCTAGAATAGTCGCGATAGTCGGAGAATCAGAAGCTTGTCAGACAGTCTCTTTCTGTGGATATGATTCAGTGATGCGTTACAGAGTAAGGGCGATAGTCTGGGCGGGATGTGCTTGCTGCTACCACCACTGCATCTATTCCAGCTCGTACCGATGTCAATATCTGGGTATGCGACATACTAACTGCCCTGCTGTCGCGACGAAGAACGTAGTGCGCCTTTGGCTCCGACTGAGACTTGGAGTTGGTTCGCGCTGGTCACCAACCTCCGCTGCGGACTGACGGTCGGCCAATATGATCGAATAAAGAATATATGTTGGGAGGACAAAGACGCGTCGCGCATCTGGCAGCGGCGACGCGACGGATGCGCGGGTTAGCTTCATCAACGTCATCGTGGCTTCCGTCCGTGTTAGCGTCCCTGCATGTGGGCAGGGGCTTCTTGCCGCCATCCTCAAACCATCAACCTTCATCGCTTTCATCGTCACATTCATCTCAGGTGCTTATATATCTAGAGCTGCATCGTAGCCCTGGCGGCGCCTATGGAAATTGCGCAGTACTCACGACGACTACCCCCAGGCTGTCGTTCACCCACGCATGACATTAGGAGACGAAAGCTCACGCAGTGGAATCTTCTTTGATCACTGTTCATTCATATGTAAGCTTGTACGCTCAGCACCTTGGAAGCTTGAAAGCTTGTAAGCTCTACAGACCCGTGCTCTACCCATGTTGCAATGCTAGTGCATGCTAGATGAAATCGCTGACATGAAATTCAGGGACGTCATACTGACTCCCATAGCTAGGCTTCTCAGCCCGCTCGCGCGATGTTACCGACCATAATCTCGTGCCAAACTGTCCACTAGATCATGCCAGCTGCAGGCGCCACCTGGTTCCAGTCGCAGCCCTCCGGTGGGTTTTTGAGAATCCGAGAGACAACGAACTGGTGCAACATGTTCACATCCTGCACATCTTGCAGGCCACGGATTCCAGAGTCTAACAAGAGAAACCTTTTCCAAAGCTCCTTGTACTCGCGGACGTGCATGGGTGTCCTCGCATCTGGCTCCATGGCTTTAAGTTTCTCGCGATATTTCTCGGCCGAGCTACGGGCCAAGTCCGCATCGACGACATCACTGTAACAACGAAGTCGTGCATCAAACGCCAACGCCTTTAGGTTTGCGATAATCGTTTGTCCGATGGTCTTAGGCTTCAGTGAGCGTATCGCTGCGATTTCCTCTTCGGTCAAGGGTTCGTCATCCCAAGTCAACTCTTCAACTGGGTTGGATAGCCCGGAAACGATCGACGAGGGAGCATACAGCTCAAGAGCCAGCGATGAGGTCTTTTCTATGTCGCAGCTCATGCCAACATCTTCCAAAGCGCTCGGTCGGTGAGACGCGCGGATCATCTGCTTCTCATGTATTGGAGCCTCCGTAGCGCCGAGGACGGATCCGGCAGGTAGTGATGAGGATATCTGGTCGCCAACCAAGCTCATGCAGCTTTCAACTGTGGTACGGTTGATGAAGTTCTCCTGGGTTTTTGAAGCGATGAGTGCATCTTTCATGTACTCGGGCATGCCCGCGACCGCTTTACCACATGCTGGATCCACGGAAGCCACATCACGTGTGCCTAGCGGATGGTGATCAGCAATGGCGGGCTCCGCAGCGACAGGGTTGATCGAGTCCATATCAATATGCTCTGCTTCGGCAGCTAGCGCCCTTTTGGAGATGAGCTCCGAGCACGCCCTTATAAAAATGATCGCGGACGCCGGTTCCAGAGCGCCGTAGATGTCCATGTCTTTAGTAGCATGGATGGTTCTTGACTCGTCCAGGTTGATGACTGATATTTCGTTGCCTGCCTTCGGATCTCTGCACCATCCGACCTTGACGACAGGGTGGCCATGAGCGTTCGAATTGCTAATCCCCTCCGGATACAATACTCGCAAGTACTGCTCGTGCTGAGCTGCGGTCAAGTTCGCATCGCTCGGCTTGTCTTGTCGAGTCATCCTCCTGCAGTCAAAGGTCCATGTCTCTTTGTTCACTGAGAAGACGATCCAGGGCGCGGACTTGAACAGGTAAAAACCGTCGGGGGTGGGGAAATATCTGGAATCATCGGGTCTAGCATGAGGATTGGTGGTCTTTTCTGAGTAGATCTCCCTGATTATCGTACCGGACTTGATCTTGTTGAACTCCTCTTCCACGGCCTTCTCCTTGATCTTGGTCCAGCCCGGGACTAATTGCATCTCTTGGCGGACTGCTTTCGCGAGGGACTTTCCGTCTACTTTGGATGGTTCAGCTTGGTTGACGATCTTATCGCGTGTGGTACGACCGGCGGGGTGCCTAGCAGCAGTACTTGTAGCCGGTGGATGTACAGTGCGCCCTGGAGTCGACACCGTATAACGGCCAAGCCTCGCCGGTGTGTGACCGTGGTTTGCTTGCGGGAGACCTACTCGACTGTTAGCGCTGTCACATTCACAAGAGATTCGATTACTCACGAAGCACATCTTCTCGAAATAGCCGATGGGTTTGATGGGCTTGGTAGGCCGGTCGCCTATGCGGCTGACCTCTCTTCGTCTTCTTTTCTCTAGGCATGTCGAGACGACGCGCTCTGGTTTTGTCGATGCAAGTGGATGATATCGTTGGCTTATTGGAGGAAGCGTCAGCAACCCGCCAACTGGGTCGTCGACACTTTGGGCGCAAAAGACTAGCAAATCGCTCAACGCGTAGTTGAGCTGAGTTGGAAGACCGATGCGGGCGGAGTGGTTTGCGACCGCTGTTGCTAATCTTTGGAGACTAGAGCGCTGAATTGGACTAGGCGTATGCATTCATTGCGTACAAAAACAATGGCCAAAGCGCGTTCGACCGCAAATGCGAATTTCCCCAACACGTGCGAAATCAACAGCTCAGTGAAAGCTCAGGCAGAGCTTGCAGAACGGGATCGTGTTTCGAGCTTTCGAGCTTTCGACCTCCTTACACCAACATCGCGTTCAGTCTGGATTCACACGCGGGCACATCTCGTCTCGAACGGAAGCTATATAAGATCACGCTGTGGCCAAACCCTTACGTACTTGTTCAGTCTTCCCAGCCGTACTTCCCTGGATTTTGATACGACAGGGACAAGTTTTCGCATCAAGCTGACATCTAGTGGCTGTGACAACACTGGAATATAGCGATGAAACAGTACATGCACTAAAATGACAGCTGCCGCGAACATGCGAACTAATTACGAAGTATGAGCCACGAGCGTCTGCACTGCGGACAGCTCGTCTTATCATGAGCCCTCCCGGGCATCCTGAAGAGAGTAAATTTTGGCGCTTACCAACGACGCAAACAAACCGAGTCTAGCGGCTTACTCACCACTCATGTGCATCAATCTAAGCTCATGAAGCTGTCTTCCGGCGTCAACAATGAGTTCCAACCCCTTACTTGGAAACAAAGAACCATGCATGTCGTTGAAAGATATCAACAAAGCCACTAGGCTATTCGTGGGACGGCCTTTGTCTCCGAATTCCCGATACACAAAGTAATTCGCTGAACTTCAGCCCGATGCTACCCTGGCCCAACTCGCGCATTCTAGGCAGTAACGTGTTTTCGGAAATTAAACACTTTGCACTCCTGAGATTCCAATGTCCGCATCAAACGGCGAGCAAGTGTCGAACACGCAGTCGAATCACCCTGAGACAGAAAACCCTCCACCGCATAGTCCACATTCGGAGAGCACAGAAGACCAAAATGCCATCCCAAGGACAGTCGAACCATTGCCAGAGGGATCCAGACTTTGGCCGGTCGCAGAGCGGGATGAAAGGTCCAGTGAAAGTTACAAAGCGGCCTCGGCCACCTTGATTGAGGTTCCTGTCGACGGCAAGCCAGTCATGGCGCTTCTTCTCTCGCACGAATTGGGCCAACGAATGTTTAAATCTGTGGAGCTACAACTCGAATTTGGAGCACTCGAAGATCGGTCTAAAGAGGAGATCCCAGCGATTGATCACAAAATATTTCACCTCCAACAGATAGTCGATTCCACAAAGTCGGGTCTAGCAAGTGTCGAACGCATCCAACTTGGCTTAGTGAAGCAGCAAGACCCTAAAGTTGTCGCAATGCAATCAAAGGCAAGAGAGGAACTACTCAAGGATGAGGAGGAGCTATCGCTGCTCCAAGAGGAAAAGGCAGAGCTAGAGCGCAAGGTTCACGACGCGAACGAGGAATGGTATAAATTGGCGTGGAATGTATGTGTTCACCACCATATTGCTTTCATCAAAGCAGGATTCAAAGGAGAAGATGGGGACAGCGAAGATGGAGAAACATCGAGCGCGGAGTCTGAACCAGGTGAAGAAGCCAGTGGCGCAAAGGAGTCGGAAAGGAAATCTAGTCCAACGGCAGCGAAAGATGCACTGCAGCCGGTGGCTGGAAACGAGATGGCTATGGTGCTGTACACCGGTAACAAAGCAAAGCAGGATACCACAACCCGGAATGCGGACGTTCCCCAAAGCAAGCCCCCTGATCTCACCATGACTCGATTCACAGCAGAGGATGAGATAAGACTCAAACTCCTCGCAGCAAAGAAGGCTTTTAGCGAAGCTGACCACGCACACGATAAACACCGAAAATGCTACGAACTTACATTCCTTAGATACTGCGCACAGTACCCGACCAAACCCGAGGCTGAACTTGCCGCTCAATTTCCCCGCTTCTTCATCAAAAAGGGACAAGAGCTCATAAACGCATTACGTGTTGCGGAGAAAGCATACCATGAGGCAGAGAAACGCGCCATGGATGTGAACGTTTTCACCATTCCGGACGAACTTATCGAAGCAAATGTTAACCCATATTTGGATATCGATGATCTGGAGGCGATGATGAAGCCATGGAATGATAAGGACCGGGCGCGCATTTACAATTGGCGTCATGTCGATGCGGGTGTTCTCACTCCGCCGTCTATTCATACGATAGATACGTTCTATGATGCGAGTTCCAGCGACGATGGAAGCAGCACTGGTAGTGTTGTAAATGCGCAAGATGGTGGGATACAGAGAATAGAAGCCGCTCAACCGTCAGCACCATCCACGAACAACATTGTCGCAACCAGCTTAGCAACACCGGCGCAAGATGAACCCGAGCCTCGTCCCGCGGAGGATGACATCCCAGAGGGAGTAGTCGTATTGAGCAAGCCCGTTGCAAATCAGAACTCCTACTCGTCGACCGAATTAGCGTCTACGATAGATGGCGCAGCTCCAGCTTCTTCCTCTGGGGTGGAAAAGCGTAAGTTCTGGGGTCAAGTACAAGGACATGACAGCTTCAGTGTTTGCGATATGCGGGTCAAACGACAAAAGATAGATAAATGGCAGCGGGATTGCGCGCGGTGGAGGGCTAGTAATTTACATTTCGAATGAAAGATATTTCGTCTTCTTCATGTCAGGATCTGCTCTCTTTCGGCTTTTCGTGGCGCCGTGGGAACCTGCTCTCAGTGAAGATGGCCGCATTGGGTCAGGACACGCTTTGCCTTTC
Organism: Alternaria infectoria; assembly: GCF_024043175.1. NCBI lineage: Eukaryota > Fungi > Ascomycota > Dothideomycetes > Pleosporales > Pleosporaceae > Alternaria > Alternaria infectoria. Next base: position 896,269 of record NW_026250701.1, read on the forward strand.
TGGGTTAGTGCAGGCTCGTGATTGGATCCCGACCTTCTCTCGCAGGGACTCATTTGCAGCCTCACCACCTCTGCTCGCTACCCACTGAAGTCACAGCCAGCCCACGACGCTGATCAGTCATGCCTCTGTCCGATTTCCAGATACCCGATACCGTTGAGGGCCTGCAAGCGGCTCTTAGCAACGTCGATGAAGAGTAAGCGACCCGACATCTAATTAATTGGACGACTGACTGACGTTGGCTACCAGCATACACAGTACTGAAGACAGGGAACGCGAACAAGCCCGCTTAGCAGATGATGATCTACGGTTGCTGGGCGCGAAACGTCTTGCCATACGCATGTAAGCCATACAGGATTGGAGAGGCATAATCATCCATACTGACACTTGTAGACTCTTGTTGTCGAAGAGAGACCAGCGGTGTCGAGAAGCTACACAGGAACTACCAAATGCGGTCTTGGAGAATTTACCACGCGAGCTCCGAGACATGATCTACACTGAGCTGTACCGCGGAAGTCAGGACGAACCGTACGAGATTGTCGACAACAACTCTAAGCACCCATACGACCCCTTGTACGAGTTTGCGCCTATGGTCGGAGCATATGAGCCGCCATATTGGATGCTGGAACGTGAGGTCGGCCCTGAGTTCGCGCGCGAAGCTGTGGAGATTTGGTACAAGTGCGCAGATCTTTTGGTCGACATAAAGCTCCTACAACCACTATTGCAAGACGACGATGGCGTCTTGTATGACAGCTGGTCGCCTTCGGTCCGGACATGCGATTTCCTTAGGAAGCTGGACGTCGCCATCGGCCCCGCGTCATCACCGTTACACACAGGAGAAAGTAGGCCATCAAGTCGAGCAGTACACATCCGACAGATATGTCGGTCACTCTCTACCTTGTTGGAAGAATCAAGTGTTGCACGGAAGGAGGGGTTCAGGCTGCACATTGCCTTTCAATGGGATATGTCCGACGATTGGTCCGACTACCTGAAGGCAGCCTGCCCAGTGGTTTATCGTTTGAAGACTCAAGGCTTCGTGGTTTCAGGTCGCCAAAATTATGGAGAGTATATTCGACACAAGTGCTACGAAGCCGGCTGTTCGTGCGAGTGCTGGCGACTTGGAGACATTGAGTGGTACAGTAGCGGTATCGATGATTGGTTCGACTGCTCGGAGGAGGAGTGTATGGAGAGGATAGAAGAGGAGAGAAAAAGACACTGTAATGAGTAAGCGTCAGTGATAGGAAACAACGCACGGAAAGTGTATTTGGAACATGAAGCCAGTCGGTAATCGGGATGGCTGGTGCTCGGGCTTTTCATTGTCACATGAACTGGAGTTCATCCGCATCTAGACGCCATGTTAGAACCATAAGTCCTAGTAAACACCCTGTTGTGCCGATCATTGTGACATCGTTGCAGCTGGCTCACGAACCGAATGCGCGCGTTGCTTGAAATGTCGGCAACGGCGCGTCTAGGCGCGTGTATCGTGAGCTGAATATGAGGGATTAGGCGCGAGACCCCAAATGCGCGTTATGGAAAGACAATCATCTTCAGTGAAGCGGGCGAAGGCACGGGAAGTGAAATTCCGTTGACGCGTCCAGGAGAGAGTTGGTCACGCCCGTCCAAGATCAACATTACGGCCCTCTTATACTGGCCAATGGCGCTGCCCATGCCCTCACAACAGGGGTATCGGCCCCCGCAATTGCCGCCCTCATCTTCGCCACCCAAACATCAACACGGGCTTGATAAGGCCTGTCGCATCCCGCGAGTCCCTGCATAACATCCTTCCTGCGGCTATATCTTTCGTCTTGCAGAGTAACAGCGAATAAACATGCCCAAGTTCTTTAAGCGCATCTTCAGCGATGCTTTGTTTCGGAGAGAACCGGACGTCAGCGACATGCAGCGATCGCGGCGCGTGCTGGTGAGGAGCTCGGGAGGCATGCCAGAGGAACAGACGAACTGGAGAACATCGTTTTTCGATATTCAGGTTCAGGATGAGGAGCGCCGTGCGTTGAGGGATGGGGCAAGTGTAGCCGGTAGCGATATGCATGCCGCCGAACGACCTATTCTAGCACCGAGCCACGACCAAATACCAGTGCGCAAGCCGAGTCGTGCGCGGAGAAGACTTAGCAAGAGGCATCGGAGACCTGCTTGAAGTGTTGTTGGAGGTATGTATGTTGCATGCGACGTCAAGTGCTCGATGCTGACACGTCTCTCTAGAAGGTCATCGCGGCGTCGTTACGACCACATGCTGGCATGATGGAAGTACGACAATATGGAGCTAAAAGAAGACATGTAATCTAGCACAAGCGACTTCCCCCAGCGCGATGGATTGTGCTATGATCGAAGTGGCTACAACGCTGGCCATCACCTGCGCAGCCTGGCAGGCCAGCTACGCACATCGGTGGGAGCAGTAAAAAGGCTCGCTACAACACACGACCCTTGGATGAAACTGTCTATGTTCATCGGACACCTAGAATATATGATATCTACTCGCAACGACAGCCTACTTAGGACAAGACGAAGGATCGATATAATCGGGGCTCGTCACGTGTTTTGCCCCTCACCGAGGCTTGGCTTGTCAGCCATTCCAGGTTTACGGAATGGATACGGTATACTGAACATCAAACGTCGTCTAATTCTCCCTATTTATCGTCAGTTCTTCTATATCCATCACCTTCTTTCGTTATCTCGCTGTCGACACCTTTGCAGCGCCAGCTGCTATCAATTACCTTCTCTCGGCATTCGAGAATTGACCAGCCTAACAGCAAGGGAAACTCCTCGATCAACATTATGGCCATCATCGTGCGCGGTATCTCTAACTAGATCTGGCTGATCCGCTAACGTTTGCGCTGGCGAGGTTTTCTGCAACTGCTATACGACTTTTCGCTGTTGAGAAAGACTTGTCGAACAACTTGAATCTCGACATAAGCTGAGCTGCATGCTTGAAGCGTCAAGGATATGCGACTATATACGCCCCTTCTCTGCCTTCTCTGCATCTCGTCGCACAGCGACGCGGTTGAACAGTCGTGCAAATGTGTGAGTGAAGATTACGCATCCACTGAGTACGGCTGATGTATTATCAGATGCCTGGTGATGCTTGCTGGCCTACTATCAACGAATGGAGCGACCTCAACACGACACTTGACGGCGCACTTATCCGCAGCGTTCCACCGGGAGCAGTCTGTTACCCGTCGAGGCCGGAGTTCGATCGAGAAGCTTGTGACTACGTGACGTCGCAGTGGTTTAACTCGTCATATCACGCTGCGCATCCTGTCAGTATCGACTACCCTATATGGGCGAACGACTCTTGCAATCCAATCTTTCCCAACGGAACTAGCATCATCGGTAACCCACATGCTGAAGTGCAGGGATGTAATATCGGCAACTACCCCGCCTACGTAGTGAATGCTACCATTGCTTCTCAAGTCAGCACAGCTTTGGTTTGGGCAAGTGCAAGGAATATTCGCGTTGTCGTTAAGGCGACTGGACACTCATACCAAGGTCGCAGCACTGGTTATGGCAGCCTGAGTATATGGACGCACCATATGCGCGGCATCAATTACGTTGCATCGTTCAGTCCAGCGTCTTGCCCTTCCGAGATTTCATTGACCGCTGTGCGTGTATCAGCTGGCCACACGAACATTGAAGTTCAAGAAGAAGTAGCTCAGCACGGAATGGCGATTGTAACAGGTGCCAACCCCAGCGTTGGGCTCATTGGGTGGCTCACAGGCGGTGGTCATGGGCCGCTTTCGACCAGCTACGGGATGGGGGCCGACAACTTGCTTGAGGCAACCATTGTCACACCTAATGGTGAAGTCGTCCTCGCAAACCCATGTCAGAACCAAGAATTGTTCTTCGCTATACGAGGCGGAGGTGGCGGCACATTCGGCATCATCCCGGAAGTCGTCGTTCGCACCTTTCCAACCCCAAGAACTACTGCGCATACCTTCCAAGTCCGGTTAAAAGACTTAGGCAGAAGCACGGATTTCTATAAGTTCTTTGGATTTTTGCACGCTGAGATGCAGCGGCTGAAAGAAGGCGGCATGCAAGGGTATTACCTGGTTGTGGGACCGCCTATTGTTCCCACTCTATCATTCTCCTGGACATTCTTACTTTACAACGCTCCAAGCGGAGCGGTTGAGCTACTCACGGAACCTATCGAAGCATATCTGCAGGAGCGGAGGCAGGCTTTTGAATGGCAGTCGATATTATCGCACACGGATACGTACCTGGAGATGCACAAAGCCAATTTCACGAACGAGCAAGTAGCAGATGGTGGCTCGGCATATGGGTCGAGATTGCTCAGTGCTGAGAGTCTGGCGAACCCACACCTGACGGCGATCGTATTTTCGAAGATCGGCCCAACCGATGATGCCTTTGAGCCAAATGTAAAGGACCTCAGCTCTGGTTGACATCTGTGATCTTGGCTAACATACCCACAGGGACCAGTAACTAACCCACTCCTCATCGGCCACATGATTGGTGCACCGAACGAGCCAGCTTACTACCCTCTTCAAAGCAGTCTCAACCCTGCATGGCGCAACACTCTCACGCACGTTATCGTCGCATCGCCGTTCGGTGACACTGCATCCCAGGCCACCATCGATGATGTATATTCAGATATTACACACAGAAAAACCGAGGCACTGCGGCAACTCAGCCCCGACACTGGCGCATACTTCAACGAAGGTGATAGCTATGAGCCGGAATGGCAGGAAGCGTTCTGGGGCGAAAAGTATTGGATGTTGAGGGGAGTGAAAAGGAGGGCCGATCCAAAGAACGTACTTTGGTGCCGCAGATGTGTTGGGAGTGAGGCGTTGGTGGAGACCAAGGATGGGCGGTTGTGTGAGGTGAATGCGGAGGGCCACGACGAGCTCTGAGGCAGACTAGCTGCAGCATTGTGGCTTCAAGCTGTGAACATCTGGACGTGTGATTAATCTGCATCTATTTTTCATGCTCTTGTTCGCTGATCTTGAGATGTTTCCCTCAAGTGTGATTCAGTTGGAGACAATCTGAACGCCGGAGATGAAGTTATTGCCGGGCCGAGATAGAGCCGCAGGCTACTTAGTCATCAATGACATTGGAACATCAAACGCGCCCCCTGTCTCCTACGCGAACGCGGTCTACAATATCGCTCAAGCAACCGTACTGCCTACTGCCATTGCTACCGATACAAGCCTATATGTCTTGCCTGAGCGGCTCCACCCATCTTCACGAGTTTACCTTAGTTAGGCCCGGCCTTTGACCTCACAACGCGTCCACTCACCTCCCGAACCGACCTCCCATACTCGCTACTCGATTGCCAGACACAACGTACACTGTCTGATCATGTGGTCTAGGTGATCATGAGGTTAGAAAACTAGGCATAATCGGCAAGCTATAAGCCGGGTGCATGGCGACTTTGGGAATCCCCTAGACTCGACGCGTCGCATAGAAAGCTTGCGCGACTGCTCCACGCGTACAATGTCAAGCTGGCAATTGGTCAGGGATATGCCTTGGTGTCTCTTTGAACAACACAGAGGCAAAGGGATCCAGGATAAGAAGCCAGCAGCACATCGCAAGCCGGTGGTTGGCCGGAGAACACCGCTTTGACGCGGAGCAAGACGGTGCCAAGACATACACACGCCCAATCTCCAACCTCTTTTGAAAAGATGGTACGTGGTTATCTTCACCGCTCGTTTATGTCCGGGTCTTCTCTTTAGAGAAACGTACGTACAGGCATATCAGGGAGATACCCTTCTGAAGACCTGCTGGTCGATGAGTCAATGTCTGCGATCATGAGTCGTGGTAGACATGATCATTCGAGGTGCTCTAGACTGCAATGGCGCAGTTTGCAATCGGGCATTGTATCCAGGTTGTCTGGGTATGTCTCGCGGTGTATGACTTCCAGCAGGCATCGTTACATCAAGCTTAACCCATTGAGATTTGGTTGTTGAACACGGACTCCTCTGAGGCCTTACCCACAGACCGTCATCGTACATGAACACGCTTCTAGATTGACTCCACTCTGTTCTCCCAGCCTTCTTCCGGATCCTCGCCTCCAGTCTTTTCATCCTTTCAACGGCTATTCACGTGAAAGACCAGAACGCCCTCCGAGCTGACTAGCAACTGAGGGTGTATTGCAAACCTAGAAAGCACTGCCTCTCTCATGCACAGGCCTTGGAATTCCCCCACAGTGCTAATTACACATCACCATCATCCGACTTTTCCCGCCTTGCGGCCAACTAATAGGGCTAGCTGCACGTTACAGAAGCCCCGCGAGAGCCACTTTCTACTCGCACTCGGGTTTTCTGGATCTGATAATGTGGCGCCGTCGCTCATTGTCATGCCAGTGGCCGGTAATCGGGCTAGGTTATTTTCCTTCGCTCGCTTAGATGTTGAGCATGAAGCTAATGACGCACGCTGCTGCGCACGCAATTGACAAGTGCGGACTCTCTTCCGAACTAATGGCTCAACTACTTGCAGCATGATAGTGCTTGTTCATTTTCCTCTCCGCCGATGTTGTTGTTATTGTTTACGTCAAAGTGTTGTGGGCGCGTAGGGAAACGACGTTTCGTCAAGCGCTGGGTCGCGATGACGGCCGCAACGGGGTTGTCGCACAAAGTGTGCTATCCCTCTGGTTCCATAGGCTCTACTGCTATTTCTTTGTTGTTCTCGTTTCCTTGTTCCCCACACTTACACTGGTGGGTTTGAGCTTACCGTGCATGTCATATCGGTCCTTTTGCTACGGTTTCGTCACCGCTCATTCGGTTGAAGGACGATGCGACCAACGCACCTTACACCCCGATCGTGTGGGCATATCCTTGTCATGGTAGTAACTCCTGCCAATTGGATCAATGCGGCGATTTTTGCCTTTGTTATAGGTGTAGCTTCGCGAGCATCATACTGCTTCAGCATTATGTCGCCGGCGGCCATTTATCTGATGCGGATAGGCCACTAATTTGGAGTAAGGTGCGATGTCGTAGGTCACTTTCGCCCCACATGCCTAGCTTGTATGCCTCCAATTGCTGGTACCGAGTGTCATGTTCAGTGCGTGCGACGTTCAGCCGCTTTTGGTCGACCATATCAGCAGTAACTGCCGCCATCTGAAACTGAGAAATGCATGGAGGCTCGCCTGAGCATACCCCTCTTTCTGCGTCATCAGGCAAAGGTAGGTTCTCGAATACTCGTTTGCGTATGCCTTGTTGCCGGCGCTTTTCTTGTGGAAGCCACGTGCACGGCATATAGCCTTTGGCAGCCCCAATCACTGCTTGTTGATGTTTTTCCGGATCAGCACATTGTTGTCCGGCCATATCAGCGACCCAACACGGTTACGATAGCCAGATTCATGCGTAACACCATCGTTCCGCATCCTTCGCATGAACAACACATCGTCGCTAAAGTTCTGCTTCCTTTGTCTCTTGTCAGTGTCTGCACGCCTTCATCGGTCTGACAGGCTGCTCGTATAGTGGCCAGCCAAAGGATGTCCACGGCATCAGCCAGACCATGAGCTTGTCCCCTGATCCCTCCTCCTTTGTGCATATGCGGCTAGAGGTTGGTTGCATGCAACAGTTTCCCGTGCTCGAGCGAGACCTGCCAGTGCCATGCACATGCTCTCGGTGGTCAAGCGAAGACAAGGCAGGGCTTTCAGCCTGAGGTCCCGCCACTTCGGTCTTTTCACGTTTTGCACGGGGTGGCCGCCATCTACTGCCACACTTGCTTGAGGTATTTGTCGTAGCTTATCCTTCATGTCACGCTTCACTCTGTTTCCGTCATCGAATACCTTGCTTTGACTAAGACGTGTGACCCGTGGAGTGATTTGTGATGTCCTCCCAGGCAATCTTTCGTCATCCAGTCTGCGCTGGTCTCGGCATACATGAACGTTCTCATCCGCCTTGACCAACCATGTTCTTCTCACGCGGGGACATGTAACCTGGCTGGCCAGAACAACTTGACCCACCGTGAAGCGGCGCCCACCAATCCGCCTCCACACAGCTTAGCCTCGTCATGCACAAAGAGCGCCGGTGACCGCAGCTCCGGCCCACACAAGCACAGCACTCGCTCGTCTCGGGATCAAAATTGCGTGCGACTTGCCATCTAGTTCCATCGCTGCCCATGTACTCGCGGCGTACCCAGCATCGCCTTGCTCTCACATGACGAGAAGTATGCGCGGAGTGCCGCGTAGCAAATTCCAACGTCGAGCCTTGATGAGACTGAGGTTTGCGTACTCAAGGAGCGCAATTCTGGGCATTTTTGCATGCCAGGACCATAAGAGGCCAAGTCACAGCGTCAGAGAAACCCAAAAGAGGTGGAATCAGCAACGGGTCGATTGATTGCGCAACTATTTGCAAGGTTACTTATGGTCGCAGCAGTGGCCGCAGTTGTCATGTTAATTGTGATGGCTGGTGTGTGGTTCCGTGCACGACGCAAGTCCGTCGTTGGGCCGGATGACACCACAAGGACACCTCGCTTTCTGCATCACTCGATGTACGCTCACTTTGCCGCACTCATGCCATGGATGCCCAGAACACAGTTGAAGAAGATGGTTATGATTTTACAGCTCAATCTAACTGAGAGCAAGCAATTGGCTCGGTAATGTGGAATTGTTGCCTTGTTCGACGGCAAGGCAGACTGGTTGAGTCGACTTACGAAAGCACACTGCATCATGTTGCCACTGCATTGACTACACAATATAGCTCAAGCCTTGTTTACCCTCCTTTTGGGCTCACCGGTAAAGACGGTTCTAGTGAAGAAAACCTTCCCATAGGCCCGGTGGAGGCATCCCTCGCTGAGTATGAGCGAAAAGGCAGGCGAGCCAACGCGGATGTGTTCGTAAAAGCTATGACAGATGGCGAGACAACGCCAGGGATACGGCATCTCCTTTGCTCAACCATATACCGCTCGCCACGTCAGAGGATCTCCGATGGGGCATGCTTTGGCTGGTTCTAGTGTGTGTCCGGGGGCCCAGATGATTACCGTGATATGCGATGGCGGCTTAGGTTCCGCATTAACTTCACGCCATCCTGTTATCTAGGATAGGAATGCCTGTCAGCGTGCAGGGCCTAGTCAGTCAACAACGGACCGGCCACGGGCATAGTCAGCCGTTGAGTGGGGATATCGATCAGCTGAATGAAGGACCCAGTCCGTGCTATGCAACATGCATGCGGATGTTGCTAGCGTTCCATCCCAGTGGCGATGCTGGGTGACCAGGTGCGAAGGCGAAGACGCATGTCTGCAGCAGAACAAGATAAGGTGACTGGCCAACAGCGTTTCGAGTCCATAGTGGAAAGACCGGCATGTTGTGTGTCAGCCAAGCGGTAAAGGTGAGGATCTCTAGTGGACGCAAAAAACAGCCGAGCACCATCGGTGAAGCTCAGTGATGCTACACAGGTTGATTAGCGTGACCACAAACGGAAAATTTGGGGTCGAGCATGTAGCGTAGGAAATGAGAAATGCCCGAAGTACCGTGACCACATGGCGTACTAGTGCGTAAGGAGACAGCGATGCCCAACCGCAGGCGACGATACTGCTTATTCTCAGGGCCTGGTCAGTGCATCTTGTAACGGTTGACCATAGCTCGAGGTGAAGGGAGTGGAACCTAGAGACTCTCAAGGTTGGCCCGTGTATTGCCTGGTGGCATTTCCACTGAGGTACCAATAGCGGGAGCCATTGGCCAATCGCTTACTGGACCCAGGAAAATATTCTTGAACCGGACTGTAACTCGGCATACACCAAGCAGCACGTGATCGTATCTCGGTTCACGAATGCTCCATCTCATATGGCATGAGAGGCCCGGATTGCTCGACAAGGACACACCATAACGACCCCAAGCGCCAACTAAGGCGTCTTGACAAGGAACATGCGGGATTTTCGCATCTGGAACAAAGGGTTACGTGGTTGAGGAAGCCACGACACGTTGATCCCCTAGCAAATGTGATAACTGTCTGCAGCTGGAAACGCCGGCACGGCCTAGGGTATCATTTCAGCCCGTCTCCGCATTACTCTAGCGTCAGAGTAAGAGGGATCCGTGAATCGTAGCGATATCGTTGGATGAAACCGGGTGGGGTGCTACCACGTCGATGAAAGGATAGGCCACGGCATCAATTTATGGCCTGACAGCGAAGCGGGCTCGGGTTCGATGGATGGCCGGCGAGGCCGGCGAGAGGAGTTCGTTTCGAAGGATAAATAGCGGTACGCTGCTGCCAGAATATCAGTCTCTTCACACTCAGTCCAAAGATCTCTTCCAGTCATTGACCATAGACTCTGATCCTCAGCCATCTTTTGCAACACCGGGCTTGACAAACAACACCTCTCTTGGGTATAGACCATAGCCGTCTTTGCCAAAGCCCTCCTACCATCCAACCATTCTGTATGTGTCTTTGAGGCTCAAGGTTGAGGTGACCCCTGAGCTGACCCACTTCCAGGAACGCGATCGCTGGCCCTATCAAAAAGGTCCAGTGTTTGAACCAGCAGTAACAGGTAGGTGCTCGAGTGCTGATATCCAAGCGGTTCGTGAACAAGACTAACGTGTTACCGAACATCAGACGTCCAAGCTCTTCCAGCCTGAAACATGTGCTTCTACGACCAACACAGGTTCGTCTGCGGCGACTGGAAGTGGGGCCACTTCCGACAGCACTGCGCCAAGGAGTACCGAATCGGCGAGACGTGTGGCATGAAGCTCATCATGCAGACAATTCCTACGGGAACATACTGCAAGCTCTGTGAGAAGATCAACACCAAGATGCGCCGCCGAGCCGCTGAGGTGGACCGCATCGGGCGCTGGCAGCGAGAGCCTCACAAGTTCGGTGCTTCGATCGAGAAGTCGATGGAGATGATTCGCAGTCTGGATGGAGAAATCAATGAGCTGTCTTGCGAGCGCAACCGTAGACTGCAAGCAGTCTACTGAGGTTACAGCGGTCATGGCGCGGGCGTCTGCGGTTTCGTTTCATGTATACCGCTTCGGTATTTTCTTTCAGTTTGAGGCCATTCATTTTTTGGGTCCAGAGGCGGAATGATGCACGCAGAGCTGGCATTGAGCGATGGCATACGGAACAGGGAAGGCCGGGCGTTACCTCTTACAGTCGCTTCTTTCTATTCCTGAGATTCTCAGTATTTAATGATGCAATGACCATTTCCAGTTCATATGATTGGGTGCGTCCTGGATTGTGGTGATCGTAGCCGCTGTGCTTGAATTGGGGGCTGAAGCCGTCCAATCCGTGACCGTCGCGTAGCCGCGAATAGAAGTGGAGAGCTCATGGCGCACGGCCCGGCGAGAGACAGTACGGCGCTTTCCCCTCAGTCAGGGAAGGCTGGTCGGGTGTTCGGGTGAAGAATTTGCGCCATGCAGCAAGGTCGAGCATCGTGAGATGAACCGGGCGGAGGGTCGGATTCGGTGGTGTTGTTGTGTCGGAGGACGGCTGGTGGGGTAAATTTCGCTGCTTGGCAGACACGTGATGACGCTAGGGCTCACTCGGATGGCGTGAGCGGGTAGTGCCGATAATGCCCCGGTCTTAGTTGCCTATCCCATAGTGTCAGCTGGTCGGCCTGCACTCACTCTGTCATCTTGTGTGCTCTTTCTTCCACGTCTTTGGCCTGGCTTGTGTTGCCTATGGACACCACGACGTGTTCGTTCGTCCGTAAAGCTCTACTGACAGCAACCCGCATGGCCCACGGTCGGTCGTTCCCCCTGTGTGGCCGAGCTCATGCGGCGCAGATGTGTGCGTTCTGGGTTATCGAGGGAAAGGTGCGTGAACCGATGCGTTGATCAGGTGGGTATATGCAGTGGTCTGCGAGTACTTCGCTCACTTTGTCGGCGTTGCTCTGATGATCATCTGTTCTCGTGGGCGATCTGTCGTGTTCCGTGTGTTCCATCGTGCTTTTCGTGCGGGCTGCACGATGTTCTTTCTCGTTCTTCCAGTTGGAAAAATTGCTTTCGAGGTCAGCTAAGCTATACAGTGGTCGTAGTAGGTTGCAACAGTCTCAAGAGCCAGGAAGGAAGGTTAGAAGAGTCGACTTACGTGGCGAACGCTAAGTGGCCTGAATAGCGGCCGATCGCCTTCATACGTCTTCAAGGCTCGACTCCACCACGTTTCTTCTCCGCCATCCGCTCCCCGTATCGTTATCCAGACTTGGTGACTCACCACCCGATGTGTGTTCGTGCGAAGGAGAGCGCGGATCGTTCAGACAAGAGGATCAAGAGCGTATGGGGCTACCCAAGGTTCTTGAGTATGTCGCGACCGAAACCCTACCACGGCGAGTAGGTTTAAGCGCTCGTGACATACGACAGCTTATCACTCGTGTACTACCGCTCCTCCCTCGGGCTGAAAGACGCGGTTAGGTGGACACCTGAGGGGCATACGTTCAGCTCGACGACCAATGAGCCAGCTCGACGTGTTGTCAGCAGGACCACTCAGACATGGTTCGTACATGACTTACGACAGAAGGCATGTCAAAAAGCCGCACTTTGGATGTATTGGGCTGCAGTTGAATTTGTGTGCATAGCCGGAACACATGTAAAGCACCGGTTCGACCAATGATATCGCGAGACAGCACTTTTGGACATGCTGGGCAACCAACCCAGTACTTCTCTCATCTCGCTACAGTTCGGTAGTGGGCGACTAACTAAGTTGCATGTACTGGCGATACGTACCGCTTGACGCTCATTCATCCAGCTCTTTTCGTCGTCGCTACAAGCCTTGCGCATAGCGACTTTACCCTTTTGGGTCGATCTTGCTTGCCATAGCGCTCCCGCATATTATCTGCATATCGGAACGGACGCACTACGTGTCCCGCGCCAATCATGACAAAATCGAGGTTCACAGTTGGATCCTGCTTTCAAGTGCTTTCAACGTTTTCTTGTCTTATCGTCGCAGCAATTGTACCCGTCGACAGTCTACACCCAACGTCCAGGCTGCCGTCCCAAGATCTGTGTTACCAAAAACAGGTGTAGACTAGTATTCACGGCGACAAAGGATGTATTGCGTTCGATGCAAGGCCTGTCATAGCCTATGCAGACCTTGTAGGACATGCGAATGTGGTACGTTCTTCGCCAAGGGCTTGACCAATCACAGTTCAGAAGCGGCATTCTGCCTCGATCGCATGCCGCCGACTTCGCCCAACGAAAACCTTGGACAGCCACGAAGTATGGCACGCTAAACTGCTTCCATGATCCTTAAGATTACCTTGATTTTCTGTACATGATGCAGTAACTCGGAGATTGCAGCTTTTCCAAAACGGGTCGTTACTCCAGGGTGTTCTCGACGGTTCAATACCCAATAGCGCGCGCTCCCACCCCCACCGGCGGCTCGTCTCGCAGCGAACGTCAAGGATGGCCCTTGCTGGTCGGCGAAGGTGTTCGAATACCCCACGTAGGCCTGGCAAGAAAGGTAAGATCATCCAGGTATGAGAATAGCACCAGAGGTACGTCGTGGCAGCTGGACCAAGCGCCTGCTGGGGACGCGAGCCAATTACGCCCGCTTCCTTCCAACCCAAACGGGACAACACTGCTTCATCTTTGGACGCAACGAACTTCATAGCTTTAATCTCAGATGCTCGACCAAATTGAAAGAAACTACTGACAGCTATGTATAGTAAATACAAGGTATTCAGCAACTCCACCTGCTCCGCGATCATATGCTGCATTCCTCGACTGCGCTGTACTCGCGTTTTGCACTAGCAAGTTCAACACAGCATTTGCTTCAGTATGCGCCTCCGACAACACCTTTGTCATGACTTCCGATCATCTATGTACAATATAGATCTACGCCTTCTCCTCCCCCCCAACATCCCTCAACCTAACCCTCAACCCCCCCTTAGGCCTCGCCGTAATCCCCCCCTGAATCCCCGCCACATACCCCTCGACCTCAAACCCAATCTCAAACCTGCCCACTAGACTCGCCACAAGACAAGCAAACTCCGCTTTAGCAAACTGCATACCAATGCAACTCCTTGGCCCATGCAAAAACGTCGTAATGGCATAGTTCGACTCGGCGCCGCCCGTGTTGGCAGTACCAGGCTGCATCCAGCGGTCGGGGTTGAAGGAGCGGGCATCTGGGCCCCAGAGATGGGTCGAGGTGTTGATGGCCCAGGGGCAGATTACTACGGTTGTGCCCGCGGGGACGAAGTGGGATTGGATGGTGGTGTCGTGGGCGGTTTCGCGGAGGGCGAGGGGGACGGGGGGGTAGATGCGCATTGTTTCTTGTAGTACGGCGTTTAGATAGGGGAGTCGGTCGATCTCCGTAGAAGAGATCTGGCCACCTGGTTGTAGTGCTTCAGACAGCTCGGTGCGGATCTCCTGTCGTAGCCGCGTTTGCACATCGGGGTTTTGACACAGCAGGTATACGGCCCATGACATGGCTGAAGCGGTAGTTTCGTGGCCCGCGGCGAGGAACGTCATGAGTTGGTTTACGAGGTCTTCGTCGCTGAAACCGCCGGATTCCATGGCTACGCTTAAGATGTCCATGCCTTTTGCCTCGCCGGATTGCAGCTTCTCGCGCTTGTCGTGGATGAGATCCCGAGCAACTTTCTTGATGGTGTCGACGGCGTTGCCGATTATGTCGTTGCGCGCCAAGGGGAGATTGACGGCGACCCAGTGGGGGAGCAGATTCAGCAATACTTGGATGAGTTGAGCACCACGAGCGCCGGCAAAGATCTTGCGGTAGGTTTCGTTGAGTTCATTGTCCGGGTTGCTAATGGCATCGAAGTCTTTGCCCATTCCTGCTACACCGATAATGTCGAGAGTGGCGCGGGAAGCCCAATGACCGATTTCAACTACGGATGATCCATCGGCGCTGCTCTTGATGGTTTCAGCGAGCTTCTCGGTAAATTCCTGAGATTTACTCCAGAAGATCGGGTACAAGTCTTTGACGTGACGGAAGTTGAACGCAGGCATAAGTGCCTTTCTTTGACGCTGTAATCGCAGACACATTAGCTACCATCTTCTTAAGCCCATCATGTATACACACCTTGTGTTCATCCCCCTCCGCCAACAAAATCCCCACGCCCAGCAACCTCCCCAACCCCTTCCTCAACCTCCCCGGCTTAACAAACTCATAGCTCCTCGTCACCAACACCTCTCCAATCGCCTTCGGATTCGTCACCAGTATCCTCGGCTCATTGAACAACCACCGATAATACAACACGCCATCATTCGGCACATTGTCAATCCAATCCCGCTGCGGCTCGCCCGTCGGGTCCTTGTAGATGCGTCGGAAGTGGCCGAGCAGAAAATGGCTGTCTGGCGGCGAGGGTAGATGCCTCAACGGACTCAGAAATAATGGGTAGATAACGATGGACCATGCCAGTTGAACAAAGACTGCGATTGCGAAAAGCGCAATGGTGTTCTTAATGTAGCCCTGCGAGACAGCGACGGCAGGCGCATACCGCTGACTAAACCACGTCCACGCCGCAGCCGCAAGCAGCAGGAAGCGTTTCGGCACCGCCATAACGGGAAACTTGCGCAAGGGGCGCAGTTGCAGATGTTCGAAAGGGATGGACTGTTTGGGATCGATTGACCTGCGAGGACGTGGCGAAGCGGCGAATCAAGTTGTTTCGGTAATGGATGACGTAAGGAACTTTGTTATGCGCCACAACGAGGGTTGTGAGCGGCGTGGTAAGCAGAGAGCTGCCAAGAAGAGATCCGCGTAGACAGTATATCGTAAAAAGAGAGATTTGAGGTTACAGCAAGCTGTCTTAAACATCCAGCTGCTCGCCCGCACATGCATCGTTTCGATTGCGCGTAGCTGGTCCGCAAAAGTCCGTGCGTCAGAGTCGGCATGTTGTCTTCCCGAGAACGCCCACCTGTTTAGGGCACATTTGCGACTGGCTGGCGGGTTTGTTGTCCCGCGTTGGCTGAGTGGCTTCAAGGCAGCAGGAATGTATACGGATCATGAGGTCGCAAAGTGCAGAAGCCAGCGGACGAGTTTTACGGGATGACGTTGGGAATCTTTTCTGATGTGTGTGTGTTGTGATTAATGCGATTCGCGTTGCTGTATCGCGATACTACGTGGCCGAAAGCCCTAATTACGTTCCTCCCTAGACAGCAAGCTATGCTCATTTACGCTTCGTTGTCGTGTCCTCATTATCGCTTTTCCTTTCTACGGCCGTTGCTGTTGCCTCATCTGCTTGCTTAGTCTTTTGGACTCCGGTCTCCTTGTCCTCGGTCACCGTGCCTTCGGTGTCCTTTGTCGCTGCATCCTTCTTCACATCCTCCTTCGACGGCGTCTTCGACAAGTGCCCCGCAGTCTGCTTCGACCAAAGCTCTGAATACTTGCCAACTTCATTCTTCAGCAGCTCTTGATGCGTGCCCCTCTCGATAATCTCGCCCTTCTCCACAACGAGGATCTGGTCCGCATCAGCAATCGTGCTGAGGCGATGCGCGATGACGAAAGTTGTGCGGCCTTGACTCAGCTTGCGGAACGCTTGCTGGATTAGCGCTTCGATAGAAGAGTCGATTGCTGAGGTAGCTTCGTCGAGCATGACAATCTTGGGGTTCTTGAGGAGTACGCGGGCGATGGCTATGCGCTGTAGTTGACCGCCCGAGAGACGAACACCACGTTCGCCAACCTTGGAGTTGTAGCCGTCGGGGAAGCCAACGATGTCGTCGTGAATGGCAGCAGCGGCGCAGGCATCTTCGATCTCCTTATCCGTTGCGTCGAGTTTGGCGTAGCGAATATTTTGTCGGATGGTCTGGTTGAAGAGGACAGGGTCTTGCGGCACAAGACCGAGAGCATTCCTGAGACTGGCTTGCGTGACTGAACGTAGATCTTGACCATCGATCATGATTGAGCCGCCGGTCACGTCGTAAAAGCGGAACAGCAATTTCAGCATTGTCGACTTGCCGCCTCCTGTCTCACCAACGAAGGCGATGGTCTGTCCGCCTTCCGCCTTCAGGTTCACGCCCTTGATAATGGGCTTACGCTCGTCGTAGTGGAAGTCGACGTCCTTGAACTCGACTTCACCCGCGGAAACCACAATGTCTCTTGCACCGTCTTGGTCGGCAACTGTAGGTTTAGTATTAAGTAGCTGCAGAAGGCGCTCAGCATCAATAAGCGAGCTGGAGATGTGGCGATAGCTGTATGAGAGAACGTATAGGGGCGATGTCATTGTGTGCCAGTACATGATCAGAGTGACAAGATTGCCGACTGGCTTGCGGCCAGTGACAATCTGCGACATACCAAAGACGCAAGCACCGGCGAACCCGAGAGTTGTCAGAACGTCCTGTGCCGCATGGCCGCCCATAGATCGGAAGTAGTATGCGTATTGAGCGGAGATGGTGTTCATGATATTCTCGGCATAGCGCTTGTGTTCAAACACCAATCGGTTGAAGTAAGCGACCGTCTGCCAGTTGTGGACAGTCTCATTGACCGTAGAGCTTTCAGTACGCTGCTTTTCGACATAGTCTCTTCGCTTCGGCTGAGAGAGCGTCGTGAAGTAGAATCCGATTACGATGTATGCTGCGCCCATGAAGAGGATGATGAAGGCCATGTAAGCGTCGAACAAGTGCGTTACGTAGTACATGGCTACGAAGAGGTCCAACAGAATGGGCGCAATGTCGAAGAGAACCATCTCGATGAGCGAGTTTAGAGATGACGCCTGTTCAACAGCTTTCAGAACCTCCCCGGAGTCTTTCGAGGTGTGGAAGTCCATGGATAGGCCGAGGACATGCTCATATGCGAGCAAGGTGATGCGCCGATACGCGGAGTTTGAGATGACTAAGTTTGCGATGCCATCGATTATGCCGAGCCCAGCATAGCTGTTGATGTATGAGAACAAGATCCAGAGGCCAATATCCCTCCACGGCATGACACCACTCTGAGTCTCATAAGAGTGCTGTAGTTTGTTGGTGATGATACCGATTTGGCGAGGAGTAAGTAAGTTCAGAACACGCTCTGTCAGCATATGAATGAGTCGTAGACCCAGGCATGTCATGACTTTCCAGTCGTCTCTCGGGAATAGGTAAGGCAAGAACACGGCGAAACCCTTGAGATATCCGAACCAGCCACCCTCCTCTTCGAGACGCTTTGCCTGTTGCTCTTTGATATCCTTGTCGTCATCTTTCGGCGGTGCTTCCTCATCGTCGCTCGACGTTCCAGTAGGTATGGTGCCATATCCAGCGTTGCCGTTGGGTGTTGATGTACCATTCGCTTGCTTTCCCAGCAGAGACTGGCGTTCCTCGTCCGTGCTGACCACCGCCTGTTTGGTGACCAGAATGATGAAGGCGTCAAGAAGTAATATGAGCGAAGCCAACGCCCTGACGCAGTCAATCACGAAAGGCGCATTCTTCTGCCGACCTTTCTCCGGGATGGAAAATGCCGTTATCAGGCATGTCGTAGTCTCGAAAGCGAATTGCAGGACAAACGCGCCAAAGTAGGCGTGCCACCGTAACGCCTTACTCGACCAGAGTATGTATGCGAGCGGGCTCCAGACCAGTATCGATCCTAAGCAGCGGATTGCTGCAGGTTGTGGTGCCTCGTAGTCCCAATCGCCCATTGACCGGCTGAAGTAGTAGAGTACCTCTGTGATGTATGCGACAAGTATCGTGAGCATGGCGATGAGTATGCTCCACCGCCTCTTTGCTGATACTAATCGTGGTTTTTGCAATATGCACAAACTGAATGCGCATGCTCCCATGTAGTAGAAGCCGACTGTGGGCGCATGCATGTAGTTGAGAAGGGCCATGGCCGGGTAAAGCGGTGTCGCGGGTTCTGGCTGATCCATGGTCGTAGTCGTGGTCGTGAGCTCGTTTCTTCGTTGATGTTCCTGTTCTCGTAGCGTCTGTCTTAGACACTTATGGCTGCGCACAGATACACGGTCTGTGCAAGGTCGTGGGAGGCGACTTTATCGTCTCACACGGTTGTTGGAGGCCTGGGAGTAGGTCGCACACCGGGTCTCGAACTGGCAAGGGCAGGTCGCCGAGAGGAAGGTGCTTGGTGGTGTGCGAATCCGGCCGCTGCGAGGAGGCAGAGGCTGCAGCCCCAAGCTTTTGATTTGGTGATATGGTCTTCAGCCGCACCGCCACAACGCTCTTCTCCGCTTAAGAATACCCGGCGAGCTCAGCCAGGAGGGTTCGAGTATGTGTATGCTGTCGTGATGGGCAGGGTTGTCTTCGCTTAAGGCCTGGGTTTCGAACAGCCCGCGACGCGTACTTTGCGACAGCCTCCCGAGTTATACGATTGCGCGGCGCAAACTTCCGCGCAGACGACAGTCACGCGCGCTTGATGATTTTGGCGGTCTGTTGATGGACGCGCGATGTTTGGTTGTCGCGCTTTGCGCATTCCGAACTGAAGAAGCTGCGCGCCCTTGTTAGCCTAGTCGGTGTGGCTAGTGCCCGCTGCTAGGTCTACTGCAATCACCATGCAGTCCACTCACCGCCGTCTCCAGCTATCTGCTTGATGCGGCGTACAGCGTACGGCGACACTCCGGTGCCGCCGCTGCTGAAGAAGCGGCAACGATGTATATATAGCGCTGCATTTTCCCAGAGAGTCGCCGGTGAGGCCGCACACCCCCAAATTTCTCTAGAGCCGTCATCAAGCGGCGAGACCCCGCTCTAGGCAGAAGCAAGCACCCAACACAACAGCCATGGCGGCAGAGCGACCGTCGGCGCTCGAGGCGGCAAAAGAGATTCGGGAAAATGGTTCACGGCCCATAGCGGGGTTGGACTTGATGGACGATGCGGCTCCTTGCAGGTGTCACATCTGCAAGATGCGAGTTCCTTCTGCGCCGGATTGGGTAAGCGAAGCTGCACTTCTCCAGGTACCGTGCATGCATTCTGTAGATCCGCAATGCACGACACGTCGACTTGAATACCATCAACGGCATCCACTTCTAGCGTTTGATCTAGCTTTCTTATCAGACAAGCACACCGCCGAGTCCTCTAGCAGCTTTGCTAGTCATCACGAGAGCCTCACTAGCGACTAGCAGGAGCCTCACGCCGTTGGTCTGGGAGAATGCTGTACCGAGCTTTCGTCGCCACGTCATGACTACGACACCGCGTTTGATATCAAGACTGACTCTTCTCCACGCTCAGAAGCGTCGCTGATGCTGTTGCGATCCACCGAACATATCTGCATCCTCGGTTCCGAAGTCTGGTCCAGATGTCAAGCACGCATCTGTCAGTACCAGGGTAGCATCGCAAAGCCATCGATTATGCAATGTGGCACGACATCCAACAGATCTAGATCCACTACGAGATCGGCCCGCAGGATCCGCACGTTCGCATGGCAAAGATGGGGCCATCCAACGACCACGGCCATCCAACAGCGACCCGGCCCAGGGTCTTTTGGCGACCGTACCACACCCCACCCAACACATATACAAAGACTCCAAAGAAACTCGAGTATCTCATCGCAGCGACGCTTACTATTCGAAATCTTTCCCCATATGCCTATTGGTTAGGTTGCGGAAGCTGTGAGTGGCTCATCACTTCGAGACATCCAAGTGCACCACGAACCACTGCAAAGTCACAAAACTCCACCCACAGATCAAAGATGCAAAATGCAGAGCTCACTACGTACAACCAACAATGTCATCCCCGCTTACGCCTTGCAACGACCACGATTACCCCATCCAGTAACCCGAGCCCCAACTCCCATCCCCACCGTTTGTCACCATCTCCCCACTGCACCTGCCACCGTACCACCAACGCACGCAGCTCCCTTCGATCCCTGGACGTGAATGCTACGCAACACTCCATGACTCCAATGCCACTTGTGACAGATGTGACATGTCACACGTTCTATAAAGAACTATTTCCTCTTCACATAATCAACAATGACTGGTCCTTCGTTCGCCTCCCGCTTCTTGTTCGTTTTGCAGTCCGCTTCCGTCGTGTATGTGAGTCGGCTGGCTATCTTTTATTCTTCTCTTCACATAGCGCGTCGGAAGGGTTGTATATAGCTTGGTGGTGGTTGCGGTGGTTGTCTTCTTCCTGCTCTTTGCACCTGTACTTGTACATACATTCCACTCTCCACCCGTCTCTATCCGTCTATCCCAAAGCCACACCTAAGGTCACACCCAAGGCCCCAAACAGTCCCAGTCCCAGTCAGTGAATACTCCCTCGAACGAGCAACATTTACCCCTCGATCCCTCGGGATCTCGCCACCCATAACCCTCAGTCACCCCCGTTTGAACCCGCTCGCCCCGGATCCGACATTCCATTCCGGTTCGACTTCTACAACTCTGGCGCCTGGATCTCGCGTCATTATACCCCGCGTTAGTCCGAGCGTAAAGCACCAACTTCTATCAGATTGATCAGAAGTGGCGCCTTTTTCACATTTGCTTTCTACCGTCCACACCTATTGCGATCAATACCTTTCTGAATCAATCTCCCCTCTTGCGGATTTGAATCAGAATATAACGGTCCGAGCGGCAAGTCACCGACATAGTCTCAGGCGGCTACTGAGACCCTTTGTCAGTCTCAGATCTTCAGAGTATATATCCCCCACTATCAGCTTTTCTCCCAGCGTCCACACCAGCAGTGCAAAGTACTGCGATCCGATCTTTCGCAGACTCATTCTCCGCAAGGACAAGGCAACTAAACAACATGAGCGACGCAGCAGCCGACCCACCCCCACCCCCACCAGGGCAAGCAGAGCAAGCAGAGCAAGGCTCACCACGTGGCGCCATGGATCCTCCAGCGACACCAGGTCCAGATGCGGGCCTTCGCGCTAAGGTTCCAACTGCAACAACACCCGTACCCGCGCCTTCACCCGCACCGTCCACACCAGGCCGACGTAACCGCCCCCTCCTCCCCAACACCCCACGTTCATCCAGCAGCCCGTTCCCCACACGCGCGCCCCGCACTCCAGGAGCATCATCGGCAATCCAGCCCTGCACTGTCGACGAGACGCTGTTTAGCCGGGTGACTGTCCACACGGCCAAGTGCACTGAGTGCGATCAGCGGAATATGGATACTATGCGTCGCTGCCCTGGCTGTACGTTCCAGGTCTGTCAGCCGTGCTATGAGAAGCGGGTGAAGAATAGTAAAGGTCTTCTTCATGGTAACATGGCGACGCCAGGTGCGGCTGGGGTTGGCGCCAGTACTACTCCTGCGGGTAGGACGGTGAGGCGTAGGCCGGTGGCGAGCAGCACACCCGTACGTGAGAGCGAAGAGAAGAAGGATGATGAAGTTAAGGAAGAGGAGAAAGAGATTGAGTCCGCGCCGAAGGAGGCTGGTGCGTCTGTCCAGAAATCGTCGGCGAAGAAGCGCTCGATTAGGAAGAAGCCGGTTGTTCTTGACAGTGAGGTCGACGAGCTCTCTTCCGAAGACGACTTCGAGCCAGACGATCACTCACCCACACCAAGCAAGAAGCGCAAAACTGAACTCACCTTCGCTGAGAGCGCCCTTGCTACCGCTACTCGGACACCGCCTGCCACACGCGCAACTCGACGATCAACCACCGCTCCAACCTACCAAGATCCGCCATCCCCGCACTCGGATCCGGTCGACGGCAGTGTACGCAGTGGTGGTAGATCAAACGGCTACCTAGGCGGCGAGTACAAAGGCGATCCAGACCTCTATGATGCTGCCATCGGACCATACGAAGAGCCGCTGTTGAGTCGCCAGAACCCCGTCCTGTCGAACCCTGCCTCGAGGATCCCCGACATCATCAAGCGAGGTGGTGTACCGCGGCCACAGGGCGAGACGTACAAGTACATCCAGAAGCATCTCCGTGAGAAGATGGGATTAGAGCAGACAGGCGAG
Organism: Alternaria infectoria; assembly: GCF_024043175.1. Classification (NCBI taxonomy): domain Eukaryota; kingdom Fungi; phylum Ascomycota; class Dothideomycetes; order Pleosporales; family Pleosporaceae; genus Alternaria; species Alternaria infectoria. The sequence goes on from NW_026250701.1 coordinate 918,947, forward strand.
ACAACTGGAGAAGAGACCGTGGCCTCCTTGGCTGAGCAGAGCGTAAGTAACGGGTATAGAGCTGTGATCGACGACGACAAAGCTGACACAACGAAGAACGAGGCTGACCAGGCTGCTAATGAATGCACCGTTGGCGCATTCGTCGAGCAGATGGCAACCAAGTACCTAAACGCCGACACCATGGACGGAGACGATAACAAGGCCCTCTTCAACGCCATGGAGAGCGCCGCGTTGGTCTGGGGCAAGAAGACGTTCAAGAAGCTCAATCCGGAGAAGCAGCGTATGGTGCAGCCGGGCTTGAAACTGCGTCTTGACTTCATCGACGAGAAGTTTCGGGAGGAGTTGGCCAAGTTGATGGACGAGCGCGCTGGCAGTATGCTGGCGGAGTTGGGCGTGAGTGACGAGAAGCCTGCGACTGGTCCTCCTGACTTGTTGTTCAAGGCTGTCTAGGATAGGTGATGGCGTTGCATTGGCCTGAGCGATGATTACCTTGGCCTCCTTCTTGCATTGATAGATCTTCAGCGATAGACAGAGTTGTCGGGACTTTCATCAGTCCATTCACATGGGTAGCGAGTCAGCATTGGTTGGCTTCGTCTGACCAGCTTGGCATTCGCCTAGGATAGCAAAATATTATCGTAGGAGCATATATCGAGAAACCAATTGCATCAAATCAGTAATGAAGGACGTGCCTCGTACAATGGTATCGTCGGACCGACTCTTGAAAGACATAAACGAAAGAGGACTGGAAGACATTCAATGCAGACATGATTATGCTACTTGATAAACGTACGTAAACAACCTCCTTTCGAGGCGAAGGAATAACAGAAGGAAAAGATTATGGGTATCCGTAATGGCGCTGATGCAATGCAGAATGCGACAAACAATGAAAAAGTACGTATAGCCTCAGCTAGAGAAGCCGTACAGGGCCGCAAGATATCGCCGTCTTCGAAATCCTCGCTGTAGGTATCTACCGCTGACCGAACTGAATCGTCAGCTTCCCCTTGGCTGGCTTAATCTGTTCCAGCTCCTCCTCGCCCTGGTTGCCCATGGCGTTCTCGAGCCATGTCGTCTCGTCGTCGTCGTCGTTGCCGGCGGAGGATGGGCGCTGGCTTCGTATCGACTTGAAGCGCTCGTTGAAGAGGTGTGCGTATTCGTCGTTCTTGGAGGGCTGTTCGGTGACTTCGGGGAGGGCGCTCGGTTGGGAGACGGGGATTAGTTGCCTGTAGAAGATCAGTGTTGTGTTCTAGTGAAGATGGAGAACCCCCAAGGGACTTTGTGGCCCTTAATTCGGAAGGTGTGGGCTCCTTTGAGGGAAGGTGCGAGCGACTTCGTGGGAAGGTGCAGACTCCTATGCAGGAAGGAACGCTCGAAGATGAGGAAGGCGGCACTGACTCGTTTGTCTCAGCGCAAATACGCTCCAGGTTCTCTCGTTGACGTCGAAGCTCCTCCGGGTCTGGCTGGGGCGCGTTGTGGGTGCTGCTGGCGGTTCCATAGTTGGGCTGGTACTGATCTCCGAGTAGGTGCGAGGCGTCCGAGTTCTGTAGGAGAGGGTCAGTACTTGTATAGCTCAGTATAACATCCATGAGGACTTACATCAGACTCAGAAGTCCTTCGCCCTCCCAGGCACGACGAGCAGATACCCATCGAATGGCCGCGACGGTGGCTGGCGGAAGCGGTGGAGCTGTTTACGCGCTAGTGTGAACGGAAATCTATAGTCTATACGGAAGCGACGGGAAGGCGGCGAGCGTCTACACGGGGCATGCTGTACGGCCCGTAGAGAAGAAGCTGGCGCAGTTGTCGAAGTTCACGAGCGATGCTTCCTTGAGTTGTGATGATCGGCACCGGCAATCTCCGGGGGTCTTGGCGGGCAAGGAGCCGCATCGTCACCTGAGCATCTACGCATCCTTCCTTCCTTCACAAGCTTTGCGCTATTCAGCCTCATTTGTTATAATGCTGTTATATTCTATGTAGAAACAGCCTATTTGTTACTTTCTCTTCGTCATATAGCAAGCCTCTCTCCCATACAAAACAGACTGGGTCTCGAATCAAGCCCTGGAGATGTCATCTCGATCCCTATATACAGCAGATTATGAACCTCGCAACAGCATCCTTGCTATACAATCTCATAACATGAGCGCATCTCATTTCTGACACCAACAGTATACCTGACAGGCCCTCTTCGTGGCTCTTTATCGCCTAAAGCCGACGAACAATCTTCTGCGCTTTGTTCCTTGAGCACATCGCGCTGCTCATTGTGCACTGAAGATTGGTGTGGACCAATGTCACCCGTTGTTCCTCCCAAAACGTCTGAAAGACTTGTTACGCTGCCCCACCTCATACAAGAAAGAACCTGAACAGGCCTGCGGACTACATCAAGACAAAGACCTGCAAAGTGTCTGACCCAACGTCAACGTAGGCTCCAGGGTGTTCAGCTTTTTCCTAGAATGACGCGGCCCTAAGGATTTGGTGGTTGACGAGGCCTTGTTGACGAACGAGGCTGACGCTCGCGGTTGCGCATACTCCTCGGCCCCGTTGGTGGCTGAAACCCGCTGTCCCACGTACTATCCGCAGCCAGTGGTTGTTGCCGCTGCTTTTGCCGTGTCGTCTTGTGGTTAGCCCGCGTAGTCGCTGCTGGTGGTGGTGGTGGTGGTGGTAGCGGCGGCGGCGTCCTTGTCGTGCTAACGTCTCCGGCACCGGCGCGCGTGATAGGAGCTGGGTTACGCCCATCCGATGCTGTCTGAACCCGAGGCGGACGGGTGTTTGCGTCCGTGTCGTCGTTGGGTGGCTTCGGCTTGTGTTGAGCTTCGAGAGCCGCGATTTGCCTTTCCCAACCTCGAACCAAAGATTGCTCCGCAGTCCGTAACAGGCTCAGCGCATTGGTATCGAAGCCAAGAGTCTTTGGAACCGAAGCGATCCTTCCGGCAGCCGATCCAGGAGATGCCGTGAGAAACTCGTGCAGTTTCATCAAGCGGAAGAATTCTTCGGGCGCAAGGAAGCCCCAGATGTAAAAATTTGGTGGAACCTTGGCTCTTGATATCTCGCCAGCGAAGACATGAGTTGTTGGCTTGAGGTCTCTGGCTCGTCCCCTTCGCCCCATTTGGAGCTGGACGTGCGGACTGTTGTTCCCCCCAGGTCCGTTCGGGTCGCCTTTCGTCGCCATTCCCATGTACTTGGCGCGTTCCGACTCCGATATCCAAGACACATCCAAGCCGCGATCACCGACGCTGCGACAATACCAGCCGGTGACGTAAGTAGGTTCAACTCGGCAAACCACAAAAGGGACGTCTTCTTTGATGTATATCAGTCCTTGCGAAGACATTGTGAACTTCTCTCCAACTTCCGCTTCAGGGTCGGACGAAAAATCGCAATGTCGAACGGATATCACAGCTCCGGTTTTGAGCAGATGCGTCAGATCTTGGTGACACGTGTCCTGGGGCTGTCCATACTTCGGTCCCCATTGAAAGCTTGTGTTCTTGGTGTGATCTATCACAGTGTAGGCTATGCCGGGAGCTGAACACAGGCGTAGCAGATCTGGAGTGCGATCGGATGGATCTGGAGTGCGCTTGGTAGGATCTGAAGTGCGCTTGGTAGTATCTGGAGTGCGCTTGGGGGGAGCTGGAGTAGGCTCAGGGGAGGGCGATTGTTTCTGGTGGGCATCGCGACCTCGAGCATGCTCGTTCCTGGAAGGTCGATCGCCTTGTCTGGCTGGGTGTTCCCGCCGCGGCTGAGTAGGTTTACCTTTCCGGGCTCGTTTTGCAACCCTGGATGGGCTCCTAGGATGGCCTTGATCTCGGTCACGAGAGCGCGTGCGTGAGCGTGATCGTTTTTGACCACGAGGAGGCTCATCTGGTTCGCCATGTTTAGAGGGCTCATCGCCTTGTCCGTCGCGGCCGCGGTGATCTTGCTCCTCCGCGCGATTGTCATCGTGCTCTTCGGCCGGTCTACGATCATTGCGTAAATCGTATGGTGACCCTTTGGCAACCTCCTGTGGAACCTGTGCACGTTCGAGGCCCGGAGGCTGCTTTGGGGTTTGGCTCCCGCGAGGCATGGAGGTCGATCCCGTTCAAGTGTCGAGGCGTGGTTGAAAGGTCCAGGCGAGTTGAGGTGCCCATGGAGTGGTAGCGACTGTGATCCCAGATGGGGCTCTGTTGAAATAGGGGCAGGCATCGCGGTTGTCTTGGCCTCAGTGAATGTCGAAAGTCGTTGCATCTGCTAGTCGTAGGCTGAGGTACGTGCCCAGTGGTGTTGTGTATGCTCGATCCAGTCTAGTGTCGCAATCTCGCTGACAGAGCTGGGCTGTCGAGAGCTAGCGAGTGTGAAAGGCCGTTGTCTTAATGAAAGAAGAATGATGTCTTTGTTGTAGCCGCACTACGTTTACCGAATCCGGATATACGTGGAGCTATAACTCTCCTTTGTTCGAGGCTATATCATCACGACTCATTTCGCCATCATGCAATCTTCAAGCTGCCGACAATGGACGATCATCCCCTATTTTATCATGACTGGGACCCCGAATATCATACCAATCAATTGAAAGGCATATATCGTCGCTGGACGTCGAAAGACAGAGAGAGAATAGAATGCACTGATGGGTCAGCACATTTCCTACGCGTTCAGGACGGGCGAGAGTCGCCTGATGCGTTGGTTCTGTCCAAACCATTGGCGGAAAAAATACGCAAAGCTTTATGCATCGCTCACCAATACTGGAGAACTCCCGAAAGCGTAGCTGATGAAGACAAGGGCCGTTTCGAGGCTGAAGCCAGAACCGAGGCTTGGGAGGAAGAGTTGGAACACCTGATAGAAGTTATGAAGAAGAAGGTTAGAAAAACTGGACAAGCTACTGATCAGGAAAGATATAAGCTGCAAGACCTTTTAGAAGAGCGGAAGAAGTGCCATAGGACGAAGAAATACTACCAATATTACCGTCGCTTAGCCGAAGACTCGGTGAAGTTAGGCAAAGAGAGATGGATAAATGCTTGGTTTGCGGTGCAACAAGAACTCGATCGCCTGTGGGTGCGTGGTGGTCAGATCGACAAGTATGACCCTGATCGAGCATCTAGCCGGGGTGGTTCAGTTCCAAGACAACGAGAGCCGCGCGCTCGCTCAAGATCCCGGGACAGAAGACATCGAAGATCACACCGCGAACAGAGGCGAGAGGCTAGATCGCAAAGTACAAATCATGCCCAACAGCCTCGCACTGATTCTCGGTCTGAGTCTCGTTCTCGACCGCGAAGGCAAGACAACAGGTCCAGACATCGCAGAAGAGAGCCTCATACCCATGACCATGGAAGGCAGGAACGATCGAGTGGGCGAAGTCGTGGACAACCTCGTTATCGCTCTCAGTCCCGCTCACGGTCGCAAAGGCATGACGGTAGACAACACCATGACCGAGCTTCCGAGCATTCACACGATGGTCTTGCGAGTCCGCGTTCGCCGGTTTCATCTCATTCACATGCTCAAAGTGACGCTGAACTGTGGCGCATGGAGGAATCCAATTGCGATACATGCGACATCACCTCAGCTTGTTTAGAGATTACAGCGAAACCGACTCTTGACTGGAAGAGACCGGGCGACTATCGAGACGAAGGTAGCCAAGTCTCTGAACACGACGTTATGCCATCGGCAATTATGGCAGATGATGTCGAGCAATCATTTAGCGATGTAAGCATCGACGAAAGCGTCGAAGCCATGGCAGATCAAGTTGTTGAACACTCTGTACCAATCTCGCAACAGGCTCAGGACTTCGAAGATGGCCTGCATCAATTGGCGCTCGCGTACAACAAGAGAGACACGCTATCTCCTGAGCCGACTGAACCATCTGAAGACTGGCCTCATCGCCCCAGTGGCAATAAGCGGAAGCGGGAAGATTGCGAACTGAGTGAAACGAGTGAAAGGAAATCTCGGAGAGTAGTCGAGTCTCGAAATAGTGTGCGCGAAACCCCGTTACGTAAAGACTCCGCTATCGAGTGGCTCCAGGAAGAAACGCTTGAGCAGGCAGTGGTGGAAGGGACTCCAGAGTCGATGAGAATGTCGATTCGCGACTTCTTTAAGCCGTAGCAAAGTCGTGGCGAGAGTCTGTGTTTAGCCTAGTTATAGATAGATGATTGTACTTTTGTAGTCTGACACCCAAATGAGCTTTTTCTGTTTTCATCCGTGTTGAAACGCGACCCGGCAGGCGTGATCATCACGCGTGAGAGGTGCGACTGTGAGCTCATTTCCGACTCTCAATGGAATCTGCGCCTTCTCTACTCCAATCGGATGCGCCAATCACTTTCTGAATCTGGTCGATATTGGCGAAGTTGTGGCGCGCTGAAGTTCGGACGATTTGGTGGTTGTGATGTTCGGGTGGCTCGAAACGCGCGCCGGCTCAATTCGCGGCCCGGCATTGTGATTTCTTGGCGTCTTCGGGCCCCTCTCAACGATCTGATCTTCACGCCACTAGATTTTGGAGTCGATAGACACCTCTCACATTTCAACGCAAGTGTGAGCGAAATTATGAGCGTCGCCAGTATGCTCGCTCGAACTCGCACCATATCGGTTCAGAAAGGGCTCGTAAACACTTCATTCATAGCGGCACTCGCGTCTACACGTTCGCTTTCATCTACATTCGTACAGCCTCAGCATGGGCCGCCGATAAATTGGAATATACATAGTTGCGATATTGATGCCGAGCCTTTACATCGTTACAAAAGAGGTGGCTATCACCCCGTCCACCTGGGTGATCGTTTGAGCAATGGCAGATACAAAGTCCTGCACAAATTAGGTCGGGGCGGATACTCTACTGTCTGGGCTGCGCGCGATAGCAGGTCACGCTTTCTGCGAAACACTGACAACTTGAGCTGAGATTCTGCTAGGGACCGAACGTATGTCGCTTTAAAGATATCGGTATCTGAGATAACCCATAATTATCGAGAGATTGCAGTCTTGCGTACGATAGCGGCGGCGCAATCGAATCAGCCTGGCTATCAGCATCTCATGAGAATGACAGATTTTTTCCAGATTAGTGGCCCAAATGGAACTCACCAATGCCTCGTGTTGGAGTTGTTAGGACCGAGTGTGGCCGATTACCTCGACGCGCATTCCATGGAAAGGCTTCCCGGAAAGCTTGCGAAAACCATTGCGAAACAAGCTTTGCTTGGTTTCTGCTTCCTTCACGAGCGAGGAATTGCCCATGCAGGTACAGTATGATGACAGTGTGCATATCAATTCCGCTCATTGTCCTTAGATCTACACACCCGCAACCTAGCGTTCACGATCCCTTCGCTCCAAGCCTTGCGAGAAGAAGATTTCCTCCGGAAACTTGGACAGCCCGAAATAGGTACTGTGCAAAGAAGGGATGGCCAGCCAATAGGGTCTAACATGCCTCGATACCTCGTCAGACCCACTTCCTACCCTATAGATATCAAGTCACCCTCCCGCTCGATCAAGATCATAGATTTTGGTCAATCTTTCTTAAGCGACGAGTGTCCTGGCGCCCTGCGTACTCCACTTCCCGTGCGCCCCCCGGAGATTATCTTCAAAGATAAGGTGGATTATCGTGTAGATCTTTGGAGTATGGGTTGTTTGGTGAGTTGGGCCTTTGCGACATGAACCCAAAGATACCGCGATGGAAATCTAATAACTTATCAAGCTTTTCGAGCTCATTGTCGGACAGCCACCGTTTGACAGCTTCATGTTAACGCCTGCAGGCCTTGTCCAGCAAATGCTCGAGGCAGTCAGCGACGATTTGCCGGATCGTTGGAAGATGGATTGGCATGCCATGAAAAAAACCTTGGATGAGAGCGATCCCACTTGCTCACTGCAAGAATGGTTAGAGGAAATGTACTTTGATGGGGAGAGGCGCGAGGATATGAGCCGAGAAGACATTGTGCATGTCGGCGCACTTATCAGAAGCATGCTACGAATGGAGCCTTCCGCTAGGGCATCAGCGAATGCTGTTGTTCAGGATCCTTGGTTCCGGGAGGAGTAACATGTCTCGGGCATTAATCTGGTAGCACGTCGCTGTTGCGACCTGACTCAACATGTTCACACTATCTTATGTAGTCGCAGATAATTAATGTAATCAAATTGATGCGCATGTAACCTCGATCGAAAAATTGGAGAAAGAGAACACCTGGGCATGGTCATTGCAAGACTATGAGTGATGTCATGACATGTGCTTAGTGTCACCGTGCGCCTCGTCTTCGGGTTAGCTTCAGGCGATCATCTCGGAGTTCTCGCCCTTACCCCCCTCGACTCCCTTTTCCTCTCATTATATCAAGACCGAAACGGCCTTCGCACACTCTGTCGCCCCTCAGATAGGTATCGGTTTTTCTGCGCCTCAATTCTCGTCGCATGCGACATGTGTGGATACAAGCTCACGAGAACACGTCTTTATTCGGACTTTTGAGTCCCGAGTCCGCCGCGCCAGCAGAGTCCGAAGACTTCACTTATCCCGAATTAAAGGCTTTACGAATCTATGAGGACCTCAACTCGAAATGCGACGAGGCCTACAATTTGTTTGAAACCAACACCCGACAGCTGTCGGCCGATGTACCGGCCGCAGCAATTAGGCTTGTTGGACCATCGTCAACGCAGTTATCATACGAACAGCGAGCATTGACTGAGGCTATCACGTTGCGATAGCCCTGTTAAAGCTCGCATATACTGCACTTTGAACAACGAAGTCACTTGACGTAGGGGTCTCGCAGTCAGAAAATTACACAAAGAACGACGCGAACATCGTCTCGTCCCTCGGTCGTCAAGGAACGTCGATAACAAAAGCTTGAACAAAGCACATCGCGCCATCAAGAATCCTACACTTCATTGTTTTACATCATGTACAATGAACAAGGCCTCGCTTTATATCTCGGTGGTAACAAGCCAATTTCTTCAATTGAAGCTCAGCGTAAGGTATATCGAGAATACCTCTTGAGATGAGATACCGACATCGACCCATATACGCGCTTCGGTTCGGATGCCAGAGTAACAAAGACGCTTCTTCGTACGAGAGGCCTCTTGTACTCTCAACCATAGTTGAGTAAATCTCCGTTCTGGTACTCACCACCCTGCTCATGCCTGCCACGACCACCATCGTCCTCGTAGTGTTCACGCTCGGGACCGCGGTCCTGGTCGTGGTCGTGATTGCGCCGCTCAGGATGCTGGTACGCGCCACCCTGTTCAGCTCCGTCACGGCCACGATCGTCCTCGTAGTTCTCACGCTCGGGGTTGCGGTTGTCGTCGTGATCGCGCGACGCATGGTTATGGATAACGTGAGGCTGATATCTTCCATCTTGCATCACGTTGTTCACTGGCATGAAGACAGGACGGTTGATATTGTCGCCGAGACGCGTGTCGGCAGGGCGGTCGTGGCCTTCTTGCTGATGATTGGGTTGATCAGGTTGCGCTGATCTACCAGGGTAACCTCGAGCATAGTCTCCGTTTCGGTCAGCTTGACGTTCACGAGGTAGTGGACTTCGCGACCGACTACGTTGCCTTCCAGGACCACGTGCGGGACGATCGCGAGGCCTACCGCCACCTGTGCCACGAGGACCAGTAGGGATCTGGGGAGATGAAGGTGCATCTTGGAAGGCAAACACTTCTCCTCCCGGTGCTGGGACGTACGGGGGAGGTGCTGGCATTCGGTACGCTGCAGGGAACAGCTTTGGCTTGATAGAGCCGGTTGGTTGCTGCCGCGGATAGTGGTTATTCTCCAAACCTCGCCGTACTGCACCCTCGTCGACTCCAGATGGGGTCGGAGGCATGTACTTAAGCTCGGCAAGCCCAACAAAAGCGGCATTGCGAACCCACTTAACCATACCAAGACTGTCGTCTGTGAGATATCCTGCGAATATGAAACCCTGAGTGGGTATGACTTCGTTGGCAACAAGTACATTGAAGTTGCAATGTGTCTTCAACTCCTGGACTGACCAGCCTTCATCTTCCTTTGGATGCATGAGGATATTGTCATGGGGGCTATGTTTCCTTGAAACATCTTCGGGCCAACCTCGACGGTCAAATGGAAGTAGTCGCATGAATTGCCAACGGTTCCCAGGGTGTATCTTGTCCAGATCATGGCCTTGAGAAGTCCGGCCCCAAGTAACTAGGACTACGTTGGGGAAGACTTTCTGGACTAAGCAAATCCTCCATCCTGAGAGAGCTTTGCCATGCGCAGTCAAACCACATTTGTCCCCCAAGACCTGTTTTGGGTCCACCGCGTACTCGGAAGTACGAAACCAAAAGAGCATGCCTTCCCAAAACACCTCGTCGAGACGTTGCCGGATGGGTTGTGGTACATGAGTGGATTGCTTAGACATGATCATCGTTGTCAAGCCATCATATTGCGGGAACAAGAGCCCGGCAAGGTCAGGCATTTCGAGACCAAGATTTCCGCGCTTTATGCAACCGCCATTGGAAGCCCACCAAGAAGCGAAGTCTTGAATGAGAGCCAGCATCTGCCTCTGACCAAGTGGTGTACTGAAGTCAACGATGAGGTTTGGCCTTTGTTGTGCGCTTCCATACGCTGCTAGGAACTGCATGACTTTGCTTGTCTTGAATGTGTGCTCGGTATCCGCTCGTGGAATGGTGATAGGTGCATCGGTGGAGCCTAGGGGTGACTCTCGCACGACGACATCTTGGTATGATTGACCCTGACGACTACTACCACTAGGGCTGAGCTCGACTGGAGAGGGGTGTTCAGACGGTGGGCGAACGGCAGTCGCATGTACGTCTCCTCGGTTATTGGCAATCGGTCCCCGCGCTTCATGAAGCCGTGCGGTCTGGTCTTGGGGAATGGCGACCAAGCTACGCTCTTCCTGACGAGATAGTGGAGGAGCTGTGTTGGTACCCGGACGAGACTGCAGCTCGGGTGGCGAAGGGCCGGTTGTTTGCCTACCATGAGGGCGTGTAGGTTGCTCTTGGGAGCTAGCAGCAGGTTCGCGCTCTTCCCCGGGGAACTCCGAAGGTGTATGATACCCGTCTTGGCTATCAACACTCGCTTCGTGTGCTTCCCGTTGTGGTTGTGGAGAAGGTGCGTGAGTCGGCTGCGGTGCGCGCTCGATCTCTTGTTCAGGGTGCGAGGTAGGGCTGGCCGGGCTCAGTGTCAAGCTTTCCGAATCGGCGACGACCACCTCCTCGAGTTCATCGAAGGTCTGACCAGAGTTCGTTACATAGCCTCTAGGACGTGTTACCCGTGATGCTTGCGGACTGTCTTTGTCTGTCTTGATTAGGATAGTTCTGGAAGTTGTAGAGGGGAAAGGCTTACCTTCATGACCACGACGACCCGACATGTTTGGCGGATGCGCAAGTGTTAAAGGGTTTTGGTAGGTGTTATGATCGAAACAGTTGTGATATTCCGGTTGAGGGTTCGGTTGAGAATTAGTTTGTGTAGAAAGGTCTATCTGGGAAGGATCAGTGAAATGCGCACTTGATGTAGTCGATTTCAGCGCAGTGATTCGCAACAGTAGCGCAAGCTCTGCCCCCTCCGGGTGGATCAATTCATCGTAATCAGAAAGTTCCTGACGTAGTGCACTGCTGCATTGGGGCGATCTGTGCAACGAGTGAGTGAATGTAGCGTGATCATCTAGTAGTTGTGTCTGCCACTGCCACTGCCCCTCGGATGGAACCAACCTAGTGGGCATCCTTAATTGATACAGAACAGGCTGCTTTTGAAAACTTGGTGTATATCTAGATCCCACTTCCGAGTTCTGGGATGTACGTGGACAATGGTGTCTTGCAATAGCCAATCAACTCGCGCAGTCGTACACTGTGAAGTCTTCCATAATGAACATATTGAAAGTGGCGTGGCTGATAGTCCTGAGCAAACCTTTGTTGTTAACTTACAAAGCAGCGTTGCGGTCAAAGAAATCTGCTAGCTTTGTCATGATGCTTAAAAGCAGGGAAGCTTCGCGCATCTTGTCGCAACGAATCCTATCTTCCAAGACGATAGCCATGTACGACGATGCAGAATTGAATACGACTTTCTCCGAAAGAGCTTGTCAGATATGGGTGCATCCAACGGCACACAGCTCGGGATCGAGTACCTTGCGGCCGCGGCTCAAGCGAGTACGAGATGGTAGACGCGAGGCTTTGGCATTGGTTCTAACAGAAGAGCTTGAGAAGAAGATTCAGACCGCTCTTGCATTAGGTCGTGGTCACATTCATGCAGTACAGGACGTCAAAAGATGGAAGCACGAAACGCGCTTGAAGCAAGCCGATAACAAAGGTTCTTTGGAGTCGTTCACTCATCGCTTCAACGTCAAATGCGCAGAAATACAGCCAAACAAAGAGCCGACCGAATTCCAAAAGAAGACTTTGAAGATGTTAGCCCAGAGTGTCGAGCGAACGAAAGCCAACCAATGTATCATGGATGAAACGATAGCGAACTACGATAGGGATCTTGCGCGCGGTTTGAACAGGTGGCGGAAGGCTTGGGCCGACATAGACAAGATTCTAGCCAAAGTGTGGACAGATGCAGGGCGGCTAGTACCCGACGACGATTCAGATGCGGACAACGAAAGGCCACCTAGAGCGACTGAGTCAAAGAACGAAGCCGGAAGAAACGGAGGCATGGCGAATATACTTGGCGACAACTTGCTGTTAGCTGCACCGGAGGTAGAGCACGCTCGACAAAGGCAGGCGGGAAGACGAAGAAGCGATATCTCGGAATGGCAGAACAGTGTCGAAGCCCAAAGCCCCACGAACCTCGACAAGGGGAAAGGTGCAAGTACACATGGTAGGCAGACTATTAGACGCACCAATAACGCTGGAGATCGTCCAACATCTCCGAGCTCGTCCCAATACTCTGGTGAGCATCCGCGAAGAACGTATCGGGCATATCCGTCGCGCCCGCCGCCGCCGCCGCCGCCGCCGCCTCCCCCACCACCGCGTCATGGCCACGATGTCTCCATGCCCCGCCACGCGCGACAACAAGCGGATGATCGTGACGCGCATCGAGAACGACGGAACCGAAGTCGATCAAGCAGTCCAGGACGCGAACGAGGTACATCTAGAGACGCACCGGGATATCGTGAGCGTAATCACCGCGAAAGTCAGCAGCGTAGGACTCGCGATGAAAGCGCTCGGAGGATAAGAAGTCGAAACCCGCCTGAAGATGAAGGGAGGGGTTGTGGTAGATAAGGTGCTTTGTGAGAAGTTTGGTGCTGGGTATCTTGTGGAGCATTGTGTAGTAAGGCAGTATCGTTACTTTATTAATGCTGAGCAATCGCGGGTCATGTGCCGTTCTGGAAAGTGCCGTTAACGTGAAGAGACATGTTGACATGACTAGAGAAGTTACATTATCGATGAATGCAAGCTGCGTTGCATCGTATCGTGACTGTTTGGACGGTAGTCCGTTCACATGCCATCGAAACCAGACAGTGCAGAGAAAACAACAACCCCTAGCTATCCCATGCTGTGCAGTTAATAGAATGGTCGCATCGCAGAAACCCGCACCAGACCCCGCGACCCCCTGTCTCCAGATCTCGATCAATGATTGCTAAGAGAGCTAAAAGCCTCCATCGCCACCTTTCCTTTCCGGGCTAAATGATGAGTTCGATACAGGCTGGTTGATGTTCAACGATTGGTTCTGCTCTGTCACGTTGAGGATGGGGTTGACCATTGCTCCATCGTGAGTTTGATGCAAGTTTTGCGCCATAGCAGGACGGTTGATAAAGGGACTGGCCTTGGGTTTTGTGTTAGCATGAGCAGGAGCGTTTCGTTGACTAGTGGCGGTAGTATCGGCCTCTCCACCCCTAGAACTTTGATCCGCCCTCATACCATCCGTAGCTTGCACTGGTGCTTGCTGTTGCGCATGTGATGTGGGCCGGAAAAGAGTTTGAGAGATGCCTTGGGATGGACTGACCTCGCTGGAAGAATGGTCTCGGGAGTCGTCAATTGAGGACTGGGCGCCTTTTCCTTGGGAATCTACTACTGAGTATGCGGAGCTGAATGTGCTCGACTCTCGTAGAAGGCTCTTAGACTCTCCTTTGGAAGGATGGGTGCGTAATTGGCCGAAAAGCATGTCACGGTGTTGCGCATTGCCTGGACGAGGCATCGGATCCCGAGGACCACGGTTCGCCATTCGAAGGCCGCGCTCCACGGCATCCTTATCCATGCCTTTCGGATGTGCGATGAGTTTCCCATCTGGGCTGTATGCATTGGCCTTCAGTCCGACGAACAGATCGCGACTGTCCTTATCAAGTGATCCCACAGGTACCATGCCCTCGCTAGGGCTGTGTGGTACGGCATCCATCGCAGAGAAATGTGCGTTCGCGTTGATCGCACGGTCCCTGTAGCTCGAGACCCGTCTACAGATTAGCGACTCGTGTGGTGTCCCGTTCTTCTCAGCTCGCCGGTTTCGTGGCAGCGGCCCGAGGATATCGTCGTGAAGATGCATCTGCATCCAACGATCGTTTTCGTGTAGATTTGATACCCCTTTTCCGTTACTAAGTCGACAGACTGTTGTCCAGATGTTCCGCGGAGTCACTTTCGCGACAATATGCAGACGCCATGCAGCGCAAACCAGTCCTTGTGAGCTTGGAGCGGCCTTTTCACCAGGTTTCAGGGTCGGGTCGAGCGAAAACTCCACCACCCGATCCCAGAATGCGTCTCCGACAGCAAAGTAGTCAGTGAAATCGACATGAAGTGGCTTGGGGATACTGCTGGAATAGGGCGAGCAGATGATCGTGAATATACCCTCACGCCCAAGTGAAGAGTCTAGCAAAGTTGCAAGTCCTACAATCTCAATGCCGAGAGCCCCCATTTCGCGGATCTCAGTCACGCAAGGGACGAGCATCTTGAGCACTTCTCGTAACATATCCTTGACGGTATTGCGTGTAGATTCATTATTGATCAAAGATTTGTCCTTGATAGATGCAACAATCTGACCAGTGACTGCTGTAAAGTTCGTCATGATCTGCATGATATCTGGGGCTGATCCGACGAGGGGGGTTGAAGGTGGTGTTGGCTGATCGTCCGGTGTTGTTGGGCTTTGTGGCGCGCTATGGGTCTTGGTGCGAACTCTTTTTCCGTCTTCGTCAGGAGTGTATTCGTGTGAACGCTTCTTGGTACTTAGTTGAAGCCCGAGTTCAGTGGTCTCGTCGGTCGGCTTTGACTCGGTGTTGCCTGTATGGCGAGCGTATTCGGTCAAAACTCCATCGACGCGCAGCAGATCCGATGCGTTCACGGCATGGTCACCACGGTCGTCGGCCTGCGCTGAGTTAGCTACTTGTAGATATCTATTTTGTAGAGCTTTATGTCGTGAAGGATAAAGCACACCCGATGGCCTAAGCACAATATCTACGTACCGAAGACTCAGATTCGTGTGGCTCCATAGTAGTGGCAGAATGCACTACTGGAATCGAGTTGAGCGCGCACTGCGCAGTGCACGCGGGGCAGGGGAAGGTTTGGTCGTCGAATAGTGTTTTCTGCAGAATGGTCGGGGACTCGGGGTAGGTCGAACTATCTGCTCGGAGTCGGCGCAGTTGTTGATGCGAAAGCAAGGCGTGTGAGTAGACGTGGGCGGCACTTTGGTCTTCCTAGAGTGGAGCACGAAGCAGTTGCAGTTCACATTTGTCCAAGCGCAACGTCAGATCGCAATCTAGCCTGCAGCGCGGCCAATTCAGGAAGACCAAGTGACGCTACAGTCTCGAGTGAAGATTATGTAGTATTCACTGGCTGCGCAACCTGAGAAGAATTGGACCTCTTGGGTCAGTCCCAACAGTCGCTCCATCTAAAGTATGCGGTACCCAGTGCTGGTGTAGATCCAATCCTAGACATTCCTTGGAGCCTGCACATCGACCTTTCAGAATCCATATATGAGATCGACTTACAGACTTGAAAGGACATCCTTCCCAGCGCACGTTCGTAATAAGCAGTCCAGTCCAAGACTAGGCACTCAATGAAAGCAGGTTTCGCCTTGTGCATTTTCCTTTGTCTGCTTCTTTGACATATCAGTATCGTATATAAAACGTAATTGCAACCTTGCTTTCGTCCAAGAAAACTTCATCCTCGGTAACAATTTCACGCCATCTTTCATAGAGCCCAAAAAGACTTGCAAAATGCCTTACCACGCAGGTCATCCACCTGTAAAGGAAGAACGGATTGTCGCCAGTTGGACGGCACCAAACGGGGCCCGTAGTTACGAAGGAGCACGTACAAAGTTGACCGAAACCATGAATGGCGAACAAAGCGTCCTTGTTCTGACACTGTCCGGTGAGCTAGCGACGAAAATACAAAAAGCACTTTCCATGGGCCGACAGCATAGACTATCCACTCAATACACCACAGCCAAGATAAAGGAGCTTGAAACAGAGAGACTGGACAATGCGGGTTTGGTGGAAGCTCTTGAATTTGAGCTACAACACAAGAAGAAGGAGATTGATCAGTCTCTTGTTATGAGCGAGAAGCAGAGAAAAGAGCTTAATACTTTGGCTCAAGACCTTCATCGTATGCGCGCTAATCATGGTGTCATTGAGCGTAACCTGGTCTACCTAGGTGAAGGCGACGTAGAAGAGGTGGGCCGATGGAGAGACGCGTGGTTTGAAGTAGACAGGCTGCTAGACGTGGTATGGATGGAAGCTGGAATACTGAAGCAGTATGAAAGCACCCGTGGAGATCGAACCGAGAGACCTGCAGCGGCACCTGGCCATCGATCCGGAAGGGAAAGGGGCTTGGCTGACGGACAGGAGTCGACTCGCGACGATGGGACGAATGGCAGGGGCCGCGGGGGACGAAGAGATCGTTCTCAGTCAAGACGTAGAAGGCGGACGGAAAATGAGCCACGTGGAAGATGCAGACGTCAAGACGGGACGCGAGTTGTGGACGACAGCGATGAGCTTGACCAGCGAAATGGTAGCTCCGATCAAGAAGACAGGAATCGCCATAGGCGTAGTCCGTCTGCTGACAGCAAAACAAGGGAGGAACGAACTTTACGAATCGAACGGCTTGTTAGGCAAGAACGTGAGGATTTTGAACGCGGAAGAAGAAGCAGCTCTCGACTACGCTCGCGACAAGCTTCAGCTCGACGAGGAGAAACCAGACAAAGAAGGAGGGATTCTCCCAGGCAGAGAAGTCGAAGTCGAAGTCGATCACCCTCCTTGGATGTGAATCGAGAGAGACGCGATGTCAGAAGAGGCGGAGAATATCGTGACCGCGAAGATATGGGCCAAGATAACCGTTATCGAGTCGGCGGCGAACGCAGGCGTTCCTCACGAGAGCACCGTAGATAAGCCATCCAAAGTTTGAGCAGTTGCTATCTGAGAGGCGAAACCGACCGTAAACTACGCTGAAGGCTCGGACAGTGACAGATACTGGCTTTAGTCCGTAGGTGAGGAGAATCGACACCCGCAGATTCATGCGCAAGCAGAGGCCAGGTGATAGGCCCCAAGACACGAAGCTCGTAAAGGTGTACGATGCTTAATTCGTGCATCATGTACTACGCAAATTGTCAAGCCCAGTAGGAGCCCATCGCCGTGTATCCACCGAATGCACTTCCAGGTAGCGCTCTCATCAATTATGGTGTGGTGTGCAGGTCGAAACCGAGCGGTGGAGTCTCTTGTTCTCATCGACGCAGTTCGATATTTGTGGGAGAATGACCCGAGACGATCATAGGACGGCGTGGAGCGTGAGCGGTGTGTCGGATTGGCAATTGACCATCATGCTGGTAGGTGATAGCAAGGTCTCCTGGGCGAGATCAGCATAAGTTGGGACGACTTGAGATGACAGCTTTACACCATGTACATATGTACATGGCAATTGAGGCCACTGAAATGAGATGAGCGGAATAACTATGCCTTAGCTCGAGGTTCTGCATGGGCGCGATGCTGGTCTCCAGGAGACTTTCGATGCGCGCGAGCCTCTGTGCTGGGCGCGCAAACTTTCGTCTCCTTATGGCGATCATGGTGTACACAAGTCAGTCATTGCATCCGATTAGAGACACGTCAAATCAGTTGTGAACGGAGGGTGAATAAGTGCAGTGGCAGTGCGAGTGGTGAAAGAACCTTGGAATGCTGGACTCTCGCTTACGCGTGACTTTCGCGTCATGGCCCGTGCACTGACGCCACCAACAGCTCTTCTCCGCCCGATCTCCATACACAAGCAAGCAACTTAACATTCATTCACGAGAACATTTGATAGCATCTTCCATTGGCAACAATGATACTTTACATGAATCCGACCAGCTTGGCTCCCACAGTTTTGGAAAGCTCATATCAGCTGAGCCCGCATTGATACAGGGCATGTACGACGAGCGCGCGCACTGAGACGAGGTGCTCGAAACACCTTACCTTGCCCAGCTTCCAACAGGTTCTTCCGTCTCCTCTTCTCCATATACCGTCGCGCTTCCTCCTCGTCAGAACCCTCCAGGAAGTACTGAATTGCAGCATTAAGAGCGATCGTAACAACCACCAAGGCCACGCGATCCGGGAGGACCTTCGTTGTCGTTCTGGCGGTCGGTCCGGCCTGTAGACTCCCGGCTGTTATAGTTGGGGCTAATGTACACACTACCGGCCGTGATGCCTTTAACGGCATTGTGCCAGGACTGATCAACGCGGTCGGTCCGGCCTCTAGACTCCCGGCCGTGATAGTTGGGGCTAATGTACACACTACCGGCCGTGATGCCTTTAACAGCATTGTTCCAGGACTGATCAACTTTTGCGGCGTGGTCCCCGCGAGAGGCATCAGCCTTGCTTCGGTCAACGTCGTCATATTGGACGGCCCTCTTTCCCTGGGTCGGTCGCGGTTGTGAGCTCCTGGTATCCGAACCACGAGGGCGCTGTGGCCGATCTTTCTCGTAAGATGCGGTGTTTGAGCAACCACGATCCTTTCGAGATGAAGCCCGGTGGTCTCGACCTCGTCGATCATGAGAGCGGCGGCGATGATCGGAACGCCTACGATCGTTGTCGGACTCGTCGTCATCCGGATGATGTTGAGAAGTCTCAGTTCGACGAGGGGGTGGCCGGCGGTCAGGTCGTGGATACGCTGTGAGGCCCATGGCGTTACGGCCATCGTCTATAGCATCCCAGTTGATTGAGTCATAGAGTCCGTGTTTCAGTTTGTCGGTTCGCTGCGATGTTGTCACTCCATTTCCAATCGTCTCCAGCAGGGTGACACTGGCTTCATCGAGATATCCGGCGAACTCCCAGTCTTCCGTAAGTGTGCATCGACTGGACGCGCCTGCAAGCACGTATGACATATCCGAGATGCGAATTGGCTTCGTGGCCTGGCTTGTGTCCACCTTGAGAACACCGTGAGGGCCATGGTTAACGGGGTCTCGGTCGCGAGCATCAGCTACACGTAGCCACTGCCAGTATGTATCCGGCGGTATGGACGGAGCGCGAAGCCCTCGCTCACCGTGAGTCTCCACACACGCAGTCAGAAACTCGTTGTCGCCTACAATGGCGCGAACGATATGAAACCGCCGTTTCGTGGAGACCTTTCCCAGTGCAGTACCAGCGGCGTCGTTTCCGAGAGGAGTACCTTCGTCATAGGAGAACCCCACTGTTCGCTCCCTAAAGACCATACCGACCTTGACTCGATGTTCAAGAGGCATCTGGGGTGCACGCGGGATGCTCACGGCTGATTTGCTGAACATCATGAATACGCGGTCGTGGAATGCTGGGTTCAGATGGACAGCAAGGCCCTTGATCACCGCACCAAGATTAGTATGGACGAAGACCACATTGCGCCGCAGTATCCCGGCGACGTCTTCCGTCATGAGGTCGCTGAATCTGCCAGGAAAAGAGGTGAGGCGATCGGTCATCCAGACCTCATCTGTCTTTGCTTGGCGTGTGAAGTAGGATGCTTCCGCCGCGCCCCTGTGCTTTGTGGTCCTTGGGCGTTTGGCTGGATGCGTCTCACTGCCAGTCAAGACGGCGCTCGGGTCACCCTCAACTTCAGTATCGCTGAGATCGTAGGACTCCTCGTCGAAGTCATCAGAGGGGCCAGTAGTCACTTCCATGTGTTTGCGCTTTTTCGAAACATTGGGCGTAGTTCCAAACGCGGGGATAGCAGGGGCTATATCATCCTTCAATATATTAGCTTAGCTCGCGGGTTTGAATAAATTGCTTTGACGGAAAAGAGATCCGTGAGCAAAGCTGGGTTGATGCTCAGGGGAGCTTTTGTTGATAGTGGCGAGATGTCATCGTACCTCGTCATAGTTGAGTTGGGGTGTCGCAGGCTGGTACGATTGGTCCAGGGGAAGTTTCCATGCACTGAAACCTGAAAGCATGTCAGCGACATTGAGAGAGTAATGTAGTATATCGTACCTTGTCCGCGCCCGTCCGGATCAGTCATCTTGGAAGTTCCGGTCTTGTGTACTATGATTGCAAGAGTGAACAGATAACGCTAGCAGGGTGGGTGGTACCGAGCAAAGGGTGAGCACTTGACTTTATATACCCCCAGAGGAGTTGGAGCTTAAATCACAGAGTGAATTCTGAGAGGCCGAAAGACTTCGTGGTGCCAAGCCTGCACCGTGACCTTGGAAGCGAGGAGATTGGCCCCAGGATAGTGTGGTGTTGAGAACCTTCGGATGACGTTGATTTGCAAAAACCGCTGTACATAAAACGTGGTACGTCCATGTCAAGGTGGCCAAGAACGTGAGTTCATGTTCTTTGTTGAGCGATAATACTTGTGTCCCTTGTTTGACTACACGCCTTCCTCAGCTTTGTAAGTTGCTTGGGCCTCCCAGGTCTCAGCCCGCAGTGAGCATGCTGGTGCAGAATTATCAGTTGTTACTCACTCGGAAAAATCGATGAATGGCGCAGGCGCAGACGTTATCCGAGCTTGCGCGTGCGAAATAGAAAGGAGCAGTCGCATCTGAGTATCAAAACCCTGTTGAGACTGCAAGAGTCATCCAAGTCAAAGAGGCAGACGACGATCTGAGGAAAGTCTCCGCTGTCACATTGTCCAAGTAGCTGACTGAAGGGCTGCAGACAGCGCTCTGCCTGGGAGGAAGTTATCGTTCGATCTTTAACGACGCTCGGGCTCTCCGCGGAAAATTCAGAGCTCAGGGTTGGGACGCAGCTGCCCTAGCACGATCGACAAAGATCCAGTTAAAGCTGCCTTTGTTGACTTCCACAGCCAGAGATCTACGACAAGGACCTGCACTTGCATCTCCACGCTAAATGTCTGTCGTTCAACATCCACCAACAACCGTCTTCACCTACCCTTTACCATTACACCAATACATGTCAAGATGTCGCATGAACTGCCACATCCAGAGACGTCGTCTGAAAAGGCCTGCAAGCAGTGGGCGACTACGGTGATCAACCAATCAACCTTCTGCAACCAACCCAAGGTTGTTGACATAGCTCTTCAACAAGATCAAGATCAGGTTAAGGCCTTAGTCCTTTCCAGACAGCTTGCAGCTAGCATACAGCGAGCGCTTTGTCTTGGGAGAAGCTTCCGAAAGTTCGAAAGCGAAGCTGAGGTTCATCGACAGCGATTTGAGACGCAGGGTCAGGATGCTGCTGGCATAGCCGAGTCCACGGACTTTCGGTCACAACTCAAGAAGAAAGAACTGGAACAAGCCGGGACTCCTAGCGACAGACAAGCGGAAGAATTGGATGATCTATGGCAACAGTTGATGCGAAGCCGAAACAACCAGGGAATCATCCTCAATAACAAATCAATGCTAGAAGACGAACTCAATGCAAAGCGAAATGCGTGGCGCGATGCTTGGCTGGTCGTTGACCGTATGCTAGATCCGGTGTTGATAGAATCGGGGTTCCTCAAGCCATATCCAGAGCAGAGGCAAGGAAATGCTGATACAAGGCGAGCAACGAAAAGACATCATGGGAATGGTAGATCCCAGATCAATGCTGCCGGTGTTGATCGTCAGAGTGATACAGCAGACCGACCGCAAAATCGGGCAAGAGTTGTGATGGACATATCTGGAAAGCAGCAGGCTGCCGAGATAGCGGAACTTCTATACAGAAAGTATCGGGATAACTTCGATGAAGAGCTGGGAAAGGCTAGATCAAAGAGCGAAGACAATATTGGACCAAGAGGGTCTGCATCCGTAGCAGCAGACGACGAAAATGAAGCTAAAGCTCGCGATGACTTCCGCCAGGACATTTGGATTACAAAAGCGCAAGAGCTGGGCAGGGCGTGGGAACAAAAACGGGATGACCTGAAGTCCGCGCAACTACGTGCTGTCGAATTGCTCCCGGAACTTGAGAGCAGCCTATCCATACGGTCCAGTTACTTTAATGTGACCGAGGATGGGGTGTGGAGATCCGGAGAATCAGCAAGGTTGAAGCTGATGAAAGCTTGTCAAGGCTGGCGTCAGATCGCGGCAAGCGAGGGTCTTGGGAGTGACGTAGGCCACTCTGTGACCAGCCCGAACAACATGAGGGATAGCATCTATAAATACTCGGTAAGGCCCCAGGACAGCGGTTCTCGAGGGATGATTGAGTACAGGGCAGCGCCCTACAGCAGGCGTGGTCAACAGTCTCCTCGTAACTCTGCGGAAGCGAGGAAAGCTAGACTGCCGGTCTGGCGTAGCGAGCTCAGACCCTCAGAGGTAGGCCTGTCGCCACTTGAGGGCTTTCGACGTGCCGCGATGAGACAAAAGTCTACCACGAAAGGGAAGGCACAGACCAGCTTGCACTTGCGTCGAGAGGCGCCCCAGACCAACGTACATGATCGCGACCACCATGGCTACCGCCAGTATAGTTCCTCGGCCAGCGAGCAAAGCTCACATCGAAATCGAGCTCCTCGAACCGCATCGTATTCACGTAGGGCTGCTGAAGCATCGAGGTGGCATAGCCGTGGAAGGAGGGAGGCCGTCGAGACGCGTAGCGATCATCGGCCGAGCGATCGAGGAGCCAGGCTGCATAAAGGCAGGCCCGATAGAGACAGTATTCGAGGACGCTCAAATGTGTCGCATGGAAAAGAACGCCAGCGGGATATCAGGAAGCATGCGGCGGCCGCAGCGAAAGAGCGTTTGCGTAGAAGTCGACCTCTGGGACGCGAAAGACGAACAGCGATGGAGATATTGGGGATGAGGTCGCGGCGACCATGAAGGTGGTACTGGTTTGCGGTCAGTTCGGACGGAGTGACTTACACGTGCCGTTCGAAACGGGGCGGTGACATTATAATAGTTTACTGGATTGACATTTTGACATGAGAATGAGCGTAGTCGTGATCTTCGCGTATGTTGTGTTGTCAAGCAGGACTCGTGACGGTGCACCTTATTGCTCATGGAAGATCAGGCGAGCGTTGGAGCGTTGGAGACGCGCCGAGCGCTAGCGCGCGACGCTGCTGAGTCAGCAACAGTGGAAGTGTAGCCTGCCACCTATCATCCACATCAATATTTCCATCACCACGTCGACCAAAATCCGGTACGTCATACAGAAAGAGCTTTATTGACATCATCGGTAAGGCTCGGCACGTGTCACTGGCGACTAGTACATATGCCATACTTGATAGGCACGCCGCTCTCTTCCGCAGTCTCGCTGGTGAGAAGAAGAGGCTGGACTGTTATCATTCTGGAACCTGACAAGACACTCGATACGTCGTAGATTCCTAGTTCTCACTAGATCTCTCTATAACTCATCTTTTTCGCCCTTCCACCCATCGCCCACTCCTCGCATCCATTGGACTCCAACCAACTTCAATCCCTTCTTCTCCACCAACTGCTCCGCTCGGAAACTCCTTCTCTCAACAAACTCTTCGCCTCCAACGTCCGATTTCTCTACCGTCTCGCCTGTCTTCTCCTCAAAAAGAAGGAAAAGATATCGATGTGGTCCACTCTCATCCTTCGGCCCAGGTGCCAGGTACTGTGTGATCGTTTTTCCCCTCGCGGTGATGTCGTCTGGTGAGGTAGTCGCTGACGGAGATGGAATGGAAGTAACAACCCAGTGGCGCCAGTAGCCAAACTTTGGGTCGTCTGGTGTAGGCGCATCCGGGTCGATCATCATGAATGTGTAGCTTGCGGCGGAAGACGTCGGTGGAGACGAGATGGAGATGATAGGTTGCTCTTTGACCTGGCTCACACGAGCGAGACCTCCATGTTTTGGAGTAAGTCCAGAGGAGAACTTGACGCTAAGATCCAGGGCTGGGGTGAAAGATTCGGGGATAATGGCGGAAGGAAGTAAGTTGGCGCTTTTCAGCGATTCAACGAGAGCATTGGCGGCCATTGTGGTACTTGAAACTGCCAGAAGACGGGCGTGATGAATCGTAAGAAGATTATTGTGGTCAATCTAAGAGTCGATGCGCTGGTATAGGTGGTTTTGTTGCGCAGCCGTGATGGTCAAGGTCTATTGGTGGATAAACCCAGCTCTCGCTTGGTTCTCCGCTTGAGGCTCCGCTCTTGCACTTGGCGACCTTATAGAGCATAGATTCGGGGTGTAATAGACGATAGCGAAGCCCGGTGACGTTGGTAAGGCCGTCTACGACCCGAAGCACGCGAACGGTTAGTTAGCTTTGTGAGCACCATGACAGGCCATCACTCAGATAGACATGTCTTGCTTTCTACTCGGGCTGGGCCTTTGAACTTCCGGCTTCAGAGCTTCTAATGAAGCGCTGAACATGCTTGGAAGCAGTCGCTCCCCATATATGTTATGAGACAAGCACTGTGATGTCTTTCATTCTGTCATGCACGGGTTGCATGCGAAGGAAAGAACATTCAGAAGGCCGGTACGTCGGGCCAGTATTGCGACTTCGTATGATACCTGGGTAGACTGAAGATGAGGAAACTTTTGCAGAAAGAAGCCAGACCCTATTGCTGATGGGTGTTGATGTACTGAGTTCGTGAGTATAGCGGGGTTCAAAGACGCCCGCCGCCCTGTTCAATGCTGTGAGGCCAGTGTTCAGTATCGATAAGGGAATGCGCTAACTGGATTCAGGCCTAGTCCCGCTCTTCTTTCTCTAAACCCGCGGGCGCGCGCCCGAAGACCTCGGGAGTAACGGATCTTGCCTTCAATGATAGGAAACACCAACTCAGACAGCTGCTTTTCTTTGGCAGCATGCGAATCAGCTCATCTGAATTCTCTAAATACTCCGTCGGCGAAACGAGACGGCGAAAGCGACGGTCGAGACTGGGCCAGCATTCATGTGAGCGTTTCTAAACTGTCTGGTTTAGCGGACACACTCCTATCCGGGTACTCGTTCGTATTAGGATATACACCGTTGTCGACGAGGTGTTGGTGAGAATCAGGGTCATATACCTTGGGGCCTTGATAGTGTACCTAAATAATTTCCGGAGAACAAAAATGACAAAAAACGTAGGAGTGATGATGCATCTTGATTACGAGCCGTAAAGCATCTTTCACGTTCTGTACCAACTATCAAAGACTATTGCTCAGGTGCTCAACTGTTTCTACTCTACCATTCCTCAAAGTTTGCTCTCTCGCGCCGCAAACGACTGTTGGCACGCGAAATGCAAAATAAAAAGGTTCCATCTCTGAGGATACAACTCCTTCATCCTGTCATACAAGGCCTCAGCACTCGTTGTTCTGGCCAACTCCTTTTCAAATTTGTAAATGTACTCCCTAGTCGACTGGATCAGATATGGCGCATCTGCCTGTGAAGCTCTCTTATGTCCTGCAACAACAATATGCGGATTCTTTGCCTCAATGAGATCGATAGCATCCAGCCACTCCTTACGTTTCTCTGGCGTGTTGGCCTCGCCAAAATGCTGATGACAGTCGCCGTACACAATGTCGCCCGTAACGACAAGGTCGACTGCAGGGACGTGGAGAAAGCTAGAGAACTCATTGTCCGTGTGTCCGACTTCGACGCCATGCAGCTTCTCGCCGTCGATGAAGAATTCGCCTGAGGCAGGGAGGGCCTTCGGTATCGGCCTGGCTTGATGTATCTGATTCGGAAAAAGATTTGGCCAAACATGGTCGAAGGTCGTGTTGTACAATTCTTGGATCCCGGCTACAACGTTTTGCGTGGCGACGAATTCAAGGCCTGGGAAGTGTTCTTGCAGTACTGGCACAGCCGCGAAGTGATCGGGATGTGCGTGGGTGGTATAAACATACTTGAGCTTCTTATTCGGAGCTGTCTCGCGAATCCATTTGGCGATCTCCTCGCCTTGCTTAACGGTGATGGGAGTATCGATGAGGGCGGCTGACTCGGGCCCGTGGACAAGTACACAGCTGATAGGTGACCAAGCTGCCCTTTCGTAATCAGGAAAGCCGGTTGTAGCTGGGATAACGGGGGCAATATAAATATCGACTTGAAGCTTGGTATTACCCATCTTGTGATTTGTGCGCAGTAATCTGGGAAATATTGTGATGAAGGTATAGAAAATCTCCAGTTCAATGAGACCTTGGGATCTTTATAGAGGAGCGCTTGTGTAGATAAGAGGATAATCGGTACCGGCGACGATGTGAACTCTTGGTTGGTTACGTAGAATGATCAATGCAGATGTGGGGTGCGGGGGAGCTCGAAACTAGTTTACGTCCGTACATATGCGCATCGGGGGCATGCGGAGAGACCCATAGATATGTGTATATCCTAGCTTACGCCCGTACATATGCGCATCGGGGGCATGCGGACCGACCCATAGATCTGTGCATACCCTAGCTTACGCCCGTAAATGCGTGGAAGTTTAATCGCAATACTAGGTAGACTTCCGGCTTGGCTATCGCCCCACACATGTGATGATTAGTAATGAACGTTCGAGGTTAATTGTCCTGCTGGCTTACCGTTAGCAATTGATTATGTGAACTTATTTACCTAGGTAGTTCATGTGGAGACCTCTAACTTCGCAAAGGCTTGTTGTGAACTATGATGTGGATGCAACGCCCAACACCCGCTATTGACAATACATCTTGCCGCATGTACTTCCCCTGCTCCGCAACCGTGTACTCACAGGTCATGTTTCTGACATCTTTGAGTCGCAATAAGCCGATTAACGGAGGCTTATCAAAAAAGCCAAGCGAGAAAGTAGTTTCACTACACGGATGCAAAATTCACAAATCTCAAGCAGTAGACAGAGTTCGCAAGATGTGCTTTTTTGGTTCCTGTGAGATTGGCAGAGAGGAGGTCAAGCTAAATTATTCTCCACACGCCATTATCAGCCTACAATCCTTCAGAATATGGTACAGCACGATTTTCCTTGACCCAGACTTTCTCCTGCTCACTTCCAAACTTCGGCGGCACCAATCCATTGACCTTCCACAAACGCCGGTCCGTTTCATCCACGTGGAACTCCCAATCGTATCCCTTCTCAGCAACGTGAGGCTTCAAAGCCTGGTCAATTCGCCTGGCTGTTTTGTCCATCGCCATGTCGTCGTCTGGCAGGTTGACGGCAATGTGCTCGATGACGAATCGAATGAACGGCTTGTCCGTTTTCAGCTCCCCGCCTATCCACATATCCTGCGGACCCATTTGGATGAAGTTGACGACAACGTAAAAAGGAGGAAGGCCTATGTCCGTATAGATCTTGGTGATGTCTTGAGTGAGAGCCTTCCTCGCGGCCGTATCCTGGAAATGGCCTTCGGGGTAGAAGACGAGCCAGAGAGGCATTGTAGAGTTTGTAGTAAGTTGATATGGTAAAATGGTAAAAACCGAGGTTGCGAGTTCAGTAAGTCGAAATGGATGCTTGGAAATCAATAGCTGATGCGATGGACGCCACAATATAAACAATCTCCATTCCCCCATATCATTTGACAAGCAGTCTTGAATCTTGTCCCCGCATCTGCAAGTTCAATCTAAGATCGTGATCCAGAAGAAATTCGGGCAAAGGGAAGATCCCACTAAAAAGTGGACCCCGCAGCCAGCCTGGAGATCAAGAAAGGCTGTTGAACTAAAAGCGTTTCACGGTTTGTGTGATCATCGGACTGAACCAAACAGGAGTCGATCTTGCCCATCGGGAAGAGACCGGAGCAGTAATGTTCCTAATTTTGTAAAGTTACGGCCTTTGTAAAGTTACGGCCGTATGAGATTGCCCGCACGTGCTCCGAAGCTAGTTTCGTAAGCTTTGACGCAGACTTCCGGAGGATCGTAAGGGCGGAATCTGTGAAGCATTGTGATAGGATTTACCTGAGGTTGCACCAAAGTATGGATTACAAAGTAGCCTACATGTATGAGTAACCACGATAGCTTGAGGGTATTCTATAATATAAAGCATCCTAATGGCTCGATTCGCCTCTTCAACCGCCTCAACCACCTCAAACTCATTACCCTCTTCCACAAACGTTTTTTCTCTGAATCCGGAGCATATTTTTGCGATCATGTCCACCCAACCAGCTTCTTTCCAAACGCTGGACCAAACCACCCTGCGTGGCTTGTTCTATACCCCGAAAAACTACTCCGGGCAAAAGTTGCCATGCGTAGTCATTTCGCATGGCTTCTCGGCCACGAAAGATCAGGGCCTGACAGCGGTCGCTGAATATCTTGTGGCGAACCTTCCCATTACCGCGTTGGTTTTCGACAATCGTGGATTTGGAGAGAGCGATGCTGGAGTAGGCAGACCTAGACTGGAAGTTGACGCACCGATACAAATCAGTGATATTTCCGACGCCATTACTTACGCTCAGACCCGACCTGAGGTGGATCCTACCAAGATCGGGATTTGGGGCTCGTCGTTCAGCGGTGGTAATGTGCTTTGGGTTGCTGCAGTGGACCGAAGAGTGAAGGCCGTCGTTTCGCAGGCGCCGTTGGTGGAGGGATACTCTGCTTTTGCCAATTTGATCCGGTCAGATGACATCGCAGATTGGGAAGCAGATTTCCAGAAAGGTCCGTGTCGACCCAATCCTCTATCACAGCTATCGAGTTCTGACTAATTTGATTATTCTAGATCGAATTGCTCGTGCTGCTGGCAAACCACCTATGATGATTCCTGTTGTCGATCCAAATCGATTAAACCGATCGGCCATGACTACAAAAGATAGTAACGCGTCCATGGGAGGGCTTGAGGGCGTCGTTCCTCACTTCAAAAACCAAGTAACCTTGAGGAGGTTTGTTACGCACAAATTAACCTGGCAATGCCAGCGAAGATTCATTCAACTAACTCGTGGTCAGCATGGAGAATCTTAGAGCGCATCCTGGAGCGGCCTGGATTCACCACATTTCTCCGACACCATTGCTCATGACTGTTGCAGATAACGATGTTGTGACGCCCACTGCGACTACATTGGAAGCATACAGTCGTGCACTTGAGCCAAAGGAGCTGCATTTGTTCCGCGGTGGTCATTACGAAGCATACGCCACGCAACCCAACTTCGAGGAATGCGTCAAGCGACAGGCTGATTTCTTCAGGAGAAAGCTTTGCTCTTGACCATGTATTGGGGTACTATGAAGCTTTGACTATCGGATTAAAGACAGACGTAGATTTAGCGGATTGCTCGCGCAATCCTTACGAAGACAAAAATTTCACTGCTTACAATATGTCACTATACCCTATGCATCCCGAGAAAGAGATGGTCGTTTGAGTAAGTCGCTTTCCCGCAACCTTGTATCCCAGGCAAGTGTGAAGAGGCACCTTCAGGCTTACTGGGCTGCCCTGTTCCGAGACTTCTGAAGATCCGCCATGCGCTGCGCAGTCCTCGCTCTACCCTCTGCCAAGAGCCTGTTGTCCCTGTCGACATGACGTTCTTCTCTAATCTTGAACCGCTTCGCATGAATTTGGGCGTTTTCAGCCTCCATCTCGTACTTCATAAGCTGTTCTTCTGGCGTTTGAGGCGCGAATTCGTAGCCAAAGTTGAGGAAGTCAAACCGCTCTCCGATCTCTTCAACATCTCGCTTTCGCTTAGCGCGGCGCCGTCTGTGGTTGTCGTCTGAGGATTCTTCAGATGCTTCTCTCCTCCGACGGAGACGCCGCTCCCGTCGACGGCGCTCCCATGGCGGCGTGCCGCTGCGAGACCTGCGAGACCCTGTCTGGCCATCGCTCGGATGAGGCGAGCGGGACGGCTCATGTTGACGGGTCGGGCGCTCGACCGGGGTACGAGGTCTACGCTCTTGTGACGCAGCTGGACTAACTTGTGCTGGCGGCCTTTCATCGACTTCTGCTTGCCTTGCTGGTTCGTGGGGTAAAGCATCTTGTGCCCTATCCCGCGGCATCAGGGGACGCCAAGGTGGCCCCGGTAGCCCGTCGAACCTGAAGTTCATGCTACCTGCATACAGTCCTGGAGCGGGTAATCTGCCGATGGGTTCTCTCTGTTGCGGTGTAGGAGTTTGCTGATGATAATCGTCGATGTCTAACGATTGCTGAGATGGCACCGGAGAGCCATTGACCGGCTCGTCGTCATTGTTCGAGAGATGACGTCCCGTAGCCATTGCTCGCGGCATCTCTGGAATATACTCTGGGGCCTTTTCTCCGCCCAGCTCTCTGCCAGATTCTTCAGCTCGACCACGTTCGTTCGGGGAAACGTCCGGTCTGATGTTGTACATCCTATGAGCTTCTATCAGGGCGATATGTGCGTCCTTTACATCGTCCAGGCGAACAATGCCGATATTATCGACCTGGTCTTGCTTCTTAGGTCTGCCAATACCTTTCGGGTGCCTCTTTCTGTTCTCGATCGCAACTCTTATTTCTCGTTGTACCTCCCCGATGTCTAAAGCAACCTTGGACATGGCGCTCAAGATTGGAATGAACTCATGAAACCAGTCATCTACGCTCTCTCCGCCCCGTGGCCTGATATCTTCTGGAAAGATGTCGATAGCCTCAATTCTCCAGGTTGTTTCGAGGTGCTCTAGCGTATCCTCCTTGTATAAGCCTTGCATCGCATCGGCACGGCGGTAAATGTGGCCGGCAGCTTCTTGTTCATGGGCATTCTTAACCAGCAACAGTACGTCTTCGAGCAGGAAATGCTGCGGTTCCTCGAATGAATTGCCTACACGCCATCGTGCATTCTCGGTAATATCTTCGAACACTGCGACATAGTCTTTTCTGTATCGCGACACCTCCAGCAAGGCGCTGGCGATTGCTTCGTCCCAGGAAAAAGTATCATCCCAGTCCAGTGGCTGCAAGTGATACGGAAACACTTGATGTGCCTCTTCGACAGACCAATTCCGCGCGATCTCCATTAGTATTTCCGCTAAGACCGGGGTATCCTCTTCGTATGAAGTCGCCATGGTGCTGTCGAGATGTCGAGCGATCTCAGAGGCGGCGCGCTCGATGTAGATCAACAGTACTAGCAGCGCCATGTTAGTGGTCATGCAATTGCGAGGTGTCAAGGCAGATCGACATACCTGGATCTGAATACGCGTTGGCGGCGCTGGAGTCGGCAATTCGATTGTCGTAGCTGTTGCGTAGAAGAGCGACCGCGAAAGATGCGGGAGTATCTAGATCAGCCGTGGGTCATAGAATATCTCTGCGGCGAGTGTTATGAATTGTGCGCGCAAGATAGCGACAACAGCTTCAGGTCAAAAAGGTGGGGCTGGTCAAACAAAGCTTGCGCACGTACAAAGTGAAAGAGGACGAGAACCAATTGACAATGACCTTTGTTTGAGGAGCTAGTGACTAGACCAAATTGCCCTAGAAGTACGAGAAGACTATGCGACGCTCACCCTGGAACCAGTCTGGAATATAGGCCGAGTGTCGCCCTTCCGTCATCAGTGTATCTCTTAGTGTCCAGCTTTGGCCGGAGTATTCAAGGCTGCAGCGTCCCGTCTCATCTTCCACAACTTCGGTCTACGAGCCGCATAGAAGGCTCCGCCATTCGCTATAAGCGCGTTGTCGGCGTCTCCGCCATATCGATGTCGAAAGGTAGCAACTGAACCTCTTCTTCTCTGGTCAGATGCTCGTCTTCGGGTGCATGACCAAAGTTGTAGAAGCTGATCGGGTCTTCGATATCGGACTGGTGTGGTTCAGAGATCTCATTCACTCCTGCGTCTGGATCACGATGTTACGTTTAATCCCGAGGCCGCCTGTCCTTTCCAGCATCGGTGCCTCTCTTTCTCTTTCTGCCTGCAGTTCCCTTGCCTTTTGACATGATTACTTCGCCATTCCGATCACTATCGATCCTGCTCTCTATGACTCGCACAGCACTCAGATAGCTCATATGCATTCTTCGGTATCTTGCTAGTATCTGCAGTCTCAAAGCATGGTAGTAGTCTTCCTGCGCTTGGCATAGCTGATCTTTCTCAAGATGTAGAGTTCGCAGGTCGTCCAAGGACGCACCCTTGGGGTCATCAGGGGGTTCTTCCAGCAAACCGTCATCTCCGTCGATGCCTGCGAATTGTTCATGGAGTGGACGCGCTTCTTTTGTCTGATTTTCGGCTGATTGGAAACACCCTTCATCGCTGTTCAGACATTCATCTCTTTGCTCAGTGTGTTTAGATCTTCTTCCATCGGTATTTGCGCGTCGTTCACTTTGGTCCTGGGAGGAGTCCGGTCGATCTTGCGGTCTATCCGCTTCTTGGCCCTGAGTTTCGGGTAGCTTCCGATTCCTGCATATTCGTTCGCAGTGAGAAGGGATCTCATGTAGTCGGTCAGCCCGCCTAGATGCCATGACGATGGAGTACGAAGATCAAGATTATGAGGCGTTGCGTGGGTCGAGAAGAGCAGCGCATAGCTTATCGGTAATGTCTACTGTTAGTTCGCGATCGTCGTCAGTGTAAGTGTAGACAGCCGAAAGAGAAGCAATCAAGCAAACAAAGGAAGTAATGCACTCAAAGGCTCTTGGACAAAGGCGAGTGCCATCCTGGTGCCCACGCTACAGGGATGCTGAGTTCAAACGAGACCGACTCGGTCGAGAGATTTGGTGACACGTCTGATGGGTCGTGATGGCTAACAAGAACTAGCAAATTGTAGCACACTCCTCACCATCTCCACAGTGATGCGATAGCACTATACAACACTAGCGCTACAACACCTTCATATGTGTATTTCTCGCAGCTATCCAGACTCATCAAGTAACACCAATTAGCTATGTTAACCGCCGCGGCTTACAAATCTTCTTCTCGCTCCGGTTCCTCCGACAGTCCTCCTGCTACCTATTCTGGCATTTTCTGGCCTCAATTCCTTCGCCTCCACCTCCGCAAGACGTTTGCTAACCTCAAAAACCTTCTGCGCCATGGTTATGATCCTCCGAAGATGACCAGGTAGCTTTTGAATTTGCAGCAGCAGCAGCTTGCCTACTGATCTTCAATCGAGACTCCTGAACATCCACCATGAGCTGCGCAAATATCGCTCTACCCTCGAACAACAGCTCAGCAGTCTTGAACCTGTACCGATCTTGATGTGTCTTCGAGAATTCGACATCGGCCTTAAGCTTCATCAACCTTTCCTCCGGTGTCATGGGCTTTATATCGGCGTATCTGTTCAGGAAGTCGAGGCTGTCTCCAGTTTCGTCCTTCCGATGCGGTACCTTGTCCATATAGAAGTCTTTCGTTTTGCGATCTGCCATAAGCTTGTAGCGCTTCGCATGCACTTTGGACAACTCAACATCGGCTCGGTATTTCATCAACCTCTCCTCTGGCGTTTTGGGCTCGAAATCATCGTATCCGAAGTTCAGGAAATCGATGCGGTCTCCGAAGTCTTCGGTCTTCAGCTTAGGCGTAGAGATCGCTTGCGGAACGGGCTGTGCATTGGGGCTGTTGGCTTTACGTGCGGTCATACGAGGACGGTGAGTTTGAGGGCGCAGTAGGGATCGGGACATATCTCGGCGGTTACGCGCGCTCATTTGGGAGCTATCTTGATCCTGATCTAGATAACGTGGCTCCTTACGCCGACTCTCGAGTCCGGCTATGTAAGCCTTCGCGAAGAACTTTGGGGTTTTGAGCAAGAGGACCTCATGCACTGGGGTATCTTCTGGTTTTGATTGGTCTGAGTCGTGGCTTTCGCGAGCACGCTTAGTCTTGTGGTCCTAGCGAGCATCAGGTGTGTCGGCAGGACGCTTCAGCGCCGGACGAAAAGGTAGATTCATCGGAGAGTGTAAGATTTTCGAGGTATCGCTGATCTCAGACAGGCGTCGACGACTGGCCCCCAGAGCGCCTTCTTGTTGAGAGATCTCGTCAACAAAGATTGTCGGAGGTGCACATGCAGCGCGACGACGAGCGCGTTCAACGGCGAGTTCCGAGCTATAGGCGTTCATATCGTGATGTTTGGCCAAAGGCGTGTAGAGGTTGAACGTGGTCGGTGACTGCGAGTGGAAAGCGTAGGCCTGCCCAACACCTCCAGGGCTAGTTTAAAGCTAGTGCAGGTAATTGTGCACGGTTTCGTTATACTTCGAATGAAAGTAGACTGGAAGGTAGTGCTTTCCATTGTTAACGATCCAACATAGGCTACGAGAAGGGTAATCATATCTGCCAGCCAACAAACGAAGGTCACTTCATCGTACTTGATCCTGAGAGAAACGAGACATTAGATGAACTTCAGCGATCATCTTATCTTCGCCGGCCATAGTTTGTCTCCCTCTCATGACGCCTAGTTTCCCTACCTCTTCCTTCATCGTCTCTGTTGTACCTAGTTCTTTCTTCGCCAGCGACACGCTTCCTCGTCTCGATCACCTTTTTCTCATACATTTGTACCCTCGCCATATAGCGAGATAGCATCTTCCGCCTCACAGCCTCGTAATATTCCTCCTGCGCACCCAGCAATTGCACTGCCTCATCCCGTAGTTCAAGCTGCTCGTTAAAAGTGGCACCTGGCGGCTCGGCTCCGAAGTTGGGCGTCTCGACGGCGTGTTCATTGAAGTGATCAGTGGTTGTGCCGCGATAGGCTGGCTGCTCAACCGGACGACTTCGCTGCAGCGAAGGGTGCGGTGGTGTGCTGGATCGCCTATTGACGCTTGGTGCACGTCTCTCACGATCGCGTGGTCGAGGTCGGCTCCTACTTCGCGGCCGGTAATGACTTGGTGATCTACCCGCTGGACTCCTTAGACGGCTGCGTCGTCTGTCATCTCGACTGCCACGTCGTGACATAGACCTCGTACCCCATTCAGTCCCACGCCTGCCATACCTTCGCAATAAGTCATGGTAATCCTCCTCATACTCATGTTTGTATCTATTCCACCTCACTTCATCTCGTCTCAGTCCCGGTACAGTGACATTGTTGTATCTTTGCAAATCCTCCGGCTCCATGTTTTTGATAACATAATCTCGCGCCTCCTGGACATCCCTAGCCGTGACTTCACCTTCATGCTCATCGCGTGTAAGTACTTCACGCAATGCCTTACGTGCCGTATCGAGTGAGGTTGTTTTGGCAAGCGAGAATAAGGCGAACATGAGCCACGGGTCTGAGAACCTGTACTCTTCCAGATAAGGGAGTGGTGGTGTGAAGAAGTCGTGCGGGTGCCTCAGATCCCAGGTATTGAGTATGTATGTCTGCAGATCGTCCATTGGGGCGAAAAGACTGTTGGGCGCGTATACACTTTGGAGTTCAGACATTTTGGCGGCGCTGGGACGGATTGGTCGTGCGTAGGAATTGGATTGATCGCTACGTAGTCCTGTGGCGGCTCTTTGGTGGTTGATACGGTCTCAGCGTTGCCAAAGCTTTTGCGAAATAGTGCGACATGAAAGAAAGTCGCGCTTTTGTGCTAGGACAAAGACACAGCACCATTTGATAGAGCCCCCCAAACAAAGGTTACTTGAACACAATCATGCTTCGCTAGCAAGAGAGAAAGCGCCTCAATCCATGTAGCATGCTACCACTAGGCTTTCAGAGAGCTTGCGTTCACATTGGACTATCATTGCACACTTCTGCCCCTCTACCGCCCCATTTTCCTTCTCTTCCCTGTACCACTAAGCTTACAAGCCAAAACATCCCTCTCATACTCAAGCACCCTCTTCCTATAACTAGCCACAAGTTTCCGTCCAACAGATCTCTCATACGCCTCTCTAATCCTATAAAGTTCTATCTCGCCCTCGATAAACTTCATCTCCTCATCCTTCGATACATCCTTCGGCCATTTAGGAAATGGCGGCCACGTGATGTCTTGTACAAAGACCTCATCCATTGGAGTGCAACTCCGGTCTCGTCGCTGCGATGGTCGGTGTGCGTTCCGTTCGTGATGGCTTTCATCATGGGTAGGTCGCAAAGGTGGTCGTGACGCGCGTGTGGGAGAAGGACTGGGTGATGATTCATCCGGAGAAGGCCGTCTCGTATAATGACTTCGTGGATGATGTCTCGGGAGCGGCGACGGCAAGCTCGGAGGATGCGGGCCTTGCGGTCGTGAGCTCCCCGGTAATGACCCGAGTAGACTATCGCTAGAAACCGACGACATCGATGACGACGGACATCTTACGTTCCGCGGCCGCGTCTCGCTGCCATTCATCCCCCTCTGCCCTTCCATTTGCGAAGCAATAAGTTTCCTTGCCTCTTCCAGACCTCCCCAAGCACCTGGAGCGTGTTTTGGCGGAGTGGGAGGAAGACCCCTCGACTTCATCTTTTTCGTGCCACTTCCGCTGTTTCCCCCCTCATTTTGCTTCGCTAACAACTTCCTAACGTCTGCCAAACGCTCAGTCGCACTCTGATTGCCTTTCGAAGGAGGAAGAAACGGGTAGCCGGTAGGGTATGGAGGATTGCCTGACATTGCGCGTGCGATTTCTCCAGCGGTTCTTTCTTCGATCTTTGCCAGAGGGTAAAAGTTGGTTGTTTTGAGGAGCATGTAGATGAAGGGGAGGCCATAGGCTAGCGATGGTGTTTGGTGGGCGTAACGACGGTTTGCGGAGTTGGAGGTAGTATTTGCGGATGTAGTGGTGGTGAAAGAAGATGGCATTGTAAGGTGGTGGACAAAGACGACAATGGGGTGACAAAGGAGGTAGCGGGGATTGAAGGCATGGTGATGCTGACGCTTGATATGAGAGGCTGTTGTCGATATCCTGTCGTTCTTTCATGTCGCCCTGATACTTGAACCCAATGCTAAGGGATGTCGTCGATGAATGTGCGAGCCGGTAATTGAAATCGTTGCTGACGAGCCATGTCCATTCGACGTAGATCTTGGACCACAAGCTCCAATCGCCTGACCTGTTCCATGTGTTGTCGATAAGCCATTCTTTCTGCTCTCTCCGCCGCACTGTTCTCCCTTATCTGCTCGCGTCTAATCCTCCTGTACAGCCTATCCAGATCGCAAACAGTCACACACAACAGCCGATTCCGCCTTCCTTGGTGTCTAAAGTATACAACGTCGCGGATTTGCTCTAGGATGTAATCCTTCATCCGTGCATTCGTGAGGAGTACAAGACGCTCCAGTCGGATTTGGAAGAGTCGAGACCATTTGTTCGCACGGTGCTCGCCATGGGGATGTAGGTCGTAGGGTATAGCGTGACTTGCGTCCCAGAGCTTCCAGGTTTTGTTGATGTTCCGAAGCGTGGCGGTGCCTGCTCCTGGGAGGGTTAGGTGTCCGGTATGGGGATGCGGCATCGTGATTTGAGATGGAATGTGGAGGACTGTAGCGAAGAGTTGTGACCCTGCATTGTATGGCCACCGGAATGCGCCTGCATGGCGTAGACATCTCATATAGCATCGCGCACCTACATGTAAACGCCGGCAAACATGAGATACTCTGGATCAAAATCCTCCGTACTTTGGTTCTGCAGCAATAGTGGATGGTACTGACGCTATGGACCTATGGCAAGTAGCGCCATTCCAATTTCCTTACACTTCCCTACCACGACGAGCCAACCACACCACCCGCATCTCATACGACTCATACACGAGGTGATACTCTACAAAAGGGAGAAGTATCGCATCTCCAAGAACCCCCGCTTTGCTCTTCCCACGCTTCCCTACCGCCGCGATGACCGGATCTAGAAGCCAGACTATCGCGTCGAAGATCCTGGAGTATTGCTCCATTGCGAAGATTCGCTATTCGTTTCCTGTCCAACTGCGGCCTTGGCTTGGTAACATCATGGCCCCAACGCTCGTGACGGCGCTATCTGATTTTTCAATCATCTCAAGAGGTCAAGTCGAGAGGGTAAAAAATTTGTTACGCAACGCAGTAAGGGCGCGATGCGAATAGTCCAAGGGCATAGGACAGGCCGCTGTGACGACTGCGGTTATGCGAAAAGTAAATGGTTGGATATCGGTTCAGTTGAACGAGATTGAATGTGAGCGGTTGCCTGAAATCGGTAGCGACCATAATGCTACCGGGGGCGCCCTGCCAACAATCACATCGCCATCTGGAAGCGACTGGCAGCCACTCAGACCTCCAAGTCCAGAGAGTGCACCAGTAGAAGGCCCAGAAGAATCGCCGGCAAGGTGTTCGCGTCCGAGCAGCCTCCCCCGTCTAGAAGACATTGGCGTTGATCCGGTCCAAGCATTCGACAGCGAGCAATCTCCGTTGCGCGCGTCCGTCGAAATCATGACATCGAGTCCATCCATCGTACAGGAAGAGCGACCAAGTCTTGAGTCGCTGCTGAAGAAACAGCTGGAGGCGAACATGCATCGACCACTGGCCCAAGAGAACGACCAAAGTCGGCGGGCAAAAGAATCCCGCATCATCGCGCCCCACCACTCGCGCACCGCTCTCGCACTTCAAATGCGCGTCGCATCAATCTCGCCTTCGCTGGCGCATACAAACCCCTCCCACCCATCCCCTCAAATCGCCCCAATAATACTCCCCAGCCCCCCAATCCTCCTCGCCCACCTCGTCATCGTATCCACCGCATCCTTCCTCAGCCCCATCGTCGGCGCCGCAAAAGCCACAGCCATAACGGGTGCAATACTGCGCAAGAGGTCAAACCCCGGTGTCTGGGCCTGTTCGATCTCCGCTGCGGCCTCGATGATATCCATCGTGGCTTTCGTAGCGACGTCGAAGTAATGGCTGGTAGGCATCTCATGGGACTCGATGGGGGCTGAGGCTTCCGTGTGCGTTTTGTACATGAGCATGCTTAGGACTAGGCGGTCGGCCATGTAGTTTGAGGCGATTAGGGCTATGAAGGTATTAGGTGAACTCGTGTTCGAAGAGGAGCCTTGCCTGGTATTGGGTTTGGGTAGGGTCGACGTACCCCTCTCGACCGGTGTCCCGTCGCGTGGACTCCTGGATAAGTTCGTCAGGTGCGGGTACGCTGCAGCCCAGTCGTCGAGTTGCCTGATTAATTTACAGGCGAGTTCTTTACAAGGTCTCACGTCGACGTGCGGGGGTATGGGCGTGGAGAAGAGGACGCGCATGGACCCCGGTATCTCGAGCATGGCGAAACAGTGGGGGACGATGAGTTCGATGTCTGCGAGGGTTTGGTGTGCGTCTCGCGGTTTGCCGATGAAGGGGAGGGTCATCCAGTCTGGGGAGGCGTAGACGGATTTACGGTTGAAGACTACGGATTTGTGCGCCTGGGGGTGTTAGTGGAGTGGCTAGGTATCGATAGTGGTGTCCTTGGTCTTACATCAGAACTGCGGATACCCTTGAAGAGCGGCCAGATGGCGCCGGATCCGCAGTTGCTGGGACCGCGCATGTTCATAATCTCAGCTGCAGCCGCGATGTGAGACATTGCACCCGTCGCAGTCGCCCCTACATACAGCTCGTACAACGACATGATAAGCGGCACCAAAACCTCTTCCTCATCAGGAATAGCATCATTCTTCAGTCTCGCTATAGACGTCCTTTGCGCACTCAACGCCACGGTATACCATCTCCAGGAGTCGATAAGAATACTCGGATCATGATGGTGCTTCCCGAAAAAGGCCATGGAAACTGCGCGAAGAGACAGCCGAACAGCTGGCTTCCTTGCGTTGCTATGAATCTGGTTTATATGCCCCAACCATTGGATTTCTGGTGCGTACTGACTTCCGCCTTTGTTGAGCTCAATGTAGTGGGAGAGAAACGCAGTATCTAGAGCTTCTGGCAGGACTCTTGAGGGTTGGTTTAGCATGGGGGGTCTGTACTGGTAGCGGATTGCTACGATGGCTTGCTCTATCTTTTCGTTGTCTCTGCTTTCGGATGGTAATGCTGGGTATGACGAAGAAGGAGGCTGGCCAGTTGGGGTTGATGTGCTTGCGGCTTCGTCTTGGGCAAGAACGGTACGTGGTAAAGCTGATGGCTGGCCATCGTCTGTTGAATCCTTTCCACGGACTGCCAGCGCAGCTCTTGTTGTTTCTTTCTTCTTCCGACCTCTGGGCTTGGCCACTCGCTCCGTCATGTCGATGACGATGGAGCCCTGAAGTGCTCCAGAGCATGCAAGACCGAGACGCCGACATTGTTGGCATTCAACTGGAGTTTCGTCGCACTAAACCACATATCAGTCTTCTCCCCTTCAATCGCAAATCGTGAGTAAAAAGACCTTAACACGTCTCGACCGACACTGAGCACAAGCTCTACTGCGCTGCGATTTGGGGGGCATTCCGTTCCGTCTATATAGGCCAGGCGGCACTGCACGGGAAGTGAAAGAGGGAATTCGCGCGAGGTAAACGAGGGAGGGATACAGGGGTAACGGTAGTCAGGAAACTCTATGCGGCGCAGTCTCATTTGGCTGTGCTGATTGGGTGGCAGTATAAGGTTTCGGAAGATACCTCTAGCATGGTGGGGAAAGCGCGAGGTACCGCGTGAATTTCCGCAGCGAGTCTAGCACGTGCTGTGAGGGTCCAGCGTGCATTGGAGCGGGTAATCATGCCGACTGTCATTATTGGTATCGGATATTTGAGTGTAGTATTTACTTCGTTGTGGAGAATGTGTCAATGTGTGTAGGGAAAGGGGACGTCGTAGTCTATGCTATCTGTTGACATGGCCTATATACACTAAAGACTGACCATTAGCATCTCGTGGTATGGGGTCGCTTATCGTCGTAGTCTGCAATTATAGGCATCGTATTCATGTCAAGAAATCGGGACCTGCTCTTGAAGACGCGACATAACTTCTTTTAGAAAACAACTGTACAAAGGGTATCATACACCACCATCCCCATCCCCATCCCATCCCATCCCATCCACCACCTACTCCCTCCCCAACTCCACAATATCCCTCATCTCCAGCATCCA
The DNA here is from genome assembly GCF_024043175.1 of Alternaria infectoria. Taxonomy (NCBI): domain Eukaryota; kingdom Fungi; phylum Ascomycota; class Dothideomycetes; order Pleosporales; family Pleosporaceae; genus Alternaria; species Alternaria infectoria. Next base: position 959,736 of record NW_026250701.1, read on the forward strand.
AACCCCCTCCTCCCTCTTCCCCTCCACACACCTCACCCCCGCCTCCACCGCCGCCCTCGCAATCACCCCCGCATCCTGCGCCCACCAATCCGTCATCTTGGGCGTCAGCCCCCTCAGTCCCTTCGCCAGACTCCTCAACGCCGCCTCCGCAGGCCTCGACTCACTCCTCTCCCCCACAATCAAGCCCGGACGCACAATAACCGTGTGTTTGAACCCCAGCCCCTTGACCGCTTCTTCCAACTCGCCCTTCATCTTCGGATACGCAAAATAGCCGTTGGGATTCGCGCCGTTGGACGAGATGAGGACGTATGTGTCTACGCCGGCTTCTTTGGCGCTCTTGGCGAGATCCAAGTTTAGGTCATAGTCGATTTTTCGTTGCGCGTCGAAGCCGCCGACTTGGGCGCGCGTTGTGCCTAGGGCGCTGAAGAAGACGCGTGGGGAAGAGGGCGAGGGGAATTGGGCGGGCCAGGTGGACGAGTCGGGAGAGGTGATGGGTTGCAGCTTTGTGGAGCCTGCTGGGTTGGGGAGGTCGCGGCGCGTGTAGGCGTGGATGGCGGAGAAGGAGGGGTGGGCGAGGAGCGTGGAGAGGATGTTGGAGCCCTGTGTGTTGTGTTAGAAGTGCGTGTTGGGGGTTATCTGGGGTTGTGAGGGACGGACGACGAGGCCTGTGCTGCCTGCGAGTACTGCTGCCGCCATTCTGCTACTTTGGTCGTGGTCTGTTTAATAGTAGGATGAGCTTCTCAGCATGGAATGTGGGCGCGTGGTGTTGTCAGTCAAAAGTTTCGCCGCGTCTGTAAGTGCGGAAATTCGTCCGCGACCCTGATAAGCCAGGCCGACCGAGGTGCGTCATCCCGATAGCTGTCTCTCGCAGCTCCATCCTTGAAACCGCTACTCCCTTGTGAAAGCCGATCATCGCATAGCAAGACGAAGACAAACAACCATGACAGAAGCTCCGTCTTCCCCTCGTGAGGGCAACATCACGCATACACATCGCTTATCCGTATCACACCACAATCACATCACCAGCACGCCGCAGCACCCCTGACTCAAGCCGTCGGCACCCGCCGACCCTGCCCCAACCGAACTCACACCACCCTCTCACCACCGTCATCACATCCAAAGTTTCGCACCAGTCCAGACCAATGACAGTGTCCGGGAACAAGCGACTGCTTTCCACAGCTTCCATGTCTGTTGCCCGATACGGGTTGTGTTTTGCTGCTGACTGTTAATTCTGGTGTGCCTGGCTTGTCCCACATGTCAGGCCAGCCGTTTCGGGTTGCGGCGTAGGGCTGAGGAGGATAGAGGGCTCACGCCATGGGTTGGTGGTGCGATCGCGGGTTGGTGAGGGTGATGGGGATGTAGGGTTGGGGGGTGGGTTGGATAAATAGGATGAAGGGTTTGAGGGATGGTAGGTATTCACAAACATCAACGACTACTACTACAACTACTGGTATCAACAGTCCAGTTCATACACCTCATACATCTTTCCACTCAGCATAAGACGCAAACACCAAGTTTGTCTACACAATACTACGGCAACATCACTTCCATCTCAACTCCATCTCAACCAAACCTCTATCTTCACACAACCACACAAACCCCAACACACAACCATGCCCTCACCAACCCAAGCCCGCCTCCTCTGGCGCACTCTCTCCCGCAGCATGGTCGAACCCCATCCCTTCGCCCGAAACCCAATTACCATGACGCCCCATGCATGGCGAGCTGGAGATCTCTCAAGAAAACTGGTAAAGACGAGTGCTGTGTAAGTCCCTTCGTCTCTTCTACAACTAGCCTTTTCGTTAGGAGTTTGTCGTTAATAGTGATTTAGATACTTCCCGTTCTACGCGGTTATATTTGGCTGGCCGGTCGCAGCGTCGTGGTGGTTTAACGGGAATATGTGACTCGGAACTGCTGAGGGAGAAGGGGAGGAAGAGAGGAGTGAGACGGAGAAGGGTGTAGGGAAGAAGAAGGGGTTGAGTAGTAAGGAAGTTGAATGTTTGGTGTTGAATATGCGGTGGGATGATTGATTGGAGTTTGCATTGGAAAGGCGTCTAGGTCTTTGAGACATTGCATTTTCGTCTTTCTGCTGGAAGACACTTTCGAAAACCATTACTATTTTGCTCAAACGCACTTTTCCTACCCTTCACAACTCATTACCAATCACCTTACCGCAACACGGCAATCCTACCATCGAACCATCACACCACCCACCCCCTACAAATCCAGCACAACCCTCCCAACCCCCCTACTAACACAACTCAACATAGCCCCCTCCTCCATCTCCTCCCCCAACAACCCCGTCCCCCGATGCTCCACCCTCCCCCCACAAACATCCACCCTACACGTCCCACAATTCCCCACCTCGCACGAACTATCAATCTCCATACCCACAGCCCTCAGCGCATCGAGCAGCGACTCCGTAGCACGCACCTCCACCGTCTTGCCGCTTTGTTTAAGCTCCGCGGTAAACGGGTCTCCGGACGTAGCTACCGTAAACGCTTCAATGTGGACGGAGGACTCGGGTATACCGTAGGATTTCGCGGTCGCGACGACGGCTTCCATGAGGCGAGGGGGGCCGCAGGTGTAGATGTGGGTTTGCAGATCGGCTTTTGATAGGATAGCGGGGAGGTTCAGGCGTTGGCCGAGCGATTTGTTGTAGATTGTTGCTTTGGATCCCAGTGCGGCGATTTGAGAAGCGAAGGGTATTTCTTCTGCGACGGCGTAGTGGAGGTGGAAGTCTTGGTTCGTTTCCTGGAGGTAGGTAAAAGCTGTCAGGAAGGCTGTTATGCCGATGCCGCCTGCGATGATGATGATGTGTCGGTCTGCGGTTTTGGCGAGGGGGAAGCTGGCTGTGATGCGACCGACGGTGAGGATGTCGCCGACTTTGGTCTGTGAGTGGAGGTATTTGGAGCCGCCGCGGCTGCTTGGGTCTAGTGCGACACCGAGCTCGAAGCGCTTTGAGGTACCGCTTACGACGGAGTAGGCGCGTACTAACTTTCCTCCTAGCTTTAGTCGTACGTGGCTACCTGGTTCGACGGGCGGTGGCTCTGGGATGTCTTCAATGGATTCGAAGATGAAGGCCGTAACAGTACTCGTCTCCCTTCGCTTCTCCACAAGACGGTATTCATTCCAGGCATCCATCTTCTCGTCCTCGCCACCAAACAGTCTGCTATTGTGGTCTTCAACAACACCTCGGTCTAGACGTTTCTGGAATTTCCCTTTGATGTCCCATCCAAGCTGCGGCAGCTGCACAATCTGCTTCATCATCTCCACGTTGCTTGTTTCGATGAAAAGGTAGTACATAACCCTGGCTATCGTCCACTCTGGATGCGGTCGCTCGAGTAGGGAGATCATGTCGCCTGCAGTGATGGTGCCGGTCTTGATGATACGGTACATCCACCCCGTACGTAGCAGCGTCTGTGTGCGCTTGGCCATGTCTTTGACCTCGAAGCGGTGGTTGAGCTTGTAGCAGGGTCCGCGTGGCTCACTGACTTCGACAACGATGTCACCGATGGCCAGTCGATCTCCAATACAAAGGTTCATCTCGCTGACTTCGGTGTTGAATAGGTTCTCGCCAAACGCACCGGGCTTGAAATGGTGTTCTGAGGCGGGTAGCTCTTTCTTCCACTCATCGTAATGTGATGTGCAATAGTGGAGGAGCGCTTTGTCTGGGCCGCCGTGCAGATGAAATGCATGTTCATCTGTCGGAATACCAAGCTCGGTGATTTCGACTGGACCCGTCAGCGGTCCTTTGTAGATGGCAGACTCGATCTTGCCATTTCCAAGCGACTTCTTGATCTTGCCGGCGCGTAGTTGAATGAGCGGGAAGGGCTTAAAAGGCGCTGGGTTGACCAGTGTGTCGGGGTTTGGAGGCGGCGGCGGTACCCACGTCGAGATAGGCATGCTTGGAAGAGTGTTTGGGTTAGTTGAGTACCATCTGGCGGAGCTGTAATTGTTCGACCTCTACAAGCGTTTCTTTATTTCGGTCGTGAAGACTTGGTGCTCCGTGCGCCAGGTCGAGTCAAAGGGAATAGACAATGGCGGCATCAATGACGAACGTGCACTGAAGAGAAAGCTTCTTCTACTTCACACACTAACTCAGAAGGTGTTTAAGCAGTCATCAGGCGTGCAACGATACCTAGGTAGCCTGCGGAATCGCCGGGGATAGGTCTAGACTTGATGTAAGCTATACTACACTTAGAAGGTACATACGAAGATATATTTGCCAAAGAAGTCGATGGGTCTTGAAGACAGCTAGATGGACAACTTGGTAAGCATGAAAGAGTCATGTTAGATATGCGTCAGAGCATCGTGACCGGCCTGACTAGAAGACCACAGTATGTCATTCGATCCTTGGTATCCTGTACATTTGACACTCCTGTGTTGTCTCCATGTTGTTCCAATATGTAGAGTCTGGCGGGATGTTGCCTGTTAAACGAAAAGCTTGTACCAAACAAGCCTGGAGACGCCTAGTCACAGGCAACGAGGAACGGCGGAGGTCGGAGATGAGCGCGACTCCCCGACCCGGGCTTGGACGCGTTGACTCGCCCGGATGTACAAGTCATACGTCAAGTCAAAGACCGAAGTAACGGTATTGGAGACGTCGTGACGCGGATGAATGGTCGGATTGTAGTTCAGACGATGAACGCGTCGTGTGTCACGTGGGTAGCGGCCTCGGCTGCAGTTTGGTGGAACTGACGTCAATGTGAGGGTCCGTGGACAAGCTCCGAGCTACAGCATCAACTCGTCACCGCGATCTCGAGATACTCAATTGCTTCTGACCCCGCTACTACTCGACTTCCAATCCTCCAGACCTCAAGCATCTAATATACTTAATCGGAGACCAACACCTGTCGCACATCGCAACCTGACAATGTTCCGCATCCAACCCGCACGCGCCGTACAACGCGCAACCTTCTCTCGCGCAGCCATCGTTCGCCCTCGCTTCCTCAGCACAACGCCAGCACGCTTCGCTCAAAAAGATGCGCAAGACAAAGACTCGCTCAAGCCTCGGTCGACCGAGTACGCCAAGTCTGGCTCCGACGATGGCGCCGCACACTCGGACGCTGCCTTCGACCCCAAACAGACCAGCCCAGAGGAGGCGGAGGCAACTGCTGAGAAGGAGGCTGGAGGTCCACAGAACAGCTTGAACGCCAGCCCGGGCAACAAGAAGGTCAGCGAACCCAACAGCCCAGATGTTGGCGGCAATGGCGGCGCGCCGGACAAGAAGAGCAGCGGTGGAGGCAGTGCGCCCAAGAACAGCACAGGATAGATGCAGATACCACGCGGACAGACCATAGTCATGATGAGGGGATGCCAAAGGCAGAGACATCAGGTAGCTATCGAGGGTAATCAAGGGCGTATAGGGAGCATCACATCACAGCATCATAGCATTGGGAGTCGCATCCCAGGCACCCAACTGTATATACCCCACAATCGAAAGAGAAAAAAAAATGCCAATTCCGAAGCCACGAAAACCAGTGACGTGCCCATGCTGCAGCTCCACCGGATGCGGCATCTGCGTGGAGCAACCTCAGTCTTGCACCCATGCAATGACGTCACAGCCAATGACGCTGCCCACAAGAACGCGGCAGCAACATCCGTCTTTGCACAACAAAACATCTTCACACCTCTTTAATCCTCCTACTACACTTCTAAACCCCCCTCTCTCAAACCACAAACCTCACACATCCCCCTCTCTTAAACCTCAAACCACAAACCCATCAAAATGGCACCCCGCGCCCTCTACACAGCAACCCGCTCCCTGCGCGCTTCCACCCGCATCCCCACCTCGCGCACACCAATCACCACGCTCACCACGCGCCGCACCTTCCTCAGCACACCCACGCTGCGCATCAAAGAAGACGCAGCGCGCACCCCCGAACAAGTCGAAGCCGCGAAGCAGGAACAGCTCCAGGAGCAGGAAAAGGGACAGGGCAGATGGCGCGAGGACCTTGCTAGTCATGGCGAGAGCAACATTGCGGCGGATAGACAGCAGGTTAGTGATCATGAGGAGCATATGAAGGAGCTGCAGCGGGAGGGGAAGGAGAAGGGGGAGAAGGGGGAGATGTAGGGAAGGAAGGATGGAAGGAAGGAAGGAAGGAAGGAAGGGTGGTGCTGAAGGTTGAAGAGGGGTGGAAGGTGGTGGTTGTGTATATGGATTGAATCAAGCGCATATTACACGAACGAACTGTACCCAAAGAAAAGGAAGCAGCAGCATGTTGAAGCCGCCCACATCTCCCTTCCCAGCCTCATTCCCTCTCAAACCCATCCCCACCCCCTCAAAAATTCACAACACTAGCCTCCAGCACCCCCTCCTCCCCAATCAACGCCTTGAGCACATCCTCCCCAACCATCTTATCAACCCCCAAAATCATCAACGCCTCATTACTCCCCTCCCTTCCCCCTTCCACCCCATCCCCACCTCCACCATTACTCTCATGCATCCTCTCCTCCACCTCCCCATCCAACGGCGCCACATTCATAAACTCAATATTCACCCCCGCCTTCCCCAGCAAATTCCCCACATACCCGATCTTACCCACACTGTCAAAGTTGCGACAGATGAGCAGGGTACCGCGGGGCACGAATTCGCCTTTGAACTTGTCGAGGCGCGAGATGAAGGGTTTGTTGCCGGAGACGAAGCCTTGGATTATTTGGTCGGAGGAGGAGGAAGAAGGAGAAGAGGAAGAGGGGTTGGTGGTGTTTTGGAGGGCGCGGGCGGCGGAGGGAGATGCGTTCCGGGAATGTGGTTGTTGCGATACAGAGCGTGAGGCGCGGGCGCGGAGGGTGATGAAGGAGGAGTAGGGTTTATCTTCTACGTTTTCGCGGGAGCGTTGTTCGTTTATGAGGATGCCGCGGTCTTTGGCCAACAACTCTGCATTAACAATATTAATGTTCAAGCCGTCGCTGGAGGTGATGGGCGTGAGCAGTCCCTTAACCAATGCCGCGAAAAGCGGTTTCGTCGTGTTGATCGTAGCGAGCTTGCCTTCGTAGATGAGATCAAAGGTTGTGCGAAAAGAACCGGTTTTCGCGGAGGAGTAGTGTTGGGTGTACAGGCTGCCCATCTTTTCTACGAGGCTGATGAAGGGTTGCAGGGTGCGGTATTCGTCCGGGAGGACGATGGGTGCGTTGACGGCTGAGCGGGGGAGTTCGCCGCTGAGGATTGAGACGACTTGTTCGCAGACGTCGATGGACACGTTTTCTTGGGCTTCTTTGGTGGAGGCGCCGAGGTGGGGCGTTGCTACTACTTTTGGGTGGGCGATTAGGCGGGATGCTGATGAGTCTTGTTCGGGTGGCTCGGAGGTGAATACGTCGATACCTGCCCCAGCGATGACACCAGCGTCTAGAGCTTCGACGAGAGCATCTTCGTCGATCATGCCGCCGCGTGCTACGTTTAGGATGCGGGCCGTTGGCTTCATTGTCTCTAGTTCGGCCTTGCCGATCATGCCTTTAGTCGAGGCGATCAAGGGAGTATGTAGGGTCAGGAAGTCGGCCTCTTTTAGGATCTCAGCTAGACTTGGGCGGAGGGTTACTGACGCCGCTGCAGCCAAGTTCGGGTTTGCATAGGGGTCGTAGGCTATCAGACGCATACCCAGACCGTTAGCAATACGAGCAACTGTGAGACCGACTAGGAAAATGTTAGCGAGCGTTTATAAACGTCAAGCATCAAACTTACCTTTGCCCAGGCCGACAATGGCCAGAGTCTTGCCTTTTGCCTCCACACCCACCAGTCGACTTCGCTCCCATTTCCCAGCTTTGATACTTTGCGATGCATCGCCGATGTTGCGAGCCACAGCCATCATGACTATCACATGTTAGTCAATGTAAGTATGACCTTACTTAGGCTACCTACGCGCAATGGTGTGCTCCGCCGCAGCATTGATGTTCCCCGAAGGTGAGTTCACCACAATGATACCGTGTGAAGTGGCACTCTGAACGTCCACATTGTCAACACCAACACCGGCACGTGCAACGACTTTCATGTTCTTGGCGGCACCCAGAAGCTCGGCTGTCACCTTCGTCTCCGACCGTACGATGAGGGCGTCATATCCGCCGATGATTTCCTTGAGCTCTTCTGGACTTAGTCCTTTCTTTTCGTCTACATCGAATTGGTCTTTGAGTAATGCCAATCCATCTGGCGAGACCTTCTCTGGTATCAAGATCTTCCTTCTCGCGGTGTGCATGAGGATAGCCATGTTGACGGGTATCGGTATGTGCTGTTTTCGCCGGCACTTGGTGGACTCAAATGACTAGGTATGAAAGAGTTTCAGTGAGTTGACCAAGGGTAAGTGTCGGTTGTGGCGTTGACTGTGAGTTTACGTGAGACTGTATTAGGTGTAAGCGCAAAGCCTACAGGAGGAGTACACTCCATTTTGTACACCCAGAGTAAGACTGCGCCGCTATCGGTCTACTGCAGTAGCATGCGTCAGAGGATTGTCTTTGTGGTAGCCTTACCTGTTGGCTAGGTTTACCCCGCACTCCTTCTACCCCACGGGGTGAGCGCCGCTGCTGCAGGGTCAATTTGGCGAAGTACCTAGGTATCGAACAACGCCCTCGAAACTTTGCAGAGGCGATGTTAAGAATATTCATGGAAGAAACCGCTGAAGGAATATCGATATAATGTAGAACGAGTTTTATTATTCAGTTGTTGTTGTAGTACCGAGCGCTCGCGTCCGTCATGCTACTATACTGTGCATATGTTGCGCAGCGTGGGTAGCCACATATGGTGTGATCTTCAGCGATTGGAGGCTGAATTGCTGTAGAGTGGGATATGCACATCACGCGGGTAGTCGGCGCCGCCCGTTTACCAATTACTACGTGTCTTGAGCTTCTCGTTCTGCACTACCTCGATCCAGTAACCATCGGGATCTGCGTTTTCTGTCAGTTGTCGCTTCGTACGACGGATAGATAACGACTTACCTAGTACGAAAGCGATGTTCTTCATGCGACCGTCAGTAAGCCTCTTCTTCCAGTTGACCTTCTTCTCTTCGAACCGAGCACACGCAGCGTCGAGATCGTCGACAGCAATGCAAATGTGGCCGAATCCTTGGGGCTCATCGTTACCATTGTGGTACTTGAAGTTTGCGTCGTTCTCGGTTTCGTAGTTATAGGTCAGCTCAAGCAGGCCTTCGGTGTTTGCTACCGGGTTGACGCCGTTTGCGGTGTTTTCGGATGCATCGGGGCCGTATCCGAGGAAGTATAGGTTGAAGCCAGCACTTTCGTTCTCAGAGGTGCGCTTCAGTTTCATGCCCATGACGTCTTGGTAGAAGTTGAGTGAGGCCTCCTTGTCCTTGACGCGGATCATGGTGTGGTTCTGCAATCATCAGTACACCAACGTGATGTCTTCCTAGCGCTACTTACCATGCGGTACGAGCCTGTATCGGTGTCCTTGACGTTCTCGGTCTCCTCCAGTGGCTTCTGGCCAATGACCTCCACCCAGTAGCCATCAGGGTCGAGCACAAACGCGATGTGGCGCATGCGACCGTCTGTGAGCTTCTTCTGGAACTTGTAACCCGCATCTTCTAGCCTCTGGCAAGCAGCCTGTAGGTTGTCCACTGAGATGCAGAGGTGGCCGAAGCCTTTGTGTGGTTCCGTGTTGCCATTGCTGATCTTGTAGTTTGGATCGTCTTCGGTGCCGTAGTTGTGCGTCAACTCGACAATTCCCTCGCGGTCGGTCCAGTGGTTGCCGTGCGAGGCGGCCTTCGGGCTATCGTACGCGAGGAAGTAAAGGTCGAACTTGGCGTCGGGGTTCTTGATCTGATTGATCTGCTTCATTCCAAGGAACTCATAGAACTGGACAGAGCGCTTCGGATCCTTGATCCGGATCCTAGCAAATGTGAGTAACTAGCCAATACTATGGGGATGGCGCAGTGAATGCCATGCGGGTACTCACATGGAGTGGTTGAGCTTGTACTTGGATGGGTCGGTCGCCATGGTTGCTAGCGTTCGAATCAGGAAGCTTGGTGTACTGTTTGATTTGAGAGGATGAAATGCAGATGATACGACTACTCGTGATGTTCTTGGTATTGCGAGACGCGTGAAAAGCATTGATTGAGCTCTCTAGCAGTGTCTCAGCGCAATTGAGGGGAAACAGATTCTAAGGCCGATGACGTCTGCGATCCAATGAAGAGCTGCCAATTGCCCCTCACCCGGCATTTGCTCGGAGATCAGCCCGGTGGGTTACAAACATCTCGAATGCGTGCGAACGACGAATCGTCCTATGACGTCGATGTCAAACATGAGCACTATCTACCCAGATCTAGAGATGTCACCAGGTCGATATATCGTTGTAAGGCGCGTCTCATCCAAGAACATCGTCGTGTCGCGTGCGCGCGGGCCCATCCCTTCGGATCACACTCCACCCGTGACCCGGCGCAAGTATGTACCCTTCGTCTGAGTCCCGTTGTGGTGTGTAGATACACGAAACCTGAGTAGCATCTCCAAGCAATGCATGGTGCTAGGCTGCAACAATACAAGCTCTTCATAGCATGAGCGCGAGAGCACGTGCGGCGGAAAACAAGGCTCCGGCCAGCCCAGGTGGTCATAGCTCTCTCTCCTGGGGAACTTCGTCTTGAACATCGTCATGATCAAGATACTGACACGCGCAACTTCTCCCTCGTGATCCCGTCCGTTCCTTCTCGTGTTTTAACGCGTTCCTTACTGTTGCGACGCGTCGCTGGCCGTTGTATCTGCCTTTGCTCTGAGAGAAGGCGCAGATCGGTGAATTAGCAGCACGACAGCGCGGAAGTGGTTGCGCCAACCATAGACCAGGTACGTGGGCATTCTTTCACATCACCGTCATCCAAATCACATCCATTCTTTGCAGCGCGTGGTACTCGCTACCTGCTCACACGTCGCTGAAAGCTTCCCACGCACAGTCTATTGTTCATTTTTAGTCCTTAACACCTACAGCTTCCCCGTCTAATCATGTCTGCAGATCCCGCAATGATCAACATCGCTAAAGTGAGCGACTGGCTCACGCAGAATGCAAACGAACACATCTACCCAAGACTCTTGTAGGTTCCAAATACCACACACTGTTATTCCAACTAACGTCAGTAGCTTGATGTCTCCAAATGGCACACTATTAGCGTACTCAAAGCCTGTCCAGACCAAGGAGCTTCGCGATCAGGCTGCCCTAATATCTATGACATGGAAAGACAACTGCCAAGGACGTCAAAAGCCATCGACCCGCAATGGAGCTACCCAGGACCAGTCGCTGCAACCCGCACTTAGGACACTCACCATCGAGACTCCGGATTGTAATATCATAGTACGCCTATTGCAACCGGAGCTACTGCTCGTTCTCATCGGTAGAATCGCTCCCGGCAAAAAGCAGGGCTTCAAGATTTCGGCCGAGGGACAGGGAGACCCACGCTACCCAGAGGCAGACGACCCAGTTTCACGTCCTGGTTCAAGCAACGAACAGCATTTGACCATCAAAGGCAAAGCGCCCTCATTACTTAGCAACATGAGCCAGCGCGATAGAGATCTTAGGGGCGGCGCGCTTCACGTCCAACGGAAAAGATTAGACGCCCTGGCTGAGTACGTCTTGCAAGACTTCGGCGACACTGGATTTGTCATGCCCGCAGATGCAGACCTTCAGTAGTACGATGATGCGGCTCGGGACGGGGATACTTTACCCCTGCCTCACTCCACGGATACCGATTCTGAGAAGACTGATGGTGACGAAGTACTACACAAGGCATCGCTGGCTTGGTTCAGTTCGCTGACCGTGCTAGTATGAGGCCATTGTGTTACCAGTAAAGAAGCGGACTGTAATAGCGACCTCCCCACGGCCATGTGCTACACTCTAGCAAAGGATCCTGCTGCCTACTAGCTACATGGGTCTGGCCAGTGCTCGGTACAGCTCGCACGCGAACAGGTACCCGTCAGCCAGCTTTACTGTCGAATGGGTCGCACCGAGTTTGTTTCGCTCGCATGGTTGACAAGATTCTCTGCGAGGTGCGGCGCTCTGCAGACTTATGTTGTGAAGAGGAAGAGTTTGTGAATATTGCAGGAATATGCGGACTGCCAAGGCGTAATTACTGGAAGAGATGAGGAAGCATTGGAAACAGCCGTCGTGTATGCGCTGCATTTTTGGATACCCAGGACTCGAATTTGACTTTGTTTGCTGTTCACATATACCTCAAATGACATTCTCTCGGACAATGATAGCTAATTGTCCCAGCATGCGTTGCCCGACACGACAGAACGACTCGATCCCCAAAATGTCCTGCTCAGCAGCGATATAGCATGGGGTACAGCAGCACGTCCATCCATATTGCACGTCATGACAAAGACATCCTCAAAGCCAACCTTGGAAGCGAGGTGTAGCAGATACAAACTCTCCAAACTTGTATGTGGATGCTTATCCAACAATGTCATACATCTGGCGATGGGCCGCGGGTCTTGGATACGCCAAACGGCCGCCACAAACACCAGCTTCAGCTTAATGCACATTCCATCATACCGGCAATGGCTTCGGAACACCCCTCTTAACACCAGGCTCGCCCAAACCCGGAATAACCAAAGGAGCCCTTCTCTCCATCGGCGTCCTACCAATAGGGAAGAACTTCGTGATCGTGTGATCAGGTCCATATGCCTCTTCGACGAGATACACCGTCACTCTCCACCAAGCGCAGAGGGCGGACAGCATCCAGAAGTAGCTCGCAGCCTTCATGCCCATCGTTACTCCGCCAGTGAGGCTATCGCCCGACGCGCTAGTATCCGCCGTGGTGACGCGACGGCCGTTGTACGCGAACATGCAGCAAGCGATCGTACTGCCAATAGCCAGGGAGAAGAGACAGACGCTGAGGACGACATCACGTGCCGTGGCTGCGAGCGCGCCCGACCAGGTGAAGACGCAAAGTATCACAAACCAGGACGCCAGTTCGGGGAAGTGCGTGTGCACTTCATGTGGTTCCAACGCACCAGCCGCCTGCACATCCCTCGTTAGCCCATCATCCCCTACCCTATTTCAAACCCCCCTCATAAACCATCAACACTTACAACAAAAGCATACAAAACCCCAATACTAATCCAAAAGCTTCCCCACATGGTATTTATCACCGTCACCAGCGTATCCCTCGCTTTGAACCCGTATAATCCTGCGATGAACTGCGCCAGGCCGCCGAACAGACCTACGAAAGGGAAGAAGATGGTTGGCGACTCGGAGTTGCCCCACCAGTTGGCGATGTAGGATGAGGTTATCCATGTTGAGCCTGCGAAGCCGGCGAGACCGAGGGCGGCGGGCGGGGCGATGGGTTGGAGGAAGATTTGGATGCCGGGGGTTTGTTGGAGGGTTTGGTCGACTTTTTTTGGGGGAGGAGGCGGCGTGGAGGGCCATTTTGGGGGGATGTTTGTTAGAAGTGGGAAGATGGAGTTTGGACTAAAGTTCCTCTGTGCTGCGGGATGCGAATGGTCCTTGTGGGAGGGATGGTGTGTTTGTGGGGTCAACAAGGATACGGTGCGAGTGCCGGGGAGGTGCTGAATGCAGTCAAATAAGTGATATTGTTTATCAACAGTCGGCGACATCGTTGCAATGATGCAATCGCGCGGTCAGTGCCCAGGTGGAGATGGGATCGTATTGTTCTGCTGTTACGATGTTATGACGATAAGCGTGGCGCGGTAAAGCACTCCGGGTGCTGATCACGAACATCGCGACTTGTTCGCGTCGGCATCTCTTTTCCGCGTGGAGGTTTTGACATCATCGCAACACTGGGAAGTCGTTCTCATTCGTCGAGTTATGTGACAAAAGCTACATGCGACTCAGAAAGGCATTGTGACGATCGTGATCACTGAGGAGATCAAGGATCGCCTATGGGTATTGCCAACTACGGTAGTTCGCGTCGATGTGGAGCGGTGATGCTTGGTAAGGCTTATCTACAATACACATCTGCCCGGTCGATCTAGCTATACATCAAGAGGGATGATGAGAAAAGTCATGGTCATCGCAGTTGATGAGAAAAAAAATAGAACGTGAAGGGAACCGCGAGCACCCATAAAGCACACCACCAACAATTTGCAGAGAACTATTTCCAATAATCAGGTCCTACGTGCTCCAAAATCAGGAGTAATACTCGCGATACCGAGTTCTGGAGTGCCTGCCCATAGTCTGCAATCATCGAACATGACTGAAAGTACATTTTTCATTCAACATCCCGGAGTGATTCTCTCCAGGTGATTCAGTTTCTCAAATGGATGAATTCGTCGACCTCATCATCGCTTACAGCTTCCATTTCCTCTTCGCCGTCTGAACAGTCACCGTCGGTGGTAACCCACGATTCATCGTCGCTATCTCTCTTCTCTTCGTATCCGTCGTCATCGTCCTGCTCTTGTACCTCTGCGATTTGACTGTCGCAGTCGGCCTCGTCTAGATTAATCGGAAACGCCCCAGGTATGTGGAAAGCATCGGAATCCCTGTGGTATGCATCATCCAACGTGGCATATTGTGTGGGTATAATGCTGTCAATGAGTGCCTGCAAAGCGGCTTCTTCAGCGTGTAGAGGTTCTCGATCCTGTGGGTAAATATGAAGATCGCGTTCGTCGAAACACCCCCAAACATATTCCTGTGCTGTTTCATCCATTTGCAGGCCTTCTATGCATGCTTGCTCGAGTGTCTGCATGGTCTCTATATCTCCGTAAAAGGCTGCATAATCCACGATACAGAACCCTGCAAATGTCAGGGTATCAAGCCGAGCGCCGTGGTATATAAGCAATCTGAGTACAGGATGGTTGTTGTGCCGCACGGCCGTCATGACAGCCGTCTGGCCTATTGGAGTTTGAGCGTCAATATCAACGCCTGCGCATAGTAGTTCTTCGCAGACGAAGCGTGTGCTATTTTTAGCCGCGATTTGTAGAAGATGCAGACCATTGCAAACATGGTGCACGTTCGCTCCAGCATCTAGAAGGATGTCAATGACTGAAACGCAAGAGCTTAACCCAACCGCAGTGGTGAGAGGGCTCTTGCCATAAGGCGTAATATGATTGACGTCTGAGCCAGCTTGGATCATTCTGATGCAAGTGGTTCGTGATACGTGTGATCCGCGAAGTGCGTCATACAATGGAGTCGTTCCATCGTGTCCGACCGCATCTATGTCCGCACCAGCTTCGATCAGCATATCTATAGCTTCATCGTTTCTCAGCCTCGCAGCCCAGTGAAGCGGAGTCTTTCCCATGGCATCTCGAACGAGCACTGCGCTCGGTTGAACCCAAAGAAGGTCTCTCAGACGTTCTAAGCACCCTCCGAACAGCAGCTTCGAAGCAGGAGCGAGATCGAGTTCCTCACAAATATCATGTAGATCTGGTCGGCTGTGCAGCTCGTTGGGCAAGCGATCCATTAGAGAACGAATGCCAAACTTTTGGGCAGGCGTCCTGTAGCGATAAGTCTATGTAATAAGATGGTCTTAGTGAAGCCTACATTTTGCCCGTATGCGATGGACATCTCGGGTCCGCTCCTTCATTCAAGAGCATCGTTATCATTGGCACTTCTTGCAACAGAGCGAGCTTCACGAAAACGTTAGCAAGCTCACATATCGGCGAGAACGTACTTACCTGAAGAAATGACTCGGGCTGCAGTGGAGGAGTCATCACCATGTCGATGCTTTTGACTTTATAGAGTTGCATCATGCGCTGCAAATCCGATACAGTCCCAAGTCTTATGGCTCGGCGCAATGCGCGATTCAGGGTGGCATCTGTGATGACTCGTGGTATTTTGAGACTCCAAGTTCCCCCAACACCACCCAGCGAGCGCCAAGATCCCGCAACTTCAATTCCCAGGGGTAAAAGCCATGTTGGGAAAAAGTAACGAAAATGTAGTGACCCTGTCCCGTTTGAAGTTTGACGACAATGGCCGTAGTTGCATGTTCGGCGGTTGAGTAAAGGTACCGAGGTGAATTTGTAGAAGGCGGCACCGACTAATCCCTGTAGCCATCTCGGCGTGGTACCCTGACATGGTACATGACAATTGCAAGGACACGTTGACCTGCAAGTCCGATTTGTCGCAGTCTCTATTGTTTCGATCTTGACATAGGAAGTGACATCAATCCGCTGGGCGATCATGGCGTTATCCATACTTGATGGGGTTGTGCTCACGCAAGCCGCTTTCTCCATGGCATGAGGCAGATCGAGCGTGTTGTCATGTGTCATAGATTCTGTAGATAGCTCTCCCGCGTGGACGATGGTAACGTCTTGGATAACGGTATAAAGCCTACAAGTCGTTTTCCTATATACGCAAAGTCAGCTACTTCGCCCAGCGACATTAGCTGATCCAGAGTTCTCTCGCGAAACCGACCTACGACCGGCAACGGCAGACTTCAACTTACAAGTTTGTCGCACTCATCGCCAATACGAAGCTCATTTTCAATGAAGCCAGCTCCTGCTGGTATGTGTTAATCCGAGATTGCGCTTGACCTCCTCCCAACACTTCCATCCACCTCGCACGTCTCCTCAACTCTATGACTTTATCAGCACCGGCCACTTTTTCTCGCTTACGTAGCACATTCTCCAGTAGATGCTTAGTGAAGGCGTCGACACAGCTCGTTGCTCGATCCAAAAGTCTGTTGTATTCGACCCGATGTTCTAGCGGAAGCTGGTCCTGGGTTTCTTCTAATGATCTCTGCACCAACGTGAGAGTAGCCTTGAAGTCGGTGACTTCGTTGATCGCTCCAAGCACGTTGAGGGAAATGCCGCGCAGGCCCCATACTCGTTCCAAGATCGAGGCGACATGGCTGGCTGCGCTGACGAGGGTAATTATGCTGGCCACTAGGCCTATGGCTTCCATCGTGAATTCGCAAACGCGGGTAGATGAGTCTAAGACTTCCGCGTCGTTATGATGAACTCGACAGAAGCAAGGTGGGAGGACATGTGGAGGCCATGAGGCGCAGTGCTGCGTCCTATAGTTGTCCAATGTTATTTGTACGACACCAAGTGTGTAAAAGAGGCATACACAGCCCACATGCGGTCAGATAAGTCCTGCGATAGGTCGCACCGCTGCGCGCATACAGCCTGTCATTGGATCCGCATGCACATCTAGTCGTGCATGCACAGCCTTGTGTCGTGGCACCCATACGCGCAGAAGGTGCAGTAATGAACAACCTTGTAAGGTATGGTTGGAGTACAAGTCCAGTGTCGTGACGGAAATTTGCCAGGTGTTGCGCGACAATGCATTGCGCGAGGGACAGCGGAAGACGAGATGAGACGGTGTTGTTGATCAGATCTCCGAGAGCCGTGATTTCCCCGCCGTCACGTGCCCTGACTCTTGGCGTGTCGAGCACGCAATTCGCGCTAGGGCCAAATTCTCGTCGCGTCAAGGCGACATTCCGCGCATTTGCAATCTATCGCCCGAAAGACGTGCTAGAGCATCTGGACAGGGCCAATCATGGTGTCTGTGAAGGATTGCGTCTTGCTCGGTCGGTCTTCTGCCGATGTCGCTACTGGACGACGGCACTTTTTGGCTGCTACGAGGCGGCAAACCCACGACACGGATATACTCCCACGGTGAAGCCTCCGGAGAGTCGTAGCACCTCCCCCTCTCTCATATACCCCAAAGAGAGACTCTCACTGCCTTTCCTGAAAGGCTGAGTTGCTGAGGCGCATACTTGTATTCAAGATGCATTTCCAACAGACCGAGTCTGCCGGCCCTGGGGCTGAGCAGAACGCACCCAAGGACTTCTCCAAGAAGTCGTCCAGTCTACCGTTTGGTCAGGACCTCTCCTACCAATCTATCGGTGGCCCCACCTACCTCACGGCCCAAACTCTCGTACAGCAGGTCGCATACGCCCTCTCGGATAAGATCTTCGCATACTCGGCTGAGTCGTTCGACTTGGATGTCGCAGTCAAGTACTGGCAAGAACAGGGCGAGAAGAATGCTTTCGGGTACCAGACTGGTGTTTCATCCCTTGAGACGAGGACCGGTGCTGGTGCCATCGCATTGGGATACATGTTCTCCAAGGACTACGACTTGAAGAAGCGCCATATCCCCCAGTCTATCGTCGCGTCCTCTTCCACGTTGAACTACCTCCGCGCATCGCTCGACCAGCTATCCGCCCTCTACTCGGTCGCGAACCCTTTGACCGCCCACATCGCCGCAGTCGACTACTCCGCCAACTCCAGCGCTGGCCTCGTCACCGACTATGTGTCTTCCCTCACACTCGCCGAAGACCTAGGCCTGGGTCTCGTCTGCAGCCCGTCTGTCTTTGAGGCTCAGCACATGTCCCTTTTCGCTACCCTCCTCTCGAGCGTCCTCCCCACGATCCACACATACGATGGCATTAGCGTTGGAAGGGAAACAGCCAGGCTGGTCGATACTCTCGACCAGACCAGACTGCATAACAGCTACGAGGCGGTGCTCAAGGCCGTTTCGGAGGTTGACAAGAAGCATTCTGACACCGCTGGTCGCGTTCTACGCCTGCTACAGGCCTTCAACGATGAGCTTGGCGAGGACTACAAGCTCTTCGACTACTACGGTCATGAGCAGCCAGAGAGCGTGCTTGTTGTCTTTGGAACTGTAGAGGCTTCCTTGACCGCTCAGGTCGCCAACGCCTTGTCCAAGGATGGCGACAAGGTCGGTGTCGTCAACGTCCGTGTCTACCGACCGTTCGTTGAAGAGGCTTTCCTTGAGGTACTCCCCAAGAGCACTCGTCGCATTGCTGTTCTGGGTCAGGTCAAGGACGAGGCTGCCGTGCTCGACCCCGCAGAGTACTCCAGGCTCTACTCGGACGTCTTGGCGTCAATCCAGTTCGCCTACGACAGGGACGTTGAGGTCACTGATGTCAAGTACTCGCGCGAGCAAGTCTGGACGCCCAGCAACTTCCTCGATGCTTTCCGTCAAATCCACGCCGAGAAGGAGGGTGCTGAGGTCCGCTCGTACGTCGACATCTTGAACACTGCCGACGTCAAGCAGTACAGCTTCTGGAACCTCGACGAATCATCTGCCGCCAATGCCCCAGTTGTAGTTGGTAAGCTTCTCTCGAGTGACTCTTCCAAGAACGTCTTCGTTCGCAGCGGCCACGACAATCTCGTGCAGGGCGGTGTTACTCGTACCGACATTCGTAATGCCGACTACACCATCGAAGCGCCTTATGCTGTTGAGCAAGCCGATGTCGCTTTCGTTGGCGACATTGCTATCCTGAAGGAGTTTGACGTCCTGAATAGCGTCAAGCCTGACAGCTCCATCATCGTCAAGCTGCCCGGTGTGAAGAACGAGGACGTTGAGAAGAAGCTCTCACCTGCTTTCCGCAAGGCTCTCGTGGACAAGGACGTTCAGCTCTTCGTCCTTGATCCTGCTTCATCTGAGGCTGTCGCTGAAGATGAATCTCTGGAGTCTTACCTTACCCAGCTCGCCTTCTTGAAGGTTGCTCGTGAGGACTTGCTCTCCTCTGGCCTGAGCAAGCTTGCTGCTATCAACGGTAGCTCTGAGGTCTTCGACAAGCTCACCCAGCAGCTCGAAAGCGCTCTTCGTGAAGTGGAGGTTCCTGCTGCTTGGGGCACTGTTGAGGAAGATGTTGAGCCTATCCGCCTCCCCTCAGACATCAACGTCAACAGCTTCGCTCCATTCGACCGCATTGAGTCTGAGCCACCAACCCTGCTCAAGGACTGGCAAGTCGCAGCCAAGGGTTTTGCCTTCAAGGAGGCCTTCGGCACTGCCAACCAAGTTCGTCCCGATCTTGGCTTTAAGACCAGTATCGTCCATGTCAAGGAGCGTCGCCGCCTCACACCGCAAAACTACGACCGTAACATCTTCCACATTGAGTTCGATCTCGGTAACTCTGGCGTTACTTACGCCATTGGCGAGGCTCTCGGCATCCACGCAGAGAACGACGAGGCACAAGTTGAAGAGTTCATCAAGTGGTATGGTCTCAACCCCAATGAGATCGTCGAGGTTCCGTCTCGTGACGACCCCAACGTTCTGGTCAACCGCACCGTCTACCAGTCCCTTATGCAAAACGTCGACATCTTCGGCCGCCCACCAAAGCGCTTCTACGAGTCACTTGCTGAGTTCGCTGATGACGAGCGTGAGAAGCGCGAGCTTCTGCAGCTTCTGAGTGCTGAGGGTGCTACTGAGTTCAAGCGCCGTGCTGAGGTTGACACTGTCACCTATGCCGACATTCTACTCGAGTTTCCGTCTGCCCACCCAAGCTTCCACGACATCGTTCGCATCGTCAACCCCATGAAGCGCCGCGAATATTCCATCGCCTCTGCACAGCACGTAACACCCAACTCCGTTTCTCTGCTCATCGTCACTGTCAACTGGGTCGACCCCAAGGGCCGTGACCGTTTCGGTCAGGCGACTCGCTACCTCAACAGCCTGAAGGTTGGCGCGCCTGTCACCGTTTCCGTCAAGCCGTCTGTCATGAAGCTTCCTCCCAAGACTACCGCACCCATCATCATGGCCGGTCTTGGAACTGGTCTCGCGCCTTTCCGTGCCTTCGTCCAGGAGCGCGCCTACCAGAAGCAGCAGGGTCACGAAATTGGTGAAGTCCTGCTTTACATGGGCGCTCGTCACCAGCGTGAAGAGTACCTCTATGGCGAGGAATGGGAGGCGTACCAAGACGCCGGTATCATTACCCTCCTCGGCCGCGCCTTCTCTCGTGACCAGCCTCAGAAGATCTACATCCAGGACCGTATGAGGGAGTCTCTGAAAGACATCCGCAGAGCGTACCTCGAGAAGGAGGGTAGCTTCTACCTCTGTGGACCGACATGGCCTGTACCTGATGTCACCGAGGTGCTCCAGGAGGCTGTCGAAGTTGAGCACAAGGTTAAGAATGTTGGAGCTAAGAAGATTGATGGACGCAAGGAGATTGATAAGTTGAAGGATGATGGCCGTTACGTACTTGAGGTTTACTAGGACACGCGTTGAAATGAGATAGATCCACGATATTCCATTATCATTAAGGCTTTGTGCCTGTTACTGCAAACTATCTCGCTATACATCAAACACCATTCGTGATTTTTCGAGTGCTTCACAGCCTCGTCGTCAGTGGGAACAGGGAGTTCAACTGGTTTTCACTGACCATGTAGCCCCAATTCGTCACCCCAAGGAAATCAAAACCGTTGCCAAAAGTACCTTCACAAAACTCTACTTCTTCGACATGCTCGCCAGGCTCGCCTGCTTGGCACGAAGGTGCGCAAGTTTGAGCTCCGCCTCAGCGACGGCCACCGCGGCTTTGACGCTCTCCTCGTCTTCGACCATGGCTCCTTCGTGACCGAAAACTCCTGGATTGCCGAAGTTGTCGACTTGCTCGCCGTCAAGGCCGGGTGACTCTCGCTTCATGTTGGGGGTCTCGCGGCCGGGGTGTGGAGGACCTGGTGTGCTGGGCGAAGGGGCCATTGGTGGTGGTTGGCGATGGAAAGCCGGGAAGGGAGATGGATGAGATGGTTGGCGGCCTTGGTTCGGAAACGGGGGCTGGCCGTAAGGTGGATAGCCGTAGAAGCCTGGGTAACCACCATAACCACCGAACCCACCACCCTGCGGAGGCATGACCGGACGACCCCATGGATCGATGGACGGCTGGCCGTAGTAACCGCCATACATACCGGGCGGCGGAGGATGAGGCGGCGTCAGCGATTCCTCCTTGACGGCTTCTTTCTTGGGTGTCTTGTGCTTCTTGCCGCGAGGAGTCGATGAAGGGGACTGGTGGTAACCACCCATCACCCGGTGACCCTCTGAAGCACCCCCGCCCAACTTCTGCTTCCCATCGTCATCCGAATCCGAATCCGACCCCCCAGAACTGTCCTGACCGCCATCACTCCCTTCTTCGCCATCATCCTCCTCCTCACTAACCTTCATAATCCTATCCACATCCTCCTCAGTCTGAATCTCCTTAGCCTTAACAAGCAAATGCTTATACCACACCCCAAACGCATACTCCACCTCCCAGTCTTTAACCAACATATCCTCCATAACATCAAAGTCCGTGCTGCAGAGCTGTGGCTTCCGGTTCCCGGTGTTCTTGACGCGGTAACGGACGACTTCGTTCATGGTAGCCGCAAGCCACTTTCGGTTCTTCGTGAGCTTGGCGACCATGAGGATGGATTTGAGGACCAAGGGAAGCCATTTCATGGGGTCGTTTTCGTGGGCGCGGTTGTAGTTTCGCTTTGTGCCGTTTTTGTACTGTGGGGTGTTGGTGGAAGGGAAGTAGTGGGGTGGTGTGTGGGTACTTACGAGTGGACGGTGACATTTGGGGATGTGGGTTTTGACCCAGTTCTTGCCCCAGTAGCTTTCGATGCTTTTGATCACGGCTTTTTTGGCGACCAGGTCGTTTTTCAAGATGGGTCGCGGTCTGGCGGGTAGTGGACTGGGTTTCTCGGCAGGCTCTGGGGCGGGCTTCTTTGGCGACGGCTTGCTGGGCTTGCGCGCTGACGAGCGGAGGTTGTGGCGCTGACGGGTGGAGGCGATGGGCTCATCGTCTTCTGATGAGTCGGGGATCGTTTGGACTTTGGTGGGCTGGCGCTTCACGGGCGTCACCTCTTTGACGTCGTCGTCTGAGACGAAGATGCTCTCCTGGGCGGTTGAGCCGTTCTCAGCGTCTACGCTCGTCTGTGTGGTTGGTCAGCGCTGTAAACATAAAAACCATCGCGAGAGCATTCGCGACAACCTTGTCATACAGACAAGATGCTAATATGCAAGCCTGGAGGTCGTCGCGATGGTTTTGAGGTAACCCCTGGCGCAGTGACGGGTTACTTACTGGATGTGAGGGAAGAGCGGACTCTGACTTCACGCGCGTCTCAACGACTCGGGGCGCGGGTGGTGGTGAGTCATCTTCAAGGCCCCATTCCGGACTCGACATTCGCTCAAGCGATTCTGGGGAGTAAGAGTGATCCATATTGACACGCGGGCGAGTCATGAAGCGGAGGGATCAGGAGTCGATGGAGGAGGTATATACTCGAAATCTTTAATGATAAGCCGCAAATGTATTGAGATGGAAGCCTGTGTAGTCGCCTCGAACTGGCTGTTGCTGCGGAGGATAGGTAGTCTGTCACTGACGGAGCTTGGTTATATACACTCACTCGGTAACAAAGCCGCACGGTCGACCGCACCCCACTAGCGCCCATGTGACATTGATTTGTGTGGGGTAAATCTGTAGCTGGACGGTGGTGATAGAGGGACAGACGTCGCTTAGGATCGACGGTGAGAGAGGAGATGCAGCGACTGCCCGGTGGAGGACGCTGGCCAACCACTGCGCGGGGCTGGGTCAAGAAGGTGTAGATATTGTTTCCGCGAGGCGGCGGTGTCTTGTAGACAGCAAGACTCCGTCCTACAAACAGGCAAGTACAAGCGACCCCAGTGGAGTTTTTGCTTGGCAATCGCGATGTACTACAGGTTCATCAATGTTAGAGTCATGGGGAAAACTTAGACTATAGCCATCTTCTCCTGAATTGTATAATGATATCACTATCGACAGATAGTACCTACAAAGTTCTAGTCTAGCAACGCCTTAGTCGACATTTCTGGATAGTTCACACGCTTGAAGATGATTCTAGAGCGACAGTATCTTTGCTTAGCATAGTAGTAGTACGATACCCACAAAATCCTCCTAAAACCGACTAGATATAGAATCAAAGAAACGCAGTTGACTAGGTAATCAAGCCGTATTGCGAAGAGGGAAAAGTGATGTCTTTTGCATAAGAATTAAGAAGAAGCATTGTCACGCTGCTGGAGCCTTTGTGCAAGGAAAAAGTGAGGACAAAATTCGAAGAATTTCAACAGCAACACGAAATGGTTGGCGAGCTCAGTGCGCATGACACTATCCAACGGCTATTATTTGTAGTCTACAACCGACTTTGAATCTTCTCCAGCGTATCGCCCAAAGCGTACTCGCTCGCTACAGTCTTGCTCCTGACCTTTTCTCCATCCTCCTTGGTCACGTAGCGCGCCTCCACAGCCGGGTTGTAGGAGAATTGACTCGCTTTTTTGACTTCCTCATCACTCATCTTCGCATTCTTCTTGCCATCGGCACGTTTGTAGACGTTGATGACAACAGCTCCACCCAAGCCGAGGTTGTGCTGCAGCGCAGCGTCGGCCCCTTCAGCAAGTCGGTTGTTGGCCCAGCCGCGAAGCTGCCATGTCAATTCCGCACATTGTGCGAGTCCTGTTGCACCGAGAGGATGTCCTTTGCTAATAAGACCGCCTGACGGGTTGACGATCGGACCCTTGCCGCCGTATGTGATGTCGCCATTGCGCACCATCATGTGTGCTTTTCCGGGCTCGCTGAAGCCCAAGCCCTCCAGTAGAATGAGTTCATTGGCTGAGAAGCAGTCATGCAACTCTGCGACTTTGATGTCTTTCGCGTTGACACCAGCTTCCTTCAAAGCTGCTTGCGCCGCGCGCTTGGTCATGTCGTAACCAACGAGATCCATCGATGACTTGGAGTAGAGTTGCGGTGAATCTGTCATCAACGACTGGCCTGCGATGAGGATAGCTTGACTCTTCAGGTGTGGCCTCGCGTCCAAGAATTTCTGGCTCACAATGACCGCCGCACCCGCGCCATCGCTTGTCGGGCTGCATTGGAGTTTAGTCAACGGGAAGTGAATCATAGGCGCCTTCTCGATCTGCTCGAGTGTGTAGACATCCCTGAACTGCGCGTAGGGGTTCTTTTGGCTGTGTTCATGGCTGATTCTTGCAATCTCAGCGAAATCACGCGCCTCGGCGCCATACTTCTCCATGTACTCAAGACCCGCATTGGCGAAGTATTGAGCATTGGGTGGAGAGTTGCTTATACCGCGCGTATCAGCCATCATACGCATTGAGAGCCCTGCAGAGGTAGGGGTACGAAGTCAGTATATTTCTCACATGCACTTCGTACAGCCGGAACTTACCCATGGGAGAGGGTCGATCGCTCCATGCAGATTTGATGGACCCTGGTTGCATCTGTTCAAATCCAATGACCATCGCGCAGTCAACTGCACCATTCTTGATCAGAGTTCGCGCCAGATGTAGTCCAGTCGAGCCAGTGGCGCATGCATTGTTTGTATTGTAGATAGGGATACTAATGGCTGTCAGTGCTTTGAGACTCAGGAAAAGGCTATTGATTTTCATACCCTGTCATGCCGAACTGGTAGAAGATCCTTTGGCCACTCGTAGTGTCGCCATAACAGTAACATGCAACACCAGTCTCAACCTCATCGTAGTTGATCTGTGCATCGAGCATTGCTTTCACACCCGCCTCGTAGCCCATTTCCGGATATGCGCGCGTCTGTCGAGGTTTGATGAACTTGGTGAGCCCGACACCAAGGACATATGCTGGAACCTCATTTTTCGCCATTGTGATGTGATGACAGCGATGGACTCCGTGCAAAAATGACCAAGGTGTACTAGTAGATTCGACTCGACTGTTGGTATGCCTAGATATTGTATATGGCAAGTAGCTGCCGGGAGGCGACACCCTGGGCCGAGGTTCGACTACCCCACTTGTACAACTCCGCAGCATCAGCACGTTCGACTCGTTCCTTACTCAGCGAACACGCCTACCGACCTAGTTTGGAGACAGTTCAACGACCTTTCGAACCTATCGATGCACTAGTCTATGCTTGACAGGTCCTGGTCCTCAACTGCTGCGCCGTGCCTCTGTGGTCGGCAATCGGCATACCGCTAGCACGGTAGCTGCTTGGGCGCATCCAACCTCACAACTTCATCCCGTCGCTCACGGTTGAGTATCAAGCAGCCATCATACTATCGTCATCCGGGTACAATGTCGTACTGATCTACCGGAAAGATCGCAGGTCGCGTCGTCGCAACGATGTTGAGGCATGCACGCGCGAAAGTCCGTCGGCTTTCAGCGCGTCACCTTCTAAAATTCCCAATGTTGCATCGATGCAATTCTTCGAAAATGCCGTTCTGCCGTATTTTGATTGTTGCAGAACGACCGACGCCGAAAAGCGACACGATCCACGGCTTTTCGCATTCGGCTTCGGGCCACACAGTGATCAAAGCAGCCTGACTCCTGCAGCCACCGGGTGCAACAGCCGATGAGGCACACCCGACTCAACAGTCAAGCCCACGAACTGCGAGCGCGATCCATGGCAGATGGTGTTTTGCTGGGAGGCCCACGCGCAATTTCCAAAGGATAACAGTTCCTGCCTTGGCGGCGTTTCGAAACGGCTCTAGCATCCACCTCAACGTCAGGTTCATGCCATGGAAACATGAAACATCCTCGTCGACGAATGAACGCAACCGTGTTACCGAACAGTGCGTCGGCATATTTCCGTCCTAGCTCCACCCAATCTACTTAGCACAGTGGTGCAAACGCCAGTTGACCGTTCTGACACCTGTAGCGCCACCTATGAACCATGTTCCTGGGCATCGGAGGTCCAGATTCCAGGTTGACAACGTGGTGAGGCTGCATCATGAGCTTGTTTGACGGGCGCTAGGTCGGAGGAGGATTTCATCCTTGGAAGTGGCAGATTGAGGGAAACATGGTCCACAATGGGTATTGTCTTCATATAAGGATGCATCTTGCGGCGACTTATTCGGTACACGCTCTTTCGCTTTTGTCCATTCTTTCGCTTTACTTGCTCGTTCTACGAACGTTGCTTTTCAGTCATTCTTTACAGCCTTGACGGCTTCACACTCTTTTTTTGCGGCAGTGCCACACCATTCTTTCCTCCACTTCAGTCATCACTCACAGCGTCACAATGGCACGCTCATTCCTTCTTTCCACCGCCGTTCTGGCTCTTGGCGCATCGGCGCAAACATCTGGCAAGTTCACAGATGAAAAGACGGGCATCACCTTCCAGGGTTACCATCACTCTTCCGGCTACACGTTGGGTTATGCCCTACCTGAGAAGCCTACTACGGATGTCATCATCCAGCTTCAAGCACCCATCACCAACGATGGAGGTTGGGCTGGTTTCAGTCTGGGACAATCTATGACCGGTAACCTGCTGGTCGTTGCCTGGCCTCACGAGGACAAGGTCCTTGCATCCTTCCGGGAGGCAACTGGCTACACCAACCCAGCTGTCAAGACCGGTGACTTCACCATGTCTCCTATCCCGGACGGTACTTTTGTCAACGACACCGCCTTCTCATACACATTCTTGTGCTCCAACTGCATAAGCGACGACCCATCGACTGGCCTTGTCATCTACGAGGACCCCAGCGTCAACGTCCAGGGTTGGGCTTACTCTGACAAGCCGCTCGCAGACTCCTCTTCTGCTGGCGCGGTTCTCAACTACCACGACGCTGGTTTCGGAGCTTTCGGACTCCCCATGAGCAACGCAACTAGCCCAGACTTCGAGAAGTGGGCTGCCCTCGCGGTAGCTGGCACTCCTAGCACCCCCGGCGCTGGTAACTCCACTGCCCCAGCAACTGGTGGCAACTCCACTGCCCCAGCTGGTGGAAACACCACGGCCACCATCGCAAACTCTACCTACGACTACATCGTTGCTGGAGGTGGCGCCGCCGGTATCATCGCAGCTGAGAGGTTTGCCGAGAGCGGCGCGTCTGTCCTCTTGATCGAGCGTGGTGGCCCATCGTATGCGTTCACTGGCAAGACTGAGGTCATGCCTTGGAACGACACTGTCTCCATGTACGATGTTCCTGGATACGGATACTACCTCAGCGATGTCGGTAGCCCTGCTTACTGCGCCGATACTGCGGATATGGCTGGCTGCCTGCTTGGCGGCAGCACTGCGATCAACGCCATGATGTACGTCAAGCCCCAAGAGCGCGACTTTGACGACAAGTGGCCCGCTGGCTGGAAGTGGACCGATGTCGCCAAGGCGGCTGACCGTCTGTACGAGCGCAACCCCGGTCAAACCTACGGATCCGAAGATGGTGTCCGCTACGACGATGGCGCCTACGACGTCCTCTCCAAGTTCTTCGAGGGCCAGGGCTGGACTGAGACCGACTTTGTCAAGGACCCCAACGCAAAGGTCGATGTCTACGGCCACCCTACATGGAACATCGCCAACGGTCTCCGTTCCGGTGTCGTCAGGACCTACCTTCCCCTCGCCCAGAAGCTCGACAACTTTGAGCTGATGATGAACACCAACGTCGTCCGCGCTGTCCGTGAGGGATCCGCGGTCTCTGGTATTGAGGTTGAGACGGCGGATGGCAAGCGCGTCATCTACAACGTCAACAAAGGAGGTAGCGTTATCCTCGCAGCCGGATCCATGTCTACCCCCCGCATTCTCTTCAACTCCGGAATCGGTCCTGCCGACCAGCTCAAGACGGTTGCCAGCGGCAGCAGCAAGGTCACTCTCCCCGACGAGGCTGACTGGATCGACCTCCCGGTTGGTGCTGAGATCAAGGACCACCCCATCTTCACTGTCAAGTTCAACACCAGCACACCGCTCGCTGGAACTGACAAGGACGCGCTCATCACCCCTAACCAGACCACCATCGATCTGTTTGCCAAGGGCTCCGGTGAGCTGGCACAGTCTGGCCAACGTCTCAACTGGTGGTCATCCGTCAACACCACTGATGGTAGCGAGATCTTCTTCCAGGGTACTTGCAACTCGCCTTCCGACAACACCATCCAGATGAAGGTCTACATCACCCACGGTCTCCAGTCTGTCGGTAGCCTCGGCATCACTGCCGACGGTGCCACCTCCTTCATCACCGACCCCCACATGACTTCCGATGTCGACACTGAGGCCATTACCATGATGATGGACCGTTTGATCGCCATGACAAAGGGCGGCAACTCCACTCTGACTGTACAAGCGCCCGCCGGTGTCACCAACGTCACTGGTGCAGACCTCATCAAGTCCTTCAAGACTGGTAGCCACTACGTCGGCACTGCCAAGATGGGAACCAAGGGAGATGCTGGTGTTGTTGTTGACACTGACACCAAGGTCTACGGTACCGACAACCTTTTCGTAGTCGATGCCTCCATTCACCCCGATCTTCCCACTGGTAACACTCAAGCCATCGTCATGGTTGCCGCTGAGGCCGCTGCCGAGCGCATCCTAGCCCTTGGTGGTAGCCCCGCCAGCGGTACCACTCCTGCTACCCCTGAAGAGGTCAGCTCCGGCGTACCAGTCGCTACTGCCTCAGCCCCCGCTGCAACGTCCGCAGCGCCCACCAGCGCGGCGGCGTCTGCTGCCCCTACCGCCGCTCCCGAGGAGTCAGCACCACCTGCTGAGTCTGAGGCCCCCATTGCATCTGCCTCTCCCAGCCCGTCTTCGCCCGCTGAGTCTGCCACTCCCTCCGCGCCTGTTGAGTCCGCTCCTTCCACCACACCCGCCCCCGCTGAGCCCGCCCAGCCCGCCCAGCCCAGCACAGCCGGAGCCTACGAGCGCTGCGGCGGGGTCGGTTTTACCGGCCCTACCACTTGCGCCTCCGGCTGGAAGTGCGTTAAGCAGAACGACTACTACTCTCAGTGCCTCCAGGGATCGGCTTCCAAGCGTGGCCGCTCTGAGCCTGTTTCCCTCCGTCACGACGCCCCCACCAGGCGTGCGATGAACGGCCACAAGCCTGTTAGCCCTGTTGTTGTTAGGGAGCATGTCCACGCTCAGAAGCTTGGAAGATCTACCTTCATTGACTCTTACCAGTCGTAGGACCTGGGAAGAATGAACGCTCTGAGTGAGACGTGAGGAGGAAAAGTTTTCTTGTATATAAATATTACATTCTGTTGGCTGCGCCTTTTGTATAGTTCAATCAAATCATCATGATGAATCTCAGCGCTTGATCTACATGTGATACGTTCTTCGTTGTCTCATCGCAAAGCCAGCTCACAGAACCCCGTGATTGAAAGCTAATCTTGCCGACTAATGTGTAAGTTGTCTGAAGGTGCTCGCGCTAGTCCCCCATTTCATGAACTGGGCGGGTAGCGACAGGATTTGCAAGGTTGGGTGAAAATGAGACTTCATGTGCGCATCGCAGGGCATTTTGCAAACAAAGGCTTCGTAATTGACAATAGTACATTGAGTGGGTATAGTGCCATGATCTAAAAGGCAAACTCATGCTGTGAAAAGCGGGAGAGGAAGAATTACAACAATATGTTGGAAGAAGAAATAGAAGCACATGCATCATTCGCACTCGTACGTCACGGCAAGCATGTTCAACATGCAATCCTCCCAAGAAGAAAAGACCTCTAGTCTTGCTCAACGGTGAGCTTGTGGGCGGTCTTCGTGCTCTCAGAGATGGCCTCGTTGTTGAGCTCAGCGAGCTGGTTCAGGGTCTCTTGCATAGCTGCCAACTGCTAGCGGCGGATTAGCGATCTGTACCTCACGTGCGACAAACGAATCAAAATAAACACATACAGGCAAGGGGTTACTTACAGTTCCTACCACATCTTTGTGGTCACTGGCGCCATTCGTTTTGGGAGCCGGGATGCCCGGCGCCGTGGCTTCCTCGTCCTCCTCATCCTCTTCTGCAAGAGTGTTGATCTTACGCTGCTCCCCGATGGTTGCGGCCGCACGAGCAATGCGATCACCGGCGGCGATGATAGCTTCAAGGCGGTCGATCTTGTCGGTGAGGAAGGCATTTTCCTTCTCCAAAGGTTCAACTCGTGCCAAATGCTTGCGAACGACTTCGCCTTTCATAGTTTCGATGCGATCTTCGGCGTCTTGGGCAGCTCTCATGGCTTCGTCACGTTGTCGCTCCACCTCGCGAAGCTTTTCTTCGTAATCAGTTCCGTTCGATGTGGAGGATTCCGGGATGTCGGTGATTGGGACTTGCTGCGGTATGTCTTTGTCTGAGGTTGCCGGTGTGGCTGTCTCTTGCCTTACAGCTTCGAGTTGGCTGGCATGCCGGGAACGCTCGGCTTCCAGCTCAGCGGTAAGAGCAGCGTACTTCTCCTGCAATTGCTGCAAAGCGTCGGAGGTACTAGCCTCCATGCCCACCATCAATTCGCTGATAGCTTCCTCATGTGCTTGGTCCATAGAGGCCTTCTGCTCGGTGAGATCGGAGTGC
This sequence comes from Alternaria infectoria, assembly GCF_024043175.1. Classification (NCBI taxonomy): domain Eukaryota; kingdom Fungi; phylum Ascomycota; class Dothideomycetes; order Pleosporales; family Pleosporaceae; genus Alternaria; species Alternaria infectoria. Next base: position 990,601 of record NW_026250701.1, read on the forward strand.
CGTTTCTGCATAGTCTCAAGCTGTTGTTGCAAGGCCTGCATGTCGTTCGAATGACCTGCTTGAAACTCGTCTTTCAGTAGCTCAATTGCGTCACTCTGCTCTTGGTCTGTCTTGGCAATCTTTTCTTGCAAAGCGTTGTACTCAGATTGCAACTTCGATAGGGCCTGTTCATGGTCCTCCGTGAGAGAGTCCCTAAGCAATGTCATGGCATCCTGATGCTCTTTCTCCGCGGCGGTTTTCTCGGCGAGAAGATTCTCGTATTTCAGGGTCATCTCGTCGTTTCCGGTGGATTGCACTTGATCCCTTGTGGAGAGTCCGGACTTGAGCTCATCAATCTCAGCGTTCAGCTCTTTCCTAAGAGCAGCGAGCTCGTTGAGGGCGGACTGTTTGCCCGATAGCGCCGTAGACTTCTCCTGTTCCAGTCGATCGGCGTCGCTTTGCATGATCTCAAGTAGACTAGCGTACTTTTGCTCAATCTCAGCCTGTTGAGTTTCGAGTGCCTTTGCGTGTGCTTCCTCGGTCACCAGCTGCCCGGTGAGCACGTCTGCGTGGCTCTTTTCGAGTTGTGAAAGTCGCTTGGAAAGGTCGTCACGCTGGCTCTGGAGAGCATCAATCTCAGCCTTGTGGTTAGCCTCGATATTGTTGATCTCTTCCATGACAGCATCGTGCTTCATTTGCAAAGCGCTTAGAGCTTCGGACATGTTCTTTACGTTGTCCTGAGCTTGGTCGTACTTGGCTTGGAGCTCGCTCAGAAGCTCTTTGGACGCGCCCTCTACCTCTTCCTTTAGGTGCATGATAGCTTGGTTGTGCTCATCATCAGCCGCAGACTTCTCTTCCACCAGTACGTCGTACTTGGATTGAAGCTCGCCTAGGATCGACTTGGTGGTGCTTTCCGACTCAGATTTCAAAGCCTCAATCGTTTGAGTATAGGTTGCTTCGGTTGCGTTCTTCTCTTCGAGCAGTGCGTCGTATTTGGCTTGAAGCTCGTCGATGAGCTGTTTCGATGTGTTCTCATGTACCTGCTTCAAAACGTTGATCGCGAGTTCGTGTTCGTCGTCGGATGCCGTCTTCTCGCCCAGCAGACTGTCGTATTTGGACTGGAGTTCTTCGATTAGTTCCTTCGAAGAAGCATAGGCATCGGCGTCCTGCTTCTGAGTCTCCAGCACACGATAGTGTTCCTGCTCTGCAGCTTTCTTCTCATCCAGCAAGGCATCATACTTCGCTTGTAGTTCAGCGAGCAGATGCTTAGACTGGCTTTCAGAGTCCTGCTTCAGCGCTTCAATCGCTCGGCTATGAGCGTCTTCAGCAGCGGTCTTGTCTTCCAGAAGGGAGTCATGACGGGCTTGCAAATCGGCGATGATCGACTGGGTCATCCCATGCGCCTCCTCTATGGCGGCTTTCTCCTCCTTCAGACGGTCTAACTGAGACTGGACGTCTTTGACGGTGGCAGCTTCCTGAGTGAGGGCATCGACGCGGGCTTGAAGATCGGCGACTAGAGACTGCGAGATGCCGTGTGCCTCTGTGAGAGCCGCCTTCTCTTCTTCGAACTTCTTGAGCTTCATGAGCGCATCGTCTCGATTTTCGGTCGCGCGAGCGGTACTCTCCTGGGCTTCTTCAGCCTGTTTCTTGACAGCTTCAAGCTCACTGGATCGCTCAGCAAGGATCTGTTCATGGTGTTCCAGTGTTTGGCTCTTCTCGGTCACGAGGGAGTCGTAATCAGCCTGCAGGGTGTTGAGTCGCTTGGTTGCGTCTCCTTCAAGATCCGCCCGCAGCGACTCAATCTCGCGCTCATAGTCCTCGCCAATGACCCGAAGATCCTGCTTGTGTCTATCATGAAGCGTATCAAGCTCTGCCTTGTGGGCTTCCACCTTCTTGTTCGCGTCGTTCAGTTCGGCCTGCACTTTAGCCATGTCGGAAGCGTGCTGAGACTCTTGTTGTTGCGAGGTTTTCTCGAGTGTCTCGATGGTGCTGCGGAGACTGGCGGCCTCTTCCTTGAGCTGTTCAAGCTCGGCGGCGTCAGTGGTGAGCTGCTCGTTCATGGCATCCAGTTGTCGCACAAGCTCCTCGTTCTCATCGGTCTTGATTTTGATCGCTGCCTCATGAGCCTCCTTCAGTTCTTGGATTTGCTTGTGCAGCTCTTCAGCGACTCTGGCACCGTCAGTTGAACCTTGCTGCAGAGCCACGATCTGTTCCTGGAGACCATCGATAGACTTGAGATGGCCAGAAAGCTCGTGTTCTCTCGCTTGCAGCTCTACTTCTGAACTCTTCTGTAGCTCCTCGATCTTCGCCTGTATCTGTTCTGCATGGGCGTTGCGTTCGGTGTCCAGGTCAGCAGAGACCTGATCAGCCTGTTCTTGCAGCTTGGCAATATCGTCTTGAAGCTCCTTTTGCGCCTGAATGTGCGATGCGATGGTCTCTTCCTTGAGGCGCAGTTCGTCAGTGTGTTTCTGATGTAGCGTCTGGATCTCGGACTGAAGTTGCTCCACGACAGCTGAAGACTCAGAAGACTTTGACTCAAGAGACCGTTGTGCTTCTTGGAGGGCATTGGTATGCCTCTCCTCCCGAGAGGCAACCTCTGCCACGTACTCATCGACAGTCTTGGTCAGCTCGGTGATCTTAGCATCGCGCGATTGGAGATTGTCGGATTGGGTCTGCTCGAGCTCCGCAAATTTCGTTTCCAGGTTTTCCAACGTCTTCTTGGCGATGTCCAGCTCTTGCGATAAGCTGTCACGCTCATCCCGAAGCGTGGAAATCTCCTTGTTGAGCCCTTCGATCTGCGCAGCTTGCTCGACGAGCTTCTTCTTCTCTTCGTCCCATTGCTGGCCCTGTTGTTCCAGCTCGGCGTTCAAATCGTCCAAGACCTGCTGCAGCTCGCTGGCCTTGGCTGCCTCGGTTGCCTCCCTCTCCTGAGCAGCCTTCTTCTCTTCCTCAAGCTGTTGGCTCTGCTCTTCCAGCTGCTTGGTTTCTCTCGCAAACTTCTTTTCCATGTCCTCGACGAGGATCGTGTGGGCGCGGTGCTGCGAGGGCGAGGCATCTGAGCCGCCGGAGATGGCCTTGTCCTTCTCAACAATGGCGGCCTGAGCATCTGCCAGCTGTTTGCGCAGCTTGTCCTTCTCGGAATGCAGGTTATCGACTTCGCGGGTGAGGTCGTCGCATTGCTCTTGAAGTTTGTCGCGCAGGTTGGTCTCCTTGAAGAAGTCCTGCATGATCTGAGCGCTCCGCCTTTTCATCTCCACATCCATCTCGGCACGTCCCGTCGGCGCAGTATCCGGACGCGGCGGCTCCTCGCCGAGTTTCGCCATGGAAGCCCTGATGGGCTCGAGAGCGCTCTTGCGTTTTTCGGTTTCGGCATCGGAGGCAGCTTTGTCCTTGAGGGGCGCACGGCGAGGGGTGACGACGACGGGGCTCTCTCTGTGATTGAGTTAGCAATCTGTTACCCTGGCAGTTCATGCTGACTCACGCTTCTTCGGCTGTATCCTCCGTTTCTGGCGCTGGTGGTGGAGGGGCAGAAACAGACAGCTTCTTCGCAGGCCCAGCCGGCGCCTTTGCTGTTGCGCCTGCCGTCCGTGTTCCTGCCGCGGGTCGAGTAGCGGTCGGGCGTGTTGACGCAGCCAGAGAGGCGCGTGGGGCAGTGCGGGTCGTCGCTGCCTCTGCAGTTGGGCGTGTGGTTACAGGACGCTTGGCGGCAGTCGTTGTCGTGGAGGAAGGCGCAATGGATTGCCTCGAAGTCGGTTTGGCAGGAGATGGCCTCGAAGTAGCTGACGACGTGACGGGCGTCCGGCGCACTGCTGTCCTCTTCTTCTCGTCGCCCGATGTGACGGACGACAGGTCTGGCTCGGCATCGGAGGCGGTTCTCGACGATGAGATGGTCCTGCGCACCGTCGTCCCCGCTGCCGGACGCGTAGGCGGCTTATTCAGGCTACTTCCGACTGTGCTGGTGCGCGATGTCGCCGTGGTGGGGGCTTTGGACGCGCTCGCAGTGGTTCGCGCCGTGCTTGTTGATGCCGCTGCAGGACGGCGGGCGCTCGCAGCGGTGCCGCTGGCTGCAGTGGGCCTGCGGGGAGGAACGCCATCTTTCGAGGCTGGTGAAGGCGCATTGGCAGCCATCTTGCGGCGGACTGAGGATGTGGGCGTTGAGGGGGCGGGCAGTTTTTTGGGCTGCGGACTCCCGACTGGCACGCTTTCCGAGGGAGCTCTGTCGCGAGCCGGGGGTGGTGTCGCCATTCGGTGCCGGATTCAGGGGCCTATGCTGATCAATGCACTCCCAATCGCGCTCTCGGTGGGGTGTCCAGCAAGTGCCGGCCTGATGGGATGGATCTGAACAGCAGAGGATGCTATGGCGCAGCTGTCGCTTCTCAGTCGCGACTTCCTCACGCGCTGGGCTAGCACAAGTATGTGGGGAGTGCAAAAGCAGGGTCTCATAGCGCTCCAATCCACGCCCAGACGGCCAGCACAACACACCGAGCATCACCACCTAGTTTCACTCTCGCCGCCCATCATCACACTCCTGGCCACTGAAGAGAGCACACGTCAAATCTGTCACCTTGCATTGACTGTATCGACTTTCGGCGTCAACGTGGGCCGAACCTGTGGCACCAATGCACCCCAGGCTCCCACCATGGTGGCTTGCAGCTTCCCCACTTCGCATGGTATAGCAAGGGTCCGATTCCGATATGCGGTCACGATCCCAAGGACCGAGCGGCCTCTGGAACTGGAAGATGGCATGCCACGCGTTCGCTGTCCAAGACGGTTGAATCAAACGAGAGGCGCGTGAGTTGCTGCAGTGTCAGCAAAGTCTCGAACGCTTGATCCTCGTCCTTCTGGATCAGGTCGTTTCCAGAGAGACTATCCCATGAAGGACTGTTTATCGTGCCTTCGCCTTTGACGACGCCTGCGCGCCCTACTGTCTCTACTAATCCCAGACGACTAGACTCACGTACGAGCAGTACAGCATCCGTTTTGAGGAACTGAACCAAAATATCGCCCGATCGCGTCGTCTTGGGCCCAATTCCAACGAACTGAATGCCTTCCGGGTCCTTGGCCAAGAATAATCTCGAATGTAGATAGCCAAACCTTGTTGTATCGTCGAACGGAACAAAGTTACGGACTTTGAAGCCGACCCGGCCTTTCAGCACCGCCGTCAAGTATCGTAGGCCCATGATCAGTCGATCAACGTCTCTCTTTTCTCTCAGAGCGTCGCTACCTAACTCCCTCAACCAGGACTTCGCTGTTCCTGGGTCCGTGGAGAACGACAAATATGTGGGGCCTACTTGATACACCACTCCTGTCATTCTGCCCGAAACGCTCACGGATCGGGTAGTCGACTCCACTGGTGACCAGTCCTGACTATTTTCTGGCATGGAACAGTGCCAAAACCACTCCAAGTCTAAAGGACGGCCCTTGGTCGAGTCTCTTAGACCTATGAGCAATGATTGAACGTAGCCAATGATACTGGCCACAACTTGGTCCTCCCACGAACACCACGGAATACAGCTGGTCCTGTGTATGTATTCCCACCTCCCAGGATCCTGTCTAGGAAGGCGCCATCCATGGAATTTGGCCATCGAGAACGCTTTTCGTGATATACTGGCTCGTAGTAGGCTCGCAAAATAGACCATGTCCACCGCATGTTTCTGTTGCGTCAAAGTCCTTGCATCTAGTGGCACTGAGGGCGCTCGAAGATGTATCAGATCTGAGTACATATCCAATCGAGACTGTGAGTAGTTCGCAGCAATGACATCGGCAATGTGGTCCTCTGCAATCCCGATCAAAGCATACACCTTGTCGGCCCAGTTTGAGCAGAAACAATCGTTGAAGCTTTCCAAAAGCGAAGTGAAGGTGTTCTGGTTCGTGTCTACGGGATGGCGAATATCCTCAATGCGCAGGACTCTTCGAGTAATGTGCGTAGGGACCCAGGCCTCATTCTGCGCTTCGAAGAGCCTGACCAAATGGATCCAAATGTCCCAAGGTATAGCCTCACTCTTGGACTTGTACCAGCTAGGTACATGGTACAATACGTATATGTCACTTGCCATGCGGAGCTCTTGGATGATCCAGCAACGTTTCCAATACTCCGCATTCATCAAGGAAAATATCCATGTTGCAGTTCCCGGCCATTCTTCCTCGGCTTCACGAAGTGTTTTCGACACATCCCACTTCCAGGATTTCGCCAGCCCTGTCCACCGTGGTTCGAAATGATCGCCCAGCCAAAGATATACTGCCTGTGCTCGTTCGTATATCGATGGCATGACAGCGATTTGTGAAGCCTTTTCGTCCGGGTCATCTTGGTTAATGCAGATCGCATCCACCCAAACAAGTATGTCTCCATACAACATCCGATCGCGAATGCTGCGAAGAGCACCCCATAGATGGTCGCTGACAACATGGTGTTTTCCGTTAATGAGTATCGATTGCTTGTGTGGGCCAGCATCCCACGTGTATGATAGAGCAGTATACGAAGGCCACGACGAGAATGACGCTTCCTCCAAAGTAAGCTCTATCCTGCCTGTGGCGTGGCGCATTCGCAGAAGACGAATAGATGACTTCGGATCGGCTAGCCTAGCATAATCCCTCTGTGACCATGGATACTCATACCACGTAGCTGATGGCAGCGTACCTGTTGGCAGCAACTGAAGATCAAAGAGCATACAGGTGATTCCCCCAATATATACAACCAAGGCTGCCCTCACGGAAAAGCCCTCCAGGGTCAAGCGCGAAAGACCGAGAAGCATACAGGTGATTATAGTGGCCAACAACAAGCTCATGAGCCACATAGTGCACGTAGTACGGTGGAAGGCTGGACGTGCGAGTCGGATGATCGCGATTGCGACAGACAAAGACGCCAGCGGGCGGACAGTGAGGAGGCAGATAGCGGGCTAACGCGACCGTGAGATAATTGATCAAATCAAACGATAGTTGCGACATTCGAAGCAAGTGTTGCGCGAGGGCAAAGTTCAGCTGCGATGTTCCGCCTGCTTACCTAGGTGTGCATGCGCTGACATCCAGCGTTTGCATAGGACCAATAGTTAGGTGCAACATATCAGGATTGCGCTTCCAATCACCATGACCAGGCAGTTGAGGCGCTCAGCCTCGTAGGCTCCAGCGCGCGGTCCCGGTTTTGCCATGGCCAATCTCAATACGCGTTCTGAGCGCGTCCCGCGACATGTGACGTCAGACGATCATCAGGCCTGCAATTGGCATGCGCTTTGCCATCTTAAACGCCAACAAGTAGCTCATAGGAAACTAGAAAGACCGACAGCTTGCTTGCATCGAAGCTATGCAATACGCACTTTCGGAAGGATCTTGATCACCTCCAGGGCTACCTACGTAAGCATGGTGTACGACCCCGCCTTGTACCGCGACAAAGAGCGCTTTCTTGGCATCCTCGTCGCCGATCTCACATCCGCCCAGCTCGATGCAGTCCAGGAACTCTTCGGCATTGGCGCCAACATGTGCTCCCCATATCCTGCAGAGCAACTATTCATCGAAGACAAACGCGACTTGTCAAACCTCTCCCATGCAGACTTGAGGAGAGCCTTCCCCGAAGCAGATCCCTTGCTTGTTATCGACGCTCAAACACCCATCGACGGCGGTATCTGGTATCTCGACGGCTTTGCTGAGCAATTCGACGTCGATAAGGGATTAGCCGAGAACTTGGACACTCTTTATAAGATTCGCATGGATATTCGCGACGTTGTCATCACGCATGTGAACTACAATATCGCCAATACCGATATCCGAAATGATCTAGAAATGGTCGGTGTACCTTATCCCATACCGGAGGATTTTGTTCAGGACAAAATGTTCTGCATGGGTTTCGATCATATCAAGTATCGTTACGTAAACCCGACTTGGGTCACAGCTACACCGGACGAGCTAGAAGAGAGTGCAAATAGCAGAGACTTGGACAACTTCATCCCACGGCCGGGGATCGTCTATCGAATCAAAGAAGATATCGCGAGAGAGGCGGGCTTGAAGAGCGCATGGATGATCGCGAGCGATAGATCCGGGGAAGTGAAATTACCTGATGGCACCAAGATAGCATTTCCCCCAGGGAGCAAGATTGTCCAATCTATGTACGACCCTGATGTAGCGATACCAGTGTACGAGAAACCGGAGGGGAGCTTATGAATACCTCTCAACGAGAAGCGAATTTCTTGATCAGTCATGCCGCTGAGACATCCTTGCTGTCAGCGAAATTGAACAGGTGCCTAATGCATGGAGATAGGACATAAATGCAAGCGGAAGAGCTTCGTTGTTGCGCGAAAGAGGCCGCGCAAGTACTCGTCAACATGCCGTTTCAGCCTAACCCACAACGTACTAGACCGCAGGGTATCCACTCACCGCCGTTGAATTTGAGCCCCGCACGAGCCCGTTCTCATGCCGGAACACAACCTCTACACATCGTCTCGAACAGCTCATCAGAACCACCAGACATGACATCTTTCCGCTTCCTCGACCTCCCCCGCGAGATTCGCGACAAGATATATGGCATCCTGCTATGCACATTCCCGCGTCCCGAGTCTGTTACGCACGGCACAATGCTGTCTAAGAAAGACTTCAGTCCAAGCATCCTACGCGTTAACAAGCAAATCTACGCCGAGAGCTACGATGCTATGATCAAAGGGAACCGGTTCCTGCTCGTATCTTCGACTGGCGGTCTACATTTCGCCTACATGCTCAAGGCCAATTCGGTACCAACACTAGCTTTCGACTTGGACAACGGCACCAAGACGAAGAAGAAGAGCGGCAATAAGGTCTTCAAGCCCATCACCCAACGTTTTCGAGGCTACGCCATGCATGTCACCATAGGGAACAGCAACTCTCGATGGAGGAAGGAGTTGCCACCTTCAGAGCTGTTGGAACCTTGCAACGTTATCATGTTATTTCGAGACGTCGAGCTCCTCTGCGAGGCCATCAAAGGAGGTGACGATCGTCTGGAAGACTACAAGAATCTTGTAACCTTGGATTTCGAACTTGCACCGGTGATCAAGCGTCCACCATACCAGCTCGAAGGCCCAACGGCTTACTTCTCTTCTACCAAAACCCAGGGAGAGCTGTTGGAGCCTTTCCGCCAGAGCTTCCGCGACATGCCACGGGTCACCATCGGTGGTACTGTCGAGGAAGCCCTTGCTAAGTCAGCCAAAGAAGACTTCGCACGCAGCAAATTCCATGATCTGGACGCTGTCATCTCATCATGGACCGAGAGAAAAGCTGAGGGAACACAGCTATTCAAGCAAGGCGACGGTGGCTGCCTGAAACTTTGGGCTGGAATCAGAGACGAGATCGATGAAGCCCACAAGTCAGACATATGGAAGCGTCTGGTCGAGCAAGGCGGCCCTTCATTCGTAGCAAAGGTTGCCGAGCTCTACTACACCACGAATCTCAACATCGTAGCCATCGGACTCAAATGGCTAGAAGAAGGAGACCGGGAGGTCCTGCCCGGCATCCAAAAGTCCTACGGAGAGGTGAAGAGTAGCACCAAGGAGGGATACTGGGGCGTCGAGCACTCATGGAAACCTTCGCCGGCGCAAGAGATGAGGAGCACGTTCCGATACGCCAAATTTTTGAGGCTCTGGGGAGAGTCCAGCTTGGTCCCGTTTGCGCTCGCGACCATCAACATGCTGGCTACTCGTAATCCTGATGATGCCGCGATTCTTGAAGAGCAGCGTAAGATCAAGGCTTGGAAGCGCAGCGTGGGGCCTATTGATGACAGCGCCTTCAACGCTATGATGAGCGGTCTGAACACATAATGCTAGCACAGGTACCGCGTGTCCTGTGGGTGCGTGCGTTAATCACTACAGAGATTTGATGTGAAGGTAGAGATAAACAGCGTGCTCAAGATCTTAGGTGTGGATCAAGGTATCGTGCTTCCGCCAACGTGAGGTAAAGTTTTATTAAGCAGATACTAAGCATATATTAACAGACGAGAAAGCTATTTCCCGTCTGTAGGTGCTTCTCTAGAAGCTTATCTATCGCAGTTACTATATACAGCAGCTACAGTATAGTTACAAATCTTACTAGAATTGCTTATAATATATAAGTTATTAAGCAGAAATCTAAATCTTAAGTAGTAATACTTAAAGCTTAAAGAGCTACTAATTCTAAAAAAGTAAGAACTATTACTAGTACTTTAAAGAATATATAACTATATCTTTTATTTACTTTTAAAAGTATAGTATTAAGTAAGCTAAAGCTTAAAGCTTTAGTACTACTACTTCTAAAGTAGTTAAAGCTTTTAAATCTTTTAGACTAGCTAAAAAGCTATTTTATAAATACTAAATACTTTATAAAAAAATTATAATATAATTATATATACTTATTAGCTTATAACTAATAAAGTAATATATTTAAAGCTTTATAGTTAGAATATATATACTAAAATTTTCTTTAGTAAAAGTATATATTTTCTATTCTTTTTATTTTTATAATAACAATAATAATAATAATTAAAACTTTAAAGATTAAAAATATAAGTAGCTTAAATTTAATACTAAATACTATAATAGTTAAATAATTTATAAGTCTTTTTAGTACTTATAAGAATAAAACTAATCTCTTATTAGTTATATTACTTTACTACCTTACTAATACTTAACTAAATTATTTTCTTATTCTTAATTACTTTTTTCTAAATTATATTACTTTTACTATAAGAAGCTACTATAAGCTACTTTATATCTACTAAAAAAAAAACTATTAGAAAGACTATTTTAAAGGCTATTCTAGTAGCTATAGAATAAGATATAATTTATAATATAATACCTAATATCTTAAGTGCTCTAAGAAGTATTCTAAAATATATAAAGAGCTACTTTATTAATACTATTTAAGCTTTTATTAAAACTTTTATTAAAGCTTTTATTACTATAATTTTATATACGTATTTACTTAGAGTAAGACTATTAATTATTTTTCTTATTAGCTTTACTATTAAGAAACTTCTTATTACTAATATATATAAGTTCTTCTACTAACCTAAGCTTATTATTAATATAGATTAGATTAATATTATTACTATTGCCTTTATATATATAGACTAGTACTAACTATAGAACCTTTCTCTAAGCTTATCTATAATACTATAGTCTTATAAATTAGTACTTTAAAGAAAATTCTTAGTTATTCTAATAAAGAATTAGATAAAAATAAGAAAGTATTTATAAATAGTCTCTTAAGTATTACTATATTTAAGTAGATAAAAGCTATAATAGTTATCTAGAATTATTCTTAAGTATAAGTAAGTAGTTACCTATACTAGTTATAAAGTGTCTAAATAATTAATACAGCGTTATGTTATAGTTAATAGAGAATAAATATAACTAGTTTTATTAGCGTTATACCTATTACTATATATTATCTTAGTTATTTCTAGTTATTTCTAGTTATAGTATAGAGAAAGTTATATAAGTAAGTATAAAATAAGTCTATACTAAAATAACTATATTACTATAGTAATATATACTAAATTAATATTAAAATTATTTAGTAGTTCTAAAAGAGACTAGCTTAAAGTCTTTTAACGTCTTTTAATATCTTTTAATATTATTTTACTATAAAAATAATACTAAATTAGACTTAAGATACTAATAATATATAAGTAGTCTAATATAAAATTATTTATTAGGTAGATAAATAATAAGAGTAATATATATAAATTTTAATATCTTACTTTTACTTTTATCTTTTAAAAGTATCTTTAAAATTAATTAACTATAATTTAGATAGTAAGATAGTTATCTAGTTTTATAAAATATTTATAAACTTATTTTAATAACTTTATTAAGACTAAAATAAGAAATTAGTTTCTTAGTAAACTAATAATTTTATAGTAAGCTAGTTTAAAAAAAATTAAGTCTATTACTAGTATATAAAAAGACGTATTTCTAAAAGAGTTAAAATCTTATATTTAAAGGTGTAGGCGTTAGGTAAACTAAGGCTTAAGTTTTTAGTACTACTACTTTTAGCGTAGTTAAAGCTTTTAAAATTTAAAGTAGTAAGATAACTATTTTATAAATACTAACGTCTATTTATACTATAGTAAAGAGAATTATAATATAATTATATATTTTTAATAGCTTATAACTAACTAAGCTATAGATTATAAAGTAATAAAATACTAAAATCTTAGCTTATAAAATTCTTATTCTTATTCTTATTCTTATTCTTATTCTTATCCTTATTCTTATTCTTATTCTTATTCTTATTCTTATTCTTATTCTTATTCTTATTCTTATTCTTATTCTTATTCTTATTCTTATTTTATAGCTTATAGTAAATTAAAGATCTAAAGACTTATTAAAGATATAATTAGTAGCTTAAATCTAATACTAAAGCTATACTAATATATATACTAGATAAGCTCTTAACTATATCTCTAATTCTTTATACCTCTTTTATAAGTTCTTTTTATATTAGTAAGTTTAAAGCTAATCTTATTTACTATTTATATTATCTTACTTACTAAAGCTTAATTAAGCCTCTTATTATTACTATATTAGTTATTTTTCTCTTAAACGCGCTACTATTACTACTTCTATAAGTCTTCTTAAGATTATAATTCTAGAAGCTATTATAAAGGCTATTATAAACTACTATATTTATACTATACTAGATGCTATTATAAGCGTTTTAAAGAGCTACTTTACTAGTACTTTAGAGCTATATACTAGGCCTATTAATATTTCTATTACTTCTATTTCTAATATTTTTATTTTTATTATCTTTATTATTTTTATTATCTTTATTATTTTTATTATCTCTATTATATATATAGCTAGCGTAAAATCTTTAATTATTTTTTATCTTAGCTTTACTTTTAAGAAGCTTATTAGTAAAATATATAAGCTCTTTAGTAGTTATAGTTTCTTACTTATAAAAGAGAGAAACTAAAAAAACTATTCTATTAAAGACTATTCTATTAATAATTTTACTAATAAGATACTACTAGTTACCTACTATATTATTATCTATAACTAAGTATATAAAGTAAAAGAAATAATAAATCTACTTCTTTTTATAGTTTTATAGAAAGCTATACTTTAGTAAAGAAATACCTTAGCTAAAATACTTAATAAAGGTAATAAAAGCTAAAATAGTAAAAATATAGTATTTATAGATTATCTTATATAGTAAGATACTATTTATTAAATAGTATTTATAATAAACTACTATAACTTCTATTAAGAGCTAGAGAAATAGTTATTATATTATAGTTATTAGAAAAAAGATACTATAAGGTCTAGTAAGTACTAGTATTTCTATTACTACTATATTATATAGTTCTTTTTTTTTTTTTTTTTATTATAGTAGAATATTTATACAGAGTAAAGTAATAAAACGTAGTCTAGTAACTTTATATAGTAATTTTAATAGAAGTATATTTTCTAAATATCTTATATTTACTATAATATAGTAGTAAGTATTAATAAAACTTTTTTAGTAATATTTACTATAAATCTAGTGCGTTTATAATATACTTATAGAGGTAATAGTAATAAAGACCTCTTTAGTATACTTAAAGGTAGGCTTAAAAGTAATAATAAGTAAGCTATAAAGCTATATAGCTATTAGAATATTAAAATATACTATATCTAGAAGTTAATATAGAAATAAGCTTTCTAAAGTAGATACTAATAGTAATAATAAGCTAGCTTATATTAGTAGAAGAGCTAAAAATTAAAAGGTAGTATAATACTATATAGAAGCCTTTCTATTAGCTATAAGACTAAGTAGATAACTATAGTTATAATACTCTTTAAAGAGATTAATACTATAGTTTAGAAAATAGCTACTTTATATAACTTTTTATATAAAAAGCTTTATACTTAAATTCTTCTCTTTACTATAAATATTCTTTTCTAACTCTTTAATACTTCTATCTCTATTCTTTAATATACTTTACTTCTTTTTTAAGAAGTAATATATAGTCTAAATTAACTTCTCTTCTATACTTATAAAGAACGTTCTTATTTTTAAAAATATCTAAATACTTAGTAGTATTATAAAAAATACTAATATAAATAATCTTACTATATTTATAAGTAGTTTAATTAAAGTTAATATTTATATTAGCTACTTTATAATAAGTATTATATAAACTTTAGCTATAAATATAAAGCTTATATATTACTTTAGAAAGTGCTTTAACTTTAATAGTATTAATATTATAAAGTAGATTAATAAGTTAAAAAAAGTAGTAAGCTAATATTTTCTAAGTATATAAGTTCTTATTTATATAGACTTTTTTTCTACTACTTATATAATTACTTTAGAGTAGCTCTTATAACTTTAGGTACTAGACGCTAAACTTATAGCTAGTATAAATAAAGTACTAGTAATAGTTAATAAGTAAGTATTTATTAATTTTATAGTAGATAGTAGATTTAATAGCTAGAAGTAAGTAGTACTTTAACTAATTTAGAAGGCGCTAAATATATAAAAAGTAAAGTATTAGACTATAAAAATAGTTATATAATATAATAGCTAATATAGCTAGGCTTATAAGTAATTATATATAAAATATAAGTTACTAGTATTTATATAAGCTATATAGGTGTCTTAGATTAGTTTAGAGACTTTATACTAGTATTAGACTTACTATAGCTTACTAGTTTTCTTTTTAGTATTAGTAGTTACGTAAAGCGCGCTTTAATACTACTAGTTAATAATCTAGATAGCTATTAGTATTATATTATAAATATAAAGTAGTTAGTATATTATAATTATGTATATAGTAAATATTATATTAGTATAAGTAGTATAAGTGTAAGTATTATAAGTTATAAATCTAGGCTTACGTTAGAGATTTTTTAAGTTTAAATTTAAAGTCTACTATAGTAATGTATTATTACGTAATTACGTAATTACGTAATCTTAGAAATAGTATACTATAGACTCTATCTCTTAGGCCTAAAGAGGTTATATAGTTCTTAACTACTACGTAAACTTAGAAGTATATAAATATATATAGTTATAGTTTATATAAGTATTAGTGCTAATAGTAATATATACTAAATATCTAAAAATCTTAAAATCTTCTAGCTATTCTAAGATAATAGCTAGGCGTCTTTTAATATTTTTTTACTAAATAGAGTCTGTAAAATTTAGTATAAGCTACTAATAAGAAATTAGTATAAATATTAAGTACTATAAAAACTAGCTATCTTTATTCTATTTTTACTATTTAGATATACTATATTAATCTACTAGTAGTTATTACTATTAGTTTCTAATTTTTATTACTAAACGTAATTACGATTATATTAAGTAATTACTAGAATATAGTAATACTAAGAAATAAATTTTTGTAAACTTCTTTTAAGTAATTTTTTAAATATTATTATAGAAAGTAATAATTTACTTTAAAGTTAAATTTTACTATTTTATATTATAAAAATAGACTTTAAGAAAGTAAAGTTATAAAGTTACTACTAGTTTTTAGATATATAAAGAAAGGTAAATAGTAAGAGCTATTACTATATTTAGATTAATAAAATAGCTTTAACTATTCTACTTAAAAACTCTTAAGTAGTAAAAGAACTTAATTATATTAGTATTTTTTTCTATAATAATAAGAGTAGTAAAAATCTTTTTATATTAATAAAGTTTATCTTAGAAATAAGAGAGAAAGTATAAGCTTTAACAACTTTAGTAGAAGTAGTAGTAAGATAGCTTTTTAAAAATAGAAAATATATATTAGAGTACTTAGAATATTAAATATTTTATTTAAAATAATACTTTAACTATAGCTATTAATATAGTTATTCTTTTATTAAATCTTAATTACTAGATACTAGATATAATATAGTAATTGAACTAAAGAATAGTTATTAATAAAGTAAGTAAAAGATTAAATTATAAAAGTAATAGTTAAATAGTAAAGTAAAATTATACATAGATAATATATTTTAATATATAATATACAAAGATAACTAGTAGATAATCTTAAATAAAAGTATAGTTTTTAGTATTAGGTTAAAGCAATTAATAAATTAATATTCTTATAAATATTAAGACTAGTAGCTTTAAGAATAAATATATAGTACGTTTAGTAGAAGTTTAATTTATAAATTATAACTATAAAGCTTAAAGATATCTAACTTTGTTAGCTTTAAGCTAATAAGCGTATAAATTTATATTATAGTTCTTTATAATAATATTTCTAAAAAATAAAAGTATAAATTAAAGTATTTACTCTAGTTTAAAAGATAGTATTCTAATAAAATAACTATATACTTAAGACGTTAGAGTATAGAACTCTATTAGAAAGAATTAATTGCAACACTTTTATAGAATATAACGTATTAGAATACCTACTTACTTACTATATAATTTAAAATACTTTAAATACTTAAGTTAGAGTAGTACTAAGGCTATTAGTCTTAGTCTAACACTAGAATTCTAAAATTAAGTAGAATATTATACTATATCTTCTTTAGTATTCTAGTATTAGTTAACACTATTCTTTAGAATAGGCTTTAAAATAATAAGTATTACTACTTTAAAATAATATTTCGATCTAATTATACTTATTTAGAGTTTCTTATAAAATGTTAATAATTTATTCTAAAGAAAATATTTTCTACTCTTACTAATAGTAATAGATATAATAAAACTAAGATAGAAAGTAAGTCTATTTAACTTAAGACTATATATTAAGCTAAAAGAATTTAGTAGAACTAATCTAAGATAATATATATCTTCTAATACGTATACCTAATAATAAGAATCTTACTACTTATAACTTAGATTCTTAATAGTAATAATATAGAGAATTGTTTTTTAAGACTTTAAAGAAAGATTATAAAGATTAATATCTAGAATCTTATATAGAAAGTAAATAATACTATAGTATTAGAATTTAATTATATTTAATTTTAATAAGAGATTAATCTTTTTATATAAATTTTTAGTATATAAAATATATTAATATTAGAAGAAATACTTTACTAGTAATATATATATATTTAATATTAGAAATAATCTTTATAATTTTATTTTAATATAAAAACAATAATATTAAGACTCTCTATTAATATAAGTTTTAACTGTCTATATTTTAAAAATATAGAAATTATATTAGTATTACGAAAAATTGCTTTAAATACTACTAATACTATACTAGAAATAGATTTTTAGTTTATCTAGTATACTATAGTATAGAAATGTCTCTAAAGTATAAGAATATAATATAATTATTATAGATTTTATTCTAGTTTAAGAAGAACATTCTTCTAATAAACAGATCTATAATTATTAATTAGATAAAATAGAGATATATATCTTGTTATTATTACTATAGAGAGTAAAACTTAAAAGATTAGATTAAATAATTAGTAGATAATCTTATTCTTAAGATATCTTAACTTTAAAAATTTAGTGTAATATATTTAATTTTATATAAGTAAAATTCTTATTACTTAGTAATCTTAGAAAAGAATAGAATTTATAAAAGATACTAAAAAAGAAAGTTTTATTATAATTATAAGTTTATAGAGATAAGACAAATTTTATAGCAAAGTTACTAGAAATATATAAATATAATATAAGTAATATAAGTATTCTTAAGATTTATTACTCTACTTATAGAGCTATATAAAATTAACTTATACTAAATAAAAGTAGAGACTATAATTAGTAAACTAGAAGTATTTATTTAATTAAGTATTATATATAATTAATATAAGTATTATAGTAATTATAGAGGTTAGTGTTTTAAGTAAACTACTATAGTAAGTTAATATAATATATTACGTTAGCTTACTAGTATAGCTAGCGTCTATACCTTAGTAAGAATTACTTAAACTCTAGATAATTATATATACTATAAAGTGTAACGTTATAATATATATATAATACTCTAGATAGAAGTAAAATAATTAGATAGAAGTAAAATAGCGTGTCTATAGTATAAAGTATAATATAATTACTTATAAAGTAAGTAATTATAGCTAATTAGAGCCTAGTAATACTAGATAGTATAGACTCTAAGACCTACGTAACTTATAAGCTCTACTAAAATCTAGATAACACTTTCTAGTGTTAGCTAGTAAGTAGAGTGTTTTAAGTCTAGAATAGGCTTACTTTAGATTTTATATAAGTATTTCTCTAGTAGTAGACTTACTAGATTATTTTATAAAACTATATACTAATATTAATACTAATAGCTATAGATCTAGATAGTATTACTAATATAGTATTACTTTATTAAATATACTAGTATAGAAATAAAGTTATAATATAGTTAAGAAATATAGTATATAATTATAATATAAGTATACTATAAGAAGCTAACTCTAAGAGTAGGTAGAAGAAAATATTAGATAAATATAATAGTCTTAGAAAGAAAAGCTTTCTAAGTAGCTATATACTTTAGAAGAGTTTTCTAAGATTTACTAAAACTAAACTAGATTTCTAAAGTTTCTAACTAAAAACCTTTTTAGATATAGCTTATTATAATAGCTTTTTCTTTCTTTAAAGCTATAATTATATAGTTATAAAGCTTATAGTTATATAATTTTCTAAGTAAAAATACTATAAAAAATTTTATCTAAGTACTATATACTAGCGCCTTAGCTAGTAAAAATTAAGTAAGCTATACTATAATAGTAATAAATTAATTAAAACTACTTTTTATTAATATTACGTAAAAGATTAGTAATATTACTTAGAATACTTTTTACTTTAAGTTTTTATACTTTACTATCTTTATTTCTTTTTTTTACTTACTTTACTTACGCTATAGCTTCTACTAAAGTTAATATTTTTCTTACTTCTAGTACTTATAGTTAGTAATACACTACTAGTAAGATAAGTAACATCTTTCTTAGCTAATTAGTAAGTTTTTCTATTTTTATTTAATTTTTAATAAGCTTTACTAACTTAAATAAACGCTTACTAAGTAGCTTAAGTATTAGTACTCTAAGTTTTTTATTAATAAGCTAAAGCTACTTTATTCTAAGAGCAGTTTTAAAAATATTAGTAAATAGCTTATAGTCTCTAAAGTCTACTTCTACTATATTTTTCTCTTTATTATAAAGTATAAAAAAAATATTATATCTTAAATAAGCTTAATACTAAGACTTATAACTAGTATAAAAGAATACATATTTAATATACTACTATACTATAAGCTTTCTTTTCTTTTACTTTTTTAAATTATTACTAACTTTTTAAAATATCTTTAGAGTTTAGAAATACTATTAGTTAGTTTTATTAGCTTATTTATACTAAGTCTCTATTTTTATACTTCTAACTCTAGGTAATATAAAATATACTTTTATCTTTTCTCTAAAAATTTTTAAAAAAGCTATTTAAGAGTTCTAAGTAAAGCTATATTAATAAGCTATTTGTAGTTATAACTAAGAGTCTTTTTTCTAAGCTTATTTCTATTATAAATTTTATTAAAACTTTATCTAAAAGTAATATATAGCTTATATTATTCTTAGTAAGTTCTTTATTTTATTTTTTAACTTCTTCTACAAACTTCTATATAGCTTCTTTTCTTTAAGTTCTTAGCTAATATATTTAGTATCTAGCTCTACGTAATTACTTTATACTTTATTTTTTATACTAAGTTTCTTTAAGGTATTATTTATACTTTTAAGTGTATTATAATAATAATACTTAGTTATTATTTATATAAGCTTAAGAATTTTAAAAATAAGTACTATAACTACTTTATATTTATTAATACTCTAGCTTAAAAAGAGTTTTATACTACTTCTAAAAGGTATTATACTTTAAAAAAGAAAAGTAATAAAGCTTAGAAGAGTACTACTTATATAGCACGTAATAAGAATAAAAGCTTTACTTTATTTATATAAAGGTTAAATAATCTTAAGTCTAGTAATTAAATTAATATTAGTATTAGTATTTGTAGTTTAGTTTCTCTATTAGGTTTAGGTTTTATATTAGTTATTTTACTATAGTTTTATATTTTATTAAAGTTTTACTTTATTATAATACTCTTTACTTTTAGATTATAAATAAGTTTTTACTTCTTTTATATCTTTATACTGTTACCTTTATAATATTTATTTTTTCTAGTACTTTCTTTTTCTTACTAAGAATAAATACTTTTTTACTTTTACTAATAATAGTTTCTAGCTATACTACTTTTAGTAGCGTAGTTTTTAAGAGTTTCTCTTTCTAAAATTTACTAAAAAAGACTTTTCTATTTTTTTAGTATATACTAAGATAGCTTTCTAATTTATTAGAGTAGCTATTTTACTTATAGCTATACTTAGTTTTTATAAAAGTTTATAGTATTTAGTCTATCTTATAATATATTTTAGCTTTATCTTATCTTTTACTTTTTTTTATCTTTTACTAATAATTTTATTAATATAGTATTTAGCTTATAGTTTTTTATTTACTACTTTTATTAGTAGTTTTAGCTATAAGTTATCTACTACCTAATTAAGTAGTAGATTCTATAAGTTATATTTTAAGTAGTTAATATAGAAGATAGAGTATACTTAAAATAGTATATTAAGCTTTATATTAAATACTAAAATTACTTTTATTACTTTATACTAAAGCGTCTATTTATAAAATTAAGCTTATATTAGAGCTATACTTTATCTTTAATATATAGCTTTAGAGCTTCTTATTAGTAATAGTTAGCTAATATTTTTTATTCTTACTACGCTTTAGCTATCTAGACTTAGATATACTTAAGTATCTTTTTAAAGTTTTTAGCTATAGTAACTATTAAGGCTTTAGAAGCTAGTATACTAAAAGCTAGCTAATTAAAGTTTTTTTTCTAAATAAAGTCTTTATTATACTTATATTATTAAAAAAAAAGGCTTAAACTTATAAAAGCTATATTTCTTTTCTTAATTACTATTTAGGTAATTAGATATAGTCTTATCTAGTTATTCTAGTTCTAGTTAATATATACTTTAAGGTAAGTTTTAATAGTACTATTTATTTATTTTATTAAACTTTTAGTTTATAAGTAGTAAACTATTAAAATTTTATACTTAATCTAGTTTTATATATATTATTTTTTAGAATCTACTAATAAACTATCTTTTTCTATTAAAGACTATTATACTTTAACGCTAGTAGTAAGTAACTACTTTTTTAATATATACGTAAAAAATATTTTTTATACTAATATCTTTAAGAAGAATAAGAATAATATCTTAACTTAAATAGTTAGTAATAACTATAAAATTAGTATAGCTATTACTTTTAGATAGACTTATAATAAAGTTTATAAACACTTTCTTCTAAATTATATTAAGAAGTAGTAGTAAGTAAAAAAAGTTTTATCTTATTCTTCTTAAAAGCTCTATATAACTAGATAAGAAATAATTCTAGATATATATTTATATATTTAAGAATATATTTAGCTAAAAGTACTTATATATAAGTATAGAATATATAATCTCTTTACTAGAATAACTACTTACTAAAGACTTATAAACTTCTATAATAAGCTTTATATAAAGAAAAGAGTTTTTAAGTACTTATTTTTATCTTAAAACTAGAGAAACTTTCTTTTATTTCTTAAGTATCTTACTAAGAAAACTTTTAAGTTAAGATTTAGTAGAAACTTATATTAGCTACTTATTATAGCTTTATATACTATATAGTAGATTTTATTCTTTTATATAGCTATTCTTTATTATAGTAGAATATTAATATAGAGTAAGGTAATAAAACGTAGTCTAGTAACTCTATATAGTAATCTTAATATAAGTATATTTTTTTAGTACTTTATATTTACTATAATATAGTAGTAAGTATTATTAATAATACTCTCTCTATAACGTTTACTATAAATCTAGAATATTAATAATATACTTATAAAGGTAATAGTAATAGAGAACTATCTAGTATACTTAAAGATAAACTTAGAGGTACTAAAGATAAGCTATAAAGCTATAAAGTTATTAAAATTCTAAAAATATATATTTAGCTAAGCTTTTAGAACTAGATAAAAGCTAATAGTAATTATAAGTAGCTCTTATTAGTAGAAGAGCTAGAATTTAGAAAGTAGTATAATATTAACTAAAAGCCTCTTTATTAGCTATAAAAGTAAATAAATAACTATAGTTAGTATAGAAGTAAATATCTTTATAGAGGTTAATACTATAGTTTAGAAAATAGTTACTTTATATAGTATTTATATAAAAGCTTATATACTTAAATAATACTTCTTTTTACTATAAATTTTCTTTTCTAACTTCTTAATACTTCTATCTTTATTCTCTAATATACTCTACTTCTTTTTTAATAAGTAATAGTTAGTCTAAATTAACTTCTTTTTTATACTTATAAAGAATATTCTTATCTTTAAGAATACTTAGACGCTTAGTAGTATTATAAAAAACGCTAATCTAAATAACCTTACTATATTAATAAGTAGGTTAATTAATATTAATATTTATACTAGCTACTTTTTAATAAGTATTATATAAGCTTTAGCTATAAATATAAAGCTTATATAGCGCTTTAGAGAGCGCTTTTACTTTAATAGTATTAATATTATAAAGTAGATTAATAAGTTAAGACTAGAAGTAAGCTTATATTTTCTAGGTATATAAGTTTTTATTTATATAATTTTTTCTTTTACTACTTATATAATTACTTTAAAATAGCTTTTATAACTCTAAATACTAAATACTAAACTTATAGCTAGTATAAATAAAGTACTAGTAATATTTAATAAGTAGGTATTTATTAATATTATAGTAGATAGTAGATTTAATAGCTAAAAGTAGATAGTACTTTAACTAATTTAGAAGGCGCTATATATTTAAAAAGTAAGATATTAGACTATAAAAATAGTTATATAATATAGTAGCTAATATAGCTAGAGCTTATAAATAATTATATATAAAATATAAGTTACTAGTAATTATATAGATTTTATATAAGTATCTTAGATTATCTTAGAAGCTTTATACTAGCGTTAGACTTACTATAGCTTACTAAGTTTTCTTTTAGTATTAGTAGTTACGTAAAATATACTTTAATACTACTAGTTAATAATCTAAATAGCTATTAGTATTATATTATAAATATAAAGTAGTTAGTATATTATAATTAAATATATAGTAAATATTATAATAGTATAAATAGTATAAGTATAGATATTATAAGTTATAAATCTAGGCTTATATTAAAGATCTTTTAAGTTTAAATTTAGAGTCTAACGCGTTATTACGTAATTATATAATTACGTAATCTTAGAAATAGTATACTATAGGCCTTGTCTCTTAGGCCTAGAGAGAAATAGCTATTCTTTATTTTTGCCTTAATAAAGTGTTTTTTTTTTTTACTACTATATTTTCTTTTTTCTTATTATCTCTAGTTAAGGCTAGATAAATTATAATTAGCTATAGTATTTTTTTTTTTTACTATCTCTAGTAAAAACTAAATAAATTATAGCTAGATATAGTAGTCTCTTAGTTTTAAGTAGTCTTTTCTTAGTATTTATAATGTTATTTATATATAAACAAAAGTTTACTTCTTATTAACTATATTTTTATTTTAACTACTATATTTTACTAAACTAGTTATATTTAAGTTATAGTAATAGTAACCTTTTTAGAAAAGAACTACTATTATTTACCTACGCGCTTTATAGCTACTTATTTAGATTTAAGTTATTTAAGTTTAGTAGTAGCTAACTATATTAGCTCTTTAGCTTAAATATAGCTAGCTCTAGTAGTAGCTAACTATATTAGCGCTTTAGCTTAGAGATAGCTAGCTCTAGTAGTAGCTAACTATATTAGCTTTTTAGTATTAAGATAAATATATAAGCTACTAGGTATTATTAAGAAGGTGTCTAAGTCTAGTATAGCTCTCTACTAGTATTAAAAAGGTTATAAAATAAAAGTAAATGTAATATATTCTTAGCTTAGAGAAGCTTAGACTAAGCCTTATAGCTTAGCACTTAAAAATTATCTAGTAAAGTAGCTTTTCTTAAAGAAATTAGGTAATAATAATTACTCTACGTATAACTATAGAAATTATAATATAATAACTATAGCTTATTAGTTATAATAATAAAGTAACTAAGTATTATAAAGCCTTATAATAATATAAATTCTTATATAAAGAATATTTATTACGCAGCCTTTCTACTACTACTTCTTTCTCTACTACTACTACTATCTCTACTAGTATCTTTAGCTTTATACCTTTTCTTCTTATTAAGATCTAGAACTTCTTTCTTAATATATATAATATCTATACTTTATAAAGAGTAGTATATTAAGCTACTTTCTAGTTAACTTTCTATATTATCTAACTTAGCTACTACTTTACTAGTATCTTTTTTAAAGCCTACGCTAGTAAGAACTAGCGTAAGTAATAACGTTAATAAAGCTATATATAAGGCTACTTCTTAAGTTCTTTAGCTTATCTACGTAGCTAATATAGATCTCTACTATTAAGCTCTTTACTATAGTATATATAGTATTTAGAAAGTCTTTATAGGTAAGAAACTATACGCTTATATAAATAGTATAGACGCTATATAAGCTTTACGCCTTACATTTAATATTCTAAATATTAAGCTTAGTATTAATATTTAATACTAAGTAGATACTATTAAAGCAGCTATATTAAAGAAGAATAAAGATATAGATAAGAACTTTAAGAAAGTTTTATAGAGAAGTTCTAGTTAAGCGTAGATAGTAGTAGTTATTAGAGCTATCTATAAAATTAATATTTAATAAAGAATTAATTAGGTTATAGCGTTAGAGAGGTAGAACTAGAAATAGAATTTAATTATAAGTGTTAGAGTTGTTAGTTATATTTAGTTTAAGTACCTTAATTAGTAATAGAGAACAAATGTTATTGTTCTAAGAGCGTAGTAACAAAGTAGACAAATCTAAGCTTTTTAGCTTAGAAATAGCTAGCTCTAGTAGTAGCTAACTATACTAATTCTTTTTAGTTTTAGAAGTAGAGGTAAGTTTCTTTTTATTATTTTAGTTAAATTCTATTCTAAGAAGAATTATATTAAACTTTTAAGTATTAAAGTATTATAGTACTTTTATTTCTACCTACTTCTTATTTAGTAATATATCTTTAGTAAAATTAATAGACAAAAGTAGTTAAACTTACTTTAATACTTTTCTTTTATCTACTATACTAGCTAGCGTATTTTTATTCTTTCTTAATAGAGTATCTACTTTACTATTAGTAACTCTAGAGTAGTACTTAAAAATAAAATTAGATTAACTTAAAACTTTTACTTAATAGATATATCTTTTTATTAAAAGTTTTATCTTATAAAAATACTATAAACCTTCTAGCTTTTTTTAGCTCTTTATTTAAGTACTTTAGATACTTTATTACTACTTTAAACCTTTTATTATATATAGTATAGTTAGACTTTATAGTACTATATTTTATAAAAAAGTATTCTACTACTTAAAGTATACTATTAGTATAGTATTATAATAGTATACCTTCTACTATAAACTTAGAAGTATTATAGTTAAGTACTATCTCTAGATTCTTATAAAAGTTTACTAGTACTAAGTTAATAATAAATAAAGCTATTTACTTTTTTAATAATTATTACTATCTTAGCTTTTAATAAAAAATACTTTCTTTCTTTATAAGCTATATAAGTAGTGCTATAGTTAAGAAGACGTTTTTAATAACTTTTAGTAGAAGTTAGTAAAGCTTATAAAGCTCTAAATATCTTTTATTAATATAAGTAGTACTTAATTTTTAATATCTTTAACTTTCTCTAAGTCTATACTAATTATCTTACCTACTCTAATATTAAATTTAAAGTACTTAGTTTTTTTATACTAAACTTACTTTAATCTATATCTAAGTATAAGCTAGTAAAACTTATTTTCTAAACTATAATTTTAATTTTATTCTTATAATTCTTTCTTAAGCTATAGAACTATATAAGTATATTATATAAGTACGTAGAGTACTAGTTATATAAGTACTCTTATAATATATAGTTAATATATCTTTAGAAAGTACTAGATATATTTATAAGTTTAAAAAGTATTACTAACTACTTCTATAACTTAAACTCTTAATAAAAAACTATTTTTTACTTACTACTCTTTACTATATAATTTTAATAGAAAGTCTAGATAATATCTACTTTTATAAACTATTTAGCTTCTAAAATTTAGAATTATAATTTATAGATTTAAAGAAGTAGATATTAGTTTTTTTTTACTATAATATTAAGCGCGCAATAATCTATATAAAAGTATAGGCCTTTTTCTAGCTTTTTATACATAATATAGAAGTAGTAGTACTAAATTAACTTAGTTTAATAAATTGTTAGTCTAAGTATATAGTTAACTTCTTTCTTTAAATAAAATCTTTTCTTATATTTATATTATAAAGTAGACTCTAAGAGATTTTTACTATCTCTTTATTCTTTTCTATAAGCTTAATTATATAATTAATAAAAAGCTTATATAGAAGTATTAACTTATATACTTTCTTTTTTATAAATATATAGTACTCTAATTCTAAGTTATTAGATAGCTTATCTTTAAAGTTTCTTTTTAGTTTTCTATTTAAAGTATTTTTTATATTAGCTAATAAAGCTATTTATATTTCTACTACTTTATATTTCTTAGATCTTTATATTTATACTATAAAGATACTAGTAGAGATAAAGAAAGAAATATTATATAGCTTCTTTCTCTTTTTACTATACACTTAGGTACTACTTAAGTGTATAAAAAATAACTTCTTAGTTAGCGCTAAGACTATATTATTCTAGTTTATCTAGAAATAGCAAAGAATAATATTTAATTTATTCTTACTTTGAATTATCTATAGCTAGGTATTCTTTTAATATCTATTAATATTTATAAACACTTATACTATATTTTAGTAAAGTGTTAATATAGAGTTAAGTAATAAAACGTAGTTAGTAACACTATATAGTAATCTTATTATAGGTAGATTTTCTAAATACCTTATACTTACTATATATAACTTTAGAATTTAATTAAACTCTTTTTTTAACATTTACTATAGATATAGTACTTTAATAATAATAATAATAATAATATACTTATAAAGAGTAAATACTTATACTACATAAGTTATCTATTCTACTTTATCTCTAATTTTAATTATAGAATACTAAAAAACTTCTATATATATTAGATTAGCTTAATTTAAAAACTTAGTAAAAACTATTCTAAATATAAAATAACTAGTATTAATTATAGTATAAGTAACTTTAGTAAATTTAATTAGTAAGTTTATTATTATAAGAGTTTTATTAAGCAATTTCTTAAAAATTCTACTAGTTCTTCTAATTTTTCTTACTTTTTATTCTTCTACTTATAACTTTAGATAGAAAAGTTTAGTTTTCTAAATAAAAAACTTTCTTATTACTACTATTCTTCTCTACTTTAGCGCGTAAAGCGCTTACTATCTTAATATAAGTAAAGCTAAAAAGGTTTATAGCTAGTAGTATAAAGTACTATATAAAAGAGTATCTATTCTTACTATAGTATATATATAAACGCTTTCTTCTTTAATATTTCTATTTTTTATTAGTTACCTACTTTTTATATAACTTATTTAGAAGGTTTTCTTTAAGCTTTTCTATATATACTCTAGTAAGTTTCTAGTTTATAGAATTACTTCTACTTATTAATTATTAAGACTAAAGTTTATTAAAGTTTTATTTAAACTTTATATAATACTAGTTATTTTTAATAATTCTTATATAGTTTATTAGTTATAAAATAGTCTAGTTAATTAAAATAACTATAAGTATTATAAGCTATCTATAGTCTAGTCTTAAGATTATTAAGTACTGAGTTTTTAAATACTTATTATAGAATTCTTCTATATTAAAGGCTAGCTTTATAAAAGCTATATTAAGTTAATATAAGCGCGCTTAAATACTCTACTTTAATATTATTAGCTTTCTTTAAAATTTCTCTTTTTAATATATTATCTAAGAATTATTAATTTAAGAACTTCTTAAAAGTGTTTATATTATAGAGTCTTAAAGTAACTTATTTTTAATAATACTTACTACTCTATTTATAAACTAAGAAAAGATATATTCTAGTTAGCTTTTTAGCTTTTTTTTATTATATTATAGCTAATTTACTATCTAGAGCTTACATTATTAGTAATTACTATAGTTACTAGTAATAAGTTAAAAGTCTAGAATCTAAATTAATTATAATAGGTTAAATTAGGTATTTTATAGCTAAAGAAGTTTAGCTTTTACTTATTTAGCTTTTGCTATATATACGTTAGTTAGAATAAAAAGAGAAGAGAAAGTAAAAGTATTTTAAAAAAAAAATTATATATATACTATATATTAGCTTTAAGTTATATAATTTTATAATAAAGAAAGTTTAGTATCTTTTAAATAATAATTAGTTTTATAAATAGTTCTAGAAAAATAGTATTATTTTTCTAGAAACTAATTAGCTTTAAATATATCTAAAAAAGTATAAACTAATATTTAATTAGTTTATAGCTTTAGTATATTCTTAACTAGCTAGACTTTAGTCTACTTTTTCTTAGTATCTATTCTTAACTCTAGTATAAATTAGAGTACCTAAGTAATTTAGTCTTAGCTATAGCTCTACTTTATAAAAGTAATAGTATACTAAGCTAAGCTCTTTACTAAAGTATATAAAAGTATATTTATAGTAAGAGAGTTTTTATAAACTTTCTTAAAGTATTAATCTATTCTAATTTTAAAATACTAACTCTAAGAGTAAATACTATAAGATATTAAATTAATTTAATAGCGTTAAAAAGAAAAAATTTCTAAGTAGCTATATACTTTAGAAGAGATTTCTAAGCTTAGCTAAAACTAGACTAGATTTCTAAAGTTTCTAACTAAGAACCTTTCTAGGCGTAGCCTATTATATATACTTTCTAAATACCTTATTATATACTATATAGTAGTATATATTCTTTTTAAAGTTTTAGAAATTAAACCTAAGCTATAAACTTTAATACTTTTAAGTTTAATGTACTAGAAAAGAAAGATAGAAAAGTTTATATTCTAAATACTTTATACTAGAGACGTAGAAGTACTTAGAAGAGCTTCTAGTAGTTATATATATTTTTTATTACTTGTTAAAAGCTCTATATAAAAGTAGAGAGTAGAGAAAGCTATAATTATAGAGAAATATCTATAAATATCTAAGAACCTTACTAATATTTAATAAATCTAGAATTAAAGCTTATAATAGTTCTATTAATAAAAACTATATAATAAGTAGTAAGAGTATTATTAGTATAAGTTTAATAGGTTAGAAATTAAGAATTATACTATAAATGTTTTAAGTTAGCTAATATAGATAACACTATAGTATTATTATATAGTATTAATATAGAGTATAGTAAGAATCTATATTTAGTAACTCTATATAGTAATCTTATTATAATTATATCTTTTAAATCTTTATACTAACTATATATAGCTATAATAATAAATAAAACTCTTTTTGTAATACTTACTATATATATAGTACTTTAATAATGTAAACAATGTAAATAATAATATACTTATAAAGAGTAATAGTAATAGAGACTTTTATTAAAGTTAAAGAGTAGTTATGTTTATATAATCTTAGATACGTAATTACTTAGGTCTTAGGTATATAGCTAGAAATTTTATTCTAACTTTCTTTAGTAGTATAATAATTATAATATACTTAAATATCTCTAATTATTAATTATCTCTAGCTCTAATAGTGTTAAGCCTAGCTACTTAATTATAGAACTAATTTCTACTACGTATTAAAGCTTACTAGAAGAGAGAGACTAATTAATCTTATTCTACTCTACTATTTTTATAACTTTATAATTAGAACTTCTTTATAATTATAATTATCTATCTATCTATATTTATATCTATTTTAGCTTAATTCTATATATTAATTAACTTAACTACACTCTTACTTAAGAAATATAAGTAATTAAAATATAGCTATTAAAGCTATAAGTATACTTCTTAAAAAGAAGTCTATATAGAATATTTAGTCTTTACGTCTTAAGTAGTACTATAATAAGAAAAGTATTTAGAAAGAAATTAATTCTAATTTTCTAGATATTAAATATATAGATACTTAAAAGCTTTAGTTTTCTAACTTTCTAGTTCTAAAGCTTATAGCTTTAGTACTACTTTTTATAAAACTAATAGAAAATAAAAAGAAAAAGTATAATAAAGCTACTTATAAGTATAATACTCTTTTATAAGATTATAACTATATAACTAAGAATAGTACTATACTTATAGCTTACTAGAGCTAAAATTCTAAGTAGTAGCTAAGAAAGTTTAAAGAAATTAATAATAGTAAAAACTAGATTGTATATACTATTACATTTAAGTACTTATTACTTATAACTATAAGTAATAATAATAAAATAGTCTAGTCTTTTCTAAAGACTTTTAAGACTATACTTATATTTACTAATTAAACTATATAGTATATAGTTTATATAAATTATTATACTTATTTTTAAAAAACTTAAGAAGCTTTTACTAAAGAGTAGTTTACTAACTAGTTAATACTTTACTAATAGGTAAAAACTTTTAAGCTTTTAGATATTAAAAGGTCTTTTATAATTACTAACTTCTTTACTATAATTAAAAAGTTTAGCTTTAAGTAAACTTACTAGTAGTAGTATAATTAGTTATTTACTATAGCTTTTAGAAAGAATATATTAAGCCTTAGTAATTCTAGTAAATTATTTAGTATTATTTTTTAATAATATTAATTACTTCTAGAAAGAGTAAAGCTAATATTATTTTTAACACTATTATAAGTTAACTTTCTACTTTTACTAACTTAGGTAAGAAGTAGTTAAACTTACTACTAAAGTTTTACTTTTATAAGAATAATATAAAATATAAATAAAAGCTAATTTAATACTTCTAATAATAAACTATAATTACTAGATTTAGACTATTAGATATTTTACTTATAAAGCTCTCTACTTAAGATAAGTAAAAGATCTAAAAATACTATTATAAGAAGAAATATAGTAGTCTATATAAAAAGATTAAGTAATTAAGCTAGAAGATAGATACTCTAGCTTTTAAGTACTTTAGTAATATACTTTATATAATTATTTATGTTAAGAAGCTAATTACTAAGTTAACACTCTCTATTTTTAGTATAGTCTTTAAGTCTTATACGCTTTTAGATACTATTATTTTAAATAGTAAAGCTATAAAATACTTAGTTTATAATAAAGTTTTAATTAAGTTTAATTTTTTTATTAAAACTACTAGAGACATAGTAGAGATAAGTAGTAAAATTCTTTTAGTAATTAGTATTAGTAGCTATATACTTTATTTTATTCTTAGTACTTCTAAGAAATCTAAATAAGCTAATCTTATACTTACTAGTAATAAGGTTATCTCTAAATTTTATACTAATATTATTTTAGAAAAGCTTTTTAGAAATAGTAGTTTATAGTATATAAGCTATAATTATATAATTAGAATAGATATACTAAAAGTATCTAATATTTTTATAACTTTTAAGTATAGATTTCTACTTTATTAAATGTGCTAGTGCAGAAATATAGGTATAACGCGGTTAAGTAACATAGTATATAATTATAATGCAGGTGTATTTTCTAAACACCTTATTTTATAGTATATAGTAGTATATATTCTTTTAAAAGTTCTAGAAATTAAAACTAAGCTATAAAGTTTAACGCTCTTAAACCTTATACAAAAGTATAAAGGTAAGAAGCTAGAATTTAGCCTAGATTCTATAGAGAATAGAAGTATATAAGTATTCTACACGCTCTATATACCTCTAGAAAGGCATTTAGAAGTTATATATATATCTTATTACTTCTATAACTATAAAGAAACAGCTATAAACGTCTAAGAACTTAAACGCATTTAAAGCTATTTCTAAAACAAAGCTATAAGATAGAAATAAGGCTATAAGGTAGTAAGATAGTAAGAAGTAGTAGTTTATAACCTTAAATTCTATGCGTAACAACTCTAAATTTATTATACAATAGCTATTCTAATAAAAGATCTTATACGTGTAATTACACTAGACTCTTTAGTAGGTAAAAAAGTAAAAATCTCTACTCTCTTATCTTTCTCTCTTCTCTTATCTTTCTTATTTTTATTCTCTATATCTTCTACACTTTCTAAATCTTTCTTTATATCTATCTTTCTAACTATAATACGCTATAATAATATATTAGATAACTTTACAACTCTTTATATCTCTAAGATACGTAAGTACTACGTGCTACTTATAGTACTAGCTATAGTAGCTTATAAATATAAAAGTAGTAAGTTTAACCTTATAGAGTATATATTAGTAGACTAGTAATATAAGATAATTATAGATAAGACTACTACACACACTAGGCTAGTCTATAGATTTAACGTTCTTAATGCTGTATAACGCTGCGTATCTAATACTATATTTAGAATCTCTTAGAATCTATTACTATAATAGTAAGTAGTAGTAGTTCTCTAGAGTATATAGACTTTACTAGTCTATAGTATTCTTATTAGCTAGACCTTATTAAGGCTTTACGCTATAGCTTACTCTTTTAAGTCTAAACTAACTTTATAAAAAATATTATATAATTAGATAAATATAAGGCCTAAATACTATAGGTTTTTACTATAGTAGAGAATCTTCTTAATGTAAAGGCGCTTTAAACTACCTCTATAGCTACACCTGTAGCTTCTATATAGACTAGCAATTAATAATAATAATAATAACTATAAATCTATAATTAGGCTAATAATATAAGTAAGATAGACAATCTAGATAATAGAGTAATACTAATAGCTTATTAATAAGCTTATAGTAGAATGCGTAAATAGCCTAGTAAAGAATTATAGGCGCCTTTAAGGCTGTTCTAACGTATTAGAGCTAACGTATTAGGCTAGAAAGGTGTAGTACTTTTGTCGCACTATAGATATGTTACTACTACTAATTCTAGAATTTTCTTAAGCTTTTAGGCAATTACAACTATAATAGAAGTAGTAGCAGCGCTTACTTTTAAGAGAGACTACATATAATATAGTAGTGCTACTACTAGATATTATCTATATATTATTAGTAGTAATAAATAAGTTAATATAGATTGTAAGTCTTTATTATAAATATATAAGAAAGAAAAGTGCAGATAGGCAGTAAGAGGCGTTTAAGTCTATTAGACTTAGTTTTAATAACTTAAAAGTTTATTTATTTATTATTTGTAACATAGTATAATATTATAAGATATAACGTAGTAGGCTCTGTCTCTAAGGCCTAGAGGGGTTTAAGTATAGATTTAACCTTTTATTTATTAGATATAATACTTCTATTTACTTTTTCTTATTCTATTATTATAAATACTATTATCTAATTAAAAGTTATATAGTTATGCACTAGTAACGCTAATCTTTAGTATTAAAGATTAAACTACTTAGATAAAAGAGCTTTTAAAGCTCTTATTAAAGCTATCTAGAATATAGAAATTATAGATATAAGATATAGTAAATATAATTTCTACTCTTCTACTTATATATCTTAATTATTTTCTATAAACTTTATAAGCTAATACTATAACTTTTCTTTTAAGTATTATAAAATCTATTTAACTTTTCTCTAAGCTATATACTAAATAAATAAGCTTTAATTTTTAAAAAGAATTATTTAAGTAAGCTATATAATTATAATATAAAGAATAAGATACTAGATTTAGTAATATAAGTTAGTATAAGCGTTATAGCTATAGTTAAGCGCTACTAATAGTAGAAGATTATAGAAATCTATCTAAATAATAATACTACTATACTATATTAGAGAGAATACTTAAAATATAAGAAATAAACTAAAAGAAAAAGAATTATAATTATAACGCTTTTACTATATATCTATAAGTCTAATAGCTTAGTAAAAAGAGCTAAATAAAAGCGTATTACTAAGTTAATTAAGATATAAATAAGCGCTAATCTTTTAGCTAAACTCTAGCTAGTAATTATAGATATTATAGCTTAACTCTATATAATAAGTTTATTATAGCTTTATAGCTACTAATTCTCTAATTAGATATTATAGAAGTATTTTAGAAAGTACTTTTAATAGTATTAGCTACCTAAAATTAAGTACTAAGCTACTAATTCTTACTTAAATTAAAGTAAAATCTACACTTATAGCTATTATATATATTT
Source organism: Alternaria infectoria (assembly GCF_024043175.1). Taxonomy (NCBI): domain Eukaryota; kingdom Fungi; phylum Ascomycota; class Dothideomycetes; order Pleosporales; family Pleosporaceae; genus Alternaria; species Alternaria infectoria. Next base: position 1,024,760 of record NW_026250701.1, read on the forward strand.
ACTTAGTAGTAATTATATAGCTAAAAAGTACTATTATAACTTTAAAGTTAAGCCTTATAGCTATATAAAATATCTTATTAGCTATTAAGCTTTTAATATATATTATATATAAGTACTAGTAATTAATTAAGTAATTATAACTTATAGTATAAGCTTTAATAGGTAATAGTTTTATTAACGTAAGTATAAAAAAAAGCTAACTAGGAATTAAGTAATTAAGTAAATTAAAATACTTAAGAATAGTAAGCTTATAGACTTTATAATAAAACTTAATATTTTACTAGTTTATTACATAGTAGGTATAGTAGAGTAACTAACTACAAAGTAAAATCTTAAAGATAATATAAACTATAATTAAGGTTATAAAGTAAGACTATTTATTAAATATAATTAAGACTTTATTAATTTACTAAAGATAGAGTATAAGGCTAGTATTTTATTAGAAATTTCTAATAATTAATAGCTTCTTACTAAGCTTACTACTCTAGAATCTATGTCTAAGCTAGAAGTTTTAAAGATAAGTAATTAAATTAATTATAAAGTTTTTAATAGTTAAAGAGTAGTATATATACTTAAAAGAGCTAACTTATTAAAGTTTAAAGATAAAAAGCTTTTTATAGAAAAATTAAAAGATCTAAATCTATTTATTAAGTTTACTATAATAAACTTTAGCTCTATAAAAATAGATAAGATATTAACTTAACTAAAGTAAGTGCTAAAAAGACTAAAATATAGACTACTAAAATTAGTAGCTTTTTCTAAAGAATTAATATAGCTATAGAATTAGCTAATAGCTAATTTCTCTTAAATACGCTATAGTAGAAAAGTTATAATTAAAAAGCCTAAGCGCGCTTCTTTTATATATATTTATTAACTATTAAGATACTCTAAGAGTAAAAGTAAAAAGTCTACTTAGCTTAGTAATTAACTAAAAAGTAATAGTATAAGTAGTATTAATATAGTAATTATAAACTTAGTTTATAAGTAAGCCTAAATTTACTTTTATAAAACTTATCTTTCTAGTTTTTAAAAAGACTAGAATAATTAAGCGAGCTATAAAACTATAAACTCTATTATTTTAGCTACTATACTTAGTAAGTTAAAGCTAAAGGCTACTTACTAATACTATAAAAATCTATAAGAGCTACTTAAGTTATAAAAATAACTAATTTAGTATCTAATATATATACTCTTTAAAAATACCTCTAAGAGAAAGATTAATTAACTAAAAAAGAAGAAAATCTAAATAAAAGTTTATAAGTTCTAAGTCTAAAATTAGCTACTTCTATTAATATAGATATAAATTAATTAGTATAATTAGAATAGCTATCTTTTCTAATATAATTCTTAAATTATAGTTTATAGTAATCTCTAAAAGAAGAACTTATTTAACTCTAATTATATAGTAACTCTTACTATAAAGTTCTTTTACACTAAAATAGTAGTTACTACCTAAGGTAATCTAGAAATTAAATAGTTTATTATTATAGAAGTAATTCTTAATATAAAAAATATAGTAAAAAATAAAGTAATATATAAAATACTAAATAGCTTTAGAAAGCTAGAATTATATATATAGCTTAACTACGCGCTATATAAATTAAAGAACTCTTTACTATTATAGTATAAGAAGATTTTAGAATTGCTAAGAGCTATTAGTATAATAGCTTTTTAAAAAGAGCTATATCTCTTCTTTAATTAAGAATATAAAATTCTTATTCTCTTCTATATTATTAATATTCTATTACTCTATTATAAGAATATAAAGTAATAAGTAATAGCTATATAAGCTAAGATCTCTAGTAAGTATAAGATTTAAGATTAAAGATATCTAGAGTAGTATCTTAGTATTTATATAATTAAAGACTAATATTTAAAGATAATTATACTTATTTTTAATATATATATAGATAAAATACTTAAGAAGTTTAAGCTTAACAATAGATTTTTCTCTTTAATACCTCTACTATTAGAGAAGCTAATTAAGAATACTAAAGAAGTAACTAAGCCTAGAATTTAAAAATACTAAGAAATAGTTAGCTTTATATCTTATATAGTAATTATACCTTAATTTTATTAAGCGTATACTATTTTAAAGATTTAATATCTTTTTATAAATCTATATAATAAGTATATCTAAGCTATAAAGTAAGTAATTATATATCTTTACTATACTTACTATAGTATTATCTAGTATAGTAACTATAATAGGCTTTATTAAATAATAAGTAAATATTTATTTTTTACTTATTATTTAGAACCTTACTACTTATATAATAAATATAGTAATTTATTATATATAGATATAGTCTTTAGAAAATTAAAAAAGAGAAGTATAGTTACTAAATCTACTAGAGAACTAGAGCTTCTTACTTTTAAGTATACTACTTAAAAAGCTAGAGCGCTAAGACGCCTCTTTTAAAAGCTCTAAATAGTTTAGTATAATAATTAGTTAATTATTAAGCTAGTTATTAAAAGAAAAAGTAGATAAATACTTTACTTTAGTATATTATTATTGAAAATATAAAGCTATAGTAAAGATATACTAAAAGATAATATAAAGTTAAGTTTTTAGAGACTATAGTTATACTTATTAATAGATTAGCTTAGGCTAAGGTAGTATTAGCTATAAATATTTATACGAACTATTATAGCTAAGTAGTACTTTACCTCTAGTCTCTCTATAACAATATATCTAATAATAGTCTAATATTATATATCTAGTATGCAACTAACTCTAGTATTTAATATTTAAATATTATTACTTTATTATACTTTTATATATACTAGTAAGATATAGAAAGTGCTAAAGTAAATCTCTTTAGCGTAATACATAATAGTAGTAAGTAAGCTATACTATGTTTACGTGTAGTAGATAATAATTAAAAGAATTCTAATAAGACTTAATATCTCTAAAAAGATTTAATAGTTAAGAAAAATCTTAAAGCTTATCTATTTAAGAGTTTAAAAAAAGTAGTAAGTAAAGAATTAAAAGTTCTTTCTAGCTATTTATATTACTTTAGACTTAGTAATTTAGAGTGTAAAACGTTTTTATTATATACTTTACTCTAAGCTAGTAACGCTACTTATAGTAGATATATTATTTAGCTAATAAAAGTTTATTAAAACTTTAGTAAATAGAAGCTAATAGTAAAACTTTATTTAGGTATTACTTACGATAAAGAAATACTTATATATCTACTTATAACTTAATTTACTTATAAAAAAAGTAAATAGTAAAGAATTAAAACTTTATAGTGCTACTGTAGTAGCTATAAAAGAAGTAGATTCTTAGAAAGAATTAAAGACTTAGAGTATTTTTTTTCTTATTATAAAAGTCTAAAAGTAATAAAAATATAAAAATTTATTCTAGATATATATATATTATTTGGAAATTACCTACTTTATATAAAAGCTACTTAATAGAAGCTTTAAGTCTAAATATAAAACTATTTCTAAAATAATTATATTTAAAAAATATAGTATATTTAACAAAGCTATATATAATTTTATAGTAGATATATATACTAATCTTTTTATATTAGTAACTTAGTCTAGACTAGATAAAGTTAAAAAAAGTAGTCTATCTTTATAATATACTAAGTTTACTTTTCTAGATTTAGTAAACAACTTAAAAGTTTAAACTAACTAGAGTTTAATAGACTTAGCTTTTACATTAGTATATAAAACTAAAGCGCTATATTAGCTATTATATAACGTTTCTTAAGTAAAGTTAAAACTTTTAGATAAGTATTTTAATAAATGTATAGTATAAAAGTTAATTAGATATAGTAAGTCTCTAGTAGAGGCGCCTATACTTTCTACTAGAAAAAAAGATAGTAGTATATACTTATATATTTACTAATAAAGCTATAATAAAGTTATTACTAAGAATAAGTATTTATTACTTTTTATTACTACGTTACTAGAGATACTACCTAGTAGTAATTTTTTTACCAAACTAGATATTAATAAGGCTTACTATTAAGTATAAATTTAGAAAAGTAAAATATATAAGACTACCTTTTAAAAATATAGTAGGTTTAAGAAAATTATAATACTTTTAACTTTACAATTACTTTTATATAGTTTTAAACTTTAATTTTCTAAGTTCTAGTAGATTTAGTTAGTCTAACCTAAATTATGTACTTAGATAATACTATTATTAATTATAATATTAATAAAACACCTAATATCTATATTTAGAAAATTTATTATAAATTATTAAAAGTTAAGCTATCTTTAAAGCTGCTATATAAGTAGTATATATAATATACTAAGTATTCTAGGTATATAGTTTTACTTAAGAGAATTTAAATTAATAAGAATAGAATTTAAATAATCTTAAAATAGTCTAAGCTATATATAGTATATAGAATTTAGAAATTTTTTAACCTTCTAAACTACTATAAGTAATTTATTATTAGTTTCTTTTAGCTTACTCTACTTCTAATTAAAATAAACTAAAAAACGCTAATAGTAGCGAAGAGTAGCTATATCTAAAAAAGAGTAAAAAAATAAGTTTTAATCTTAATATAGAAGCTAAAGAAGCCTAATAAAAGCTAAAAAAACTAAAGCTAAGATAAGTACTTTTAATAGTTAATATTTTAGTATATAAAGCTAATATATACTAAAAAGAACTAGAGAGTACTATTAGTATCTAGTTTACTTTTCTTTGTAAAAGCTTATAGTAGTAAAGTATAACTAGAATATATATAACTAGAAGTTACTAATAATACTTAGAGGTTTAATGTATTAGCGCTAATACTTAAAGAACTTATACTCTAACTTTTATATAAACTATTAGAACTTAGAATAGTTTATAAAAACTAAAATTTCTAACTTCTAATAAGTTAATATTTATATTAAACTATTTAGGTTTAATCTTAATATCTATTATAAAGTTAGATTTACTAACTCTACTAATAAGTCTTTTACTGTCTAAATTATATAGTAGAGATTTAAAAATCTACTAAAAAGTATAATAAAGCTTTTATTTAGCTTATTAAAAAAGTTATTTAGTAGCTTTAGAAAAAAATATACTTTACTAAGATTACTATAAAATAAGAAAACTTAACTAAATGTTTTAAAAGCTTTAACTAGGCTAGTAAGATAACTAACTTAGAACTTTTAATAAAAAAAAGTATAAAAAGATAGACTCTACCTTTACAAGTACTTAAAATAAGTTAAAATAGTAAAAATAGTTTCTTTAGTTTAGATAAAGCTAAGACGCTCTAATGTATATAGTATAAACGCTAGTTACTATAAAAAAAAAGCTATAAGCTTTTAAAAAATACTATAATAACTTTTCTATAAGCTACTTTAGAATAAGATATAATTTAGAAAAGCTATAAAGATACTACTTTTAGAAAAGTATATATAAGAATATATAGCAAAACTATAAATATTGCTTTATATATAAAAAGTCTACTTCTATTAAATATAGACTTTATAGTCTAGTATAGTTATTTTTAATACTTTATAATTTTTTAAAAATAGAAATAGTAGACTTTATAATAGAACTACTATTAAGTATAGTTTCTAGCATAGAAGAAAATACTATACTAGTTACTATAGATAAAGTAACTTAAATAGCCTATTAATTCCTAATATACACTAATTATAATTATACTTACTTAGTATAAGCCTTAATATATAGAGTTATCTAACTTTTTAGTATAGTAAAGATTATTATTTTTAATTAAAGCTTTTAAATAAATTCTAACTATATAAAATAAAATTATTTCTACTTTAATACTAGAAGAGCTTTTACTTTTATTTGTTCTTACTAGACTAAGAGCTAATCTAGAAAGTAAACCTAAACTCTATAGTAGTATTCTTACTACTATTATTTTTTAAAATACAATAATAAGTTACACTAAATATCTATAAAAGAATTTTTTTATAAGAATAATATCTACTTTAGTACTATAATTACTTTTTTCTAACTCTACTATTTTTTTTTTTTTTTTTTTTAGAGTTCTAAGCTTTTTCTCTTATAAGTATACTTTTATTCTATCTTTATTCTATATATTTATAGCTATAATAAGTACTTTACTATATACTTTTAATTACTAATTATATAGTAAGTATAAAAGGCTAACTCTAAGAGTAGATGCTAGAAAAGTAATAGATTAATTTAATAGCCTTAGAAAAAAGAACTTTCTAAGTAGCTAAATACTTTAGAAGAGTTTTCTAAGCTTAGCAAAAACTAAACTAGAATTCTAAAGTTTCTAACTAAGAACTTTTCTAAGCGTAGCTTATTATAATAGCTCTATTTTTCTTTAAAACTATTATTATATAATTATAAAGTCTATAGCTTATATAATTTTCTAAGTATAAATACTATAAAATTTTCTTTCTAAGCGCTATATACTAGCGCCTTAGCTAGATAAAATTAAGTAAGCTACACTATAATAGTAATCTACTTATTATAACTAACCTCTATTTTTATTATATTAAAATTAGTAATCTTATCTATAATACTTTTTACTTCTATCTTTTATACTTTACTATTTTTATCTATTTTTCTTACTTACTCTACTTACGTAATATCTACTAAGCTTAATACTACTTTTACTTCTAGTACCTATAGTTAGTAATATAATACTAGTAAAATAAGCTCTATCTCTTCTAGTTTATTAGTAAGTTTTTTTTTTCTTATTAACTTTTTTTTAAGCTCTACTAACTTATATAAAAGCTCTCTAAGTATTTAAAAAATTAGCGCTAAAAGTTTATTATTAATAAGCTAAAACTTATTAACTTTAATAGTAATTCTAAGAATATTAGTAAGTAGCTTATAGTCTCTAAGATCTACCTCTACTATATTCTACTTTTTAATAAGAACTATAAGAAGAATATCTATATCTTTAATAAGTCTAATAATAAAACTTATAACTAGTATAAGAAAAAGTGTATTTAATATACTACTATAAGTCTTTCTTTCTTTTACCTTTTTTAATTATTACTAATTTATTAAAGTACTTTTAGAGTTTAAAAATACTATTAGTTTATTTTATTAGCTTACTTATAATAAGTTTATAAATTTACACTTTTAACTTTAAACTATTTAGAACTTACTACTACTTCTTTTTTAGAAGTTCTAGAAAGACCTACTTAAAGATTTTAAGTAAAGCTATATTAATAAGCTCTTTTTAGTTATAACTAAAAGCTTTTTTACTAAGCTTATCTCTATTATAAAGTTTATCTAGAATTTATATAAGAGTAATACGTAGCTTATAATATTTTTAGTAAGTTATTTATTTTCTTTTATTACTTTCTTTACTAATATTTACGTAGCTTCTTACCTTTAAGTTCTTAGTTAATATATTTAGTATCTAGCTTTACGTAATTACTTTTTACTTTATTTTTAATACTAAGTCTTTCTAAAACCTTATTTATAATTTTAAGTATATTTTAATAATAATACTAGATAATTATCTATATACGCTTAAGAATTTTAAGAATAAGTACTATAACTTCTTTATATTTACTAATACTTTAGCTTAAAAAGAGTTGTATACTACTTTTAAGAAGTATTATATATTTAAAAAGAAGTATAATAAGATTTAAAATAGTACTACTTATATAGCGCTTAATAAGAATAAAAGTCTTAATATTCTTACTTAGAGCTTAACTAATATTAAGTCTAGTAATTAAGATATTATTACTATTAGTGTTTTTAGTTTAGATTATTAGATTTAGTCTCTATATTAGTTATCTTACTATAGTTTTATTCTTTTTTAGAGTTATATTCTATTATAATACTCTCTACCTTAAGATAATAAATAAGTTCTTACTTCTTTCTTAGCTTTATACTCTTACTTCTATAATATTATATTTTTTCTCTTTAGTACTTTACTCTTCTTACTAAGAATATATACTTTTTTAACCTTACTAATAATAATTTTTAGTTATACTACTTTTAGTTATATAGTTTTTTAGAGTTTCTTTTTCTAAAATTTACTAAAAGAAACTTATCTATTTTTCTAGTATATACTAAGAAAACTTTCTAATTTATTAGAGTAGTTATTTTATAAATAGCTATAGCTAGTTATTATAAAAGTTTATAGTATTTAGTCTACCTTATAAGATATTCTAACTTTATTTCTTATTTTACTTTTTTTTATGTTTTACTAATAATCTTATTAATATAGTATATAGCTTATAGTTTTCTATCTACTACTTTTATTAGCGCTTTTAGCTATAAGTTATATACTACTTAACTAAATAGTAGATTTTATAAATTACGTCTTAAGTAGTTAATATACAAGATATAGTATACTCTAAGTAGTATATTAAGCTTTATATTAAATAGTAAGATTACTTCTATAACTTTATACTAGCTATTTTTCTAGTCTAGCTTTATACTAAAGTGCTTATTTATAAGATTAAGCCTATATTAGAGCTATACTCTATTTCTAATATATAATTTTAGAGCTTCTTACTAGTAGTAGTTAGCTTACTTTTTTTATTCTTACTATACTTTAGCTATCTAAACTTAGACGTACTTAAATATCTTTTTAAACTTATTAGTTATAGTAACTATAAAAGCTTTAGAAGCTAGTATACTATAAGCTAGCTTATTAGAGTTTTTATTTTAGATAATATTTATATTATATTTATATTATAATAAAAAAAGACTTACGCCTATAAAGGCTATATTTCTTTTCTTAATTATAAGTTATATAGTTAAGTATAGTTTTATTTAGTTATTCTAGTTCTAGTTAATATATATTCTAAGATAAGTCTTAATAGTACTATTTATTTATTTTATTTAGCTATTCTATAGTTTATAGATAGTAAATAGTTAAGATTCTATACTTAATTTCTAGTTTTACGTATATTATTATCTAGAATTTACTAATAAACTAGCTCTTTCTATTAAAAACTATTACGCTTAGAAGCTAGTAGTAGATAACTACTATCTTAATATATATATAGAAGATATTTTCTACACTAATATTCTTAAAAGAAATAAAAATAATACTTTTACTTAAGTAGTTAGTAATAACTATAAAATTAGTATAGCTATTACTTTTATATAGACTTAAAATAAAGTCTATAAAAATCTTTTTCTAAATTCTATTAGGTAGTAGTAGTAAGTAGAGAAGCCTTTATTTTATCTTTCTCTAAGGCTTTATATAACTATATTAAGTATAATTCTAAATATATATTTATATATTTAAGAATATTTTAAGCTAAAAGTAGTTATATATAAGTATAGAATATATAATTTCTTTACTAGAATAACTACTTACTAAGAACTTATAGACTTCTAGAATAAGTCTTATATAAAAAAAAAAGTTTTCTAGTATTTTTTTTTTCTTAATATTAGAAAAGCTTCTTTTTATTTATTAAGTATTCTACTAAGAAAACCTTTAAGTTTAGGTTTAGTAGAAACTTTTATTAGCTATTTATAATAGCTTTATATACTATATAGTAGGTTTTATTCTTTTATATAGCTATTTTCTATTTGTACTCTAATAAAGCTTCTTCTTCTTCTTTAGCTACTATATCTTCTCTTTTTTTATTATCTCTAGTAATAACTAAGTAGATTATAGCTAGTTATAGTAGTCTTTTAGTTTTATATAGCTTCTTCTTAGTATTTATAAAGTTATATATCTATAAAAAGAAGCCTACTTCTCTTCTACTATGTTTATATCTTTACTACTATATTTTACTAAACTAGTTATATTTAGGTTATAGTAATAGTAACCTTTTTAGAATAGAGCTACTATTATTTATTTATACGCTTTATAACTACTTATTTAAATTTATATTATCTAGTTCTAGTAGTAGCTAACTATATTAACTCTTCTTCTTAGGTTTTAAGATAGTAGTAGGTTTTCTATTAAGAGAAATTATTTTTAGATCTTAAGCATTAAAGTATTATAATACTTCTACTTCTATCTATTTTTTATTAAGTAAAGCGTTACTAGTAGAGTTAATAAATTATAGTAGTTAGAAATACTTTAAAACTTCTCTTTTATTTACTATACTTACTAAAGCGTCTTTATTCTTTCTTAATAATATATCTACTCTACTATTAACTACTCTAGAGTAGTACTTAAGAGTTAAGTTATATCTACTTAAAATCTCTATCTTATAGATATATCTTTTTAATAAAAGTCTTTTTTTATAAAAGTACTTTAAGTTTTTATAATTTATAATTACTATAAAAGTCTTAGCTTTCTTTAAATTTATATTAAAGTGTTTAAAACACTTTATAACTACTAGTAGCTTTTTATTATAAATTATATAGTTAGACTCTATAGTAGTATACTTAGTAGAGAAGTATTCTACTACTTAGAGTACTTTATTAAAATAGTTCTAAAAAAGCATTTTTTCTACTCTAAATCTAGAAGTATTATACTTTAGCACTATTTTTAAATTTTTATTAAAGTTTACTAGCGCTATATTAATAGTAAATAAGGTTTAAAGTTTATTAAATACTTATTACTATTCTAGTCTCTATTAGAAAACGCTTTCTTTTTTAGTAAGTTTAGTAAGTAAAGCTATAATTAAGAAAAAGTTCTTAATAAACTATTTATAGAAATTTATAAAACTATTAAAGCTTTAGTTTATCTTTATTAATATAAAAAGCACCTAATTCTTAATAGCCTTAACCTTTTCTAAGTTTATACTAATATCTTTACCTACTTTAATAATAAATTCTAAGTACTTAGTCTTCTTTATACTAAACTTACTTTTATTTATATCTAGATATAAGCTAGTAGCGCCTAGTTTCTAGATAATAATCTTTACTTTTTACTTATAGTTCTTTTTTAAATAAGAAAACTATATTAGTATATTATCTAAATACGCAAAGTACTATTTATTTAAGTACTTTCTTAGTATATAGTTAATATATTTTTAGAAGGTACTTAGCGCGTTTATAAGTCTAAATAGTGTTACTAGCTATTTATAAAAGCTAAATTTTATATAAAAGACTATTTTCTATTTATTACTTTTAGCTATATAAATCTTATAAAATAGTTAAATAATCTTTATCTTTATAAACTTTTTAGCTTCTAAGATCTAGAAGAGCGTCTTATAGATTAAAAGAAAAAAGTATTAGTTTTTCTTTATTATTATATTAAGTATATAATAATCTATATATAAGTAAAAGCTTTTTTCTAGCTTCTTTATAAATAATACTAAAGTAGTAGCACTAAATCTACTTACTCTAATAAATCTCTAGTGTAAATATATATTTAACTTCTTTCTTAAAATAAGAAGTTTCTCTTTACTTATACTATATAGTAGACTTTATAAAATCTCTACTATCTTTCTATTTTTTTTTATAATCTTAATTATATAATTAATAGAAGGCCTATTTAAAGATACTAACTTATTTACTTCTTTTTTTATAAATATATAAAACTCTAATTATAAGTAATTAAGTAGCTTATTTTTAGAGTTCTTTTTTAATTTTCTATTAAGAGCCTTCTATATATTAGCTAGTAAGGCTACTTATACTTATACTACTTTATCTTTTTTTAATCTTTATATTTTTACTATAAAGGCACTAGTAGAAATAGAAAAAGAAATGTTATATAGTTTTCTTCTTTCTTTACTATAAACTTAAGTTCTACTTAAGTATATAAAAAATAATTTCTTAGCTAGAGCTAGAACTATATTATTTCTATCTATTTAAAGATAGCTAAAAATAATATTATATTTATCTTTGCCTTTAATCTTTTATAACTAAATATCTTTCTTATACTTATTAATATCTATAGATACTTACGCTATATAAGTTATCTATTCTACTTTACTTCTAATTTTAATTATAGAATATTAGAAAACCTCTATATATATTAAGTTAGCTTACTTTATAAACTTTGTAAAGACTATTTTAAATATAAGATACCTAGTATTTATTATAGTATATATAACTTTAGTAGTATTAATTAGTAAGTATATTATAATTAAAGTTTTATTAGGCTATTTTGTTTAAAACTCTACTAGTTCTTATATTTATTCTAACTCTTTATTCTTTTATCTATAACTTTAGATAGAAGAGTTTAGTTTTCTAAATTAGAAACTTTTTTATTACTACTATTTTTTTCTACTTTAGTATATAGCGCGCTTACTATCTTAATATAAGTAGAGCCTAAAAAGTTTATAGCTAGTAGTAAGTAATATTATATAGTATAGTATTTATTCTTACTATAGTATATATATAAGCACTTTTTTCTTTAGTATACTTACTTTTTATTAGTTATCTATTTTATATATAATTTGTTTAAAATGTTTCTACTAACTTTTTCTACGTATATCTTAGTAAGCTTCTAGTCTATAGTATTACTTCTACTTATTTACTATCTAGTTTAGAACTTATTAAAGTTTTGCTCTAGCTTTATATAGTACTAGTTTTTCTTAATAATTTTTATATAATTTATTAGTTATATAATAGTCTAGTTATCTAGACTAACTATAGATATTAAAAGCTACTTAAAGTCTAGTCTTAAGGTACTAAAGTATTATATTTTAGAGTACTTATTATAAAATTCTTTAGTATTAAAGATAAGCTTTATAAAAGCTATATTAAATTTATCTAAGTATACTTTACTACTTTACTTAAATATTATTAACTTCTTTTATAATCTCTTCTCTAATATATTATTTAAGAACTACTAGTCTATAAACTTCTAAAATATATTTATATAACTAGATTTCTTAAAATAACTTATCTAAGATAGTATAATACTTACTAGTTTATTTATTAACTTAGAGAAGATATACTTTAGTTAACTTTTTAGCCTCTTTCTATTATATTATAGCTTATTTACTATTTAGAGCTTAAATCTTAAGTAGTTACTCTAGTCTTTAGTAAAGAGGTAAAAGTCTAGAATCTTAATAAATTATAATAAGTTAGCTTAGGCATTCTATAGCCTAGAAAGTTTAGCTTTAGCTTATCTAGCTTTTATAGCGTATATATTAGTTAAAGTAAAAAAAAATAAAAAAGATAGATATATTTTTAGAAAAAGAAGTATACGCTATATATTATCTTTAAGTTATATAATTCTATAGTAAACAAAGTTTAGCGTCTTTTAAGTAATTACTAGTTCTATATTTAGTTTAGAGAGAGTAGTATTATTATCTATAAATTAGTTAGTATTAGATATATCTAAGAAGAGAAAGACTAATATTTATTTAGTCTATAAATTTAGTATATCTTTAACTAGCTAAAGTTTAGTCTATCTTTTATTAGTATTTATTTCTATATTTAATATAAACTAAATTTACTAAGTAATATACTCTTAGCTATAGCCTTACTCTGCTAAAGTAATAGTATACTAGGCTATATTCTCTACTAAAGTATATAAAGTTATATCTATAATAAGAAAGTTTTTATAAACTTTTTTAAAGTATTAATTAAATTTAATTATAAAAGACTAAGTTAAAGAGTAAATACTAGAAAAGTAATAAATAAGTTTAATAGTCTTAGAAAGAAGAACTTTTTAAGTAGCTATATACTTTATAAGAGTTTTTTAAGCTTAGCTAAAACTAGACTAAGTTTCTAAGGTTTCTAACTAAGAACCTTTCTAGGCGCAGCCTATTATAGTAATAAAGATTAGTTTTTATATATAGTAATAGTAGTAATTTTAACTTCTAACTAAGTCTAAAAAAGTAATAAGTTAAACAGATACTTTAAAACTCTATCTTATAACTATAGTAGTAATATAGGTAAAAAGGCCTAAATATACTTTATAGATAATTTTACCTAGTTCTAGATTAACTTATTAATCTAGTAATTATATATATAGCTTTACGCTGCCTTTACGTAATTATTTTAATTCTAAATTTAGCTTTAGAATATTAGATAAGAGCTATTATATAATATATTATTAAACTAAAGTAGGTAAAAGTCTAATTAGTGTTATTATAATAGAACGCGTAGAAGTAAAGAGAAGTAAAAGAAAAAAGTAAAAGATAAGAAACTTAGAGTTATAATAAAGTAATAATAGAAAGTAGGTACTAGTATATATTATAAAAGTATATAATAGCTTACTAAGTAAATAAGTATTTATAAGAAGAGATCTCTATATATCTTATATAGTTTTTTAACTTTTTTATACTACTTCTCTTTTCTATACTACTTCTTTTATCTAAATTCTATATAACTCTTCTTTTTCTTCTTCTTATTAATTTAAAATAATAACGTAATAACTCTAAATATTAATAAAGAACTACTATAATTAATATATAAATACACTAGTACTTTCTATAATACGCGTTAAGAACTTAAATAATACTTATATATATATACTATATACTTAGCTTATATAGCTATTATATAAGCTTAGCTTATATAATAAGCTAATACTAAACCTTTACTATTTTAGTACTATAAGTAACCTTAAAGAGTTAATTATTAGCTATATTACTAGAAATAGGCTTTTATATATACTACTAATTATTAAAAAATATGCTAAGCTTCTTAATAGTTAAGACTAGATTAAACTAGCGTACCTTTATAATAAAAAGAGTAATTTATATAGTATACTTAGAAAGGTAAGTATTAAAAGCTAAGTATTTCTAGACTAGAAGAAAGAGTTCTTAAATATATAGCTAATAATAGTATTACTAGTATATAGCTTAGGTAGTTTCTTTACTTTCTAGCTTATCTTAAGATAATTTAATAGTATAGCTTTTATATACTTTTATATATAATTTAAATTTACTAACTAAAGCGCGCGCTATTAATAATAAGTAGCTAGAGCTAGAGATAAATATATTAGTAGGTAGAATTTTAAAATTAGGCGTAGATAATAGGCTTAAATAAGTAAAGTTACTAGTAGAGCGTGTTAGAAAGAAAAAGAAAAAGCTAAGCTATTATTATTATTATTAGTATTTATGTAGTTCTATCTATATTATAATAATGTAATAGATAATAAACCTAAATACTAAGTGCTAATTAAGTACTAAGTAATAAGTAAATGCTACTACTTCTATATATCTAAAACTATAGTAATAAAGCTATAGTAGCTAACTCTACTATAAAACATATTTTATTAAAGTAAATAAGCTTAATTTAGCTATTAGTTAAAGAAAGAACATTATTAAAGCTAGTTTTACTAAGTAAGTTTTTAAATTATAGTATAAGAACTATAAGAACGCTAAAGTAGTAGATATTTACTAAAAAGAATATACTAATAAGTCTTTAACTTTTATATTCTTTAAAATAGAAAAATTAAGTATTAGTCTTTAATAAAAACATTAAAAGTAAATACTTCTAGAAGAAGCTTAGTTAGAAGTTCTTAAAATTTAGTAAGGTTATAAACTAAATTAGTCTTTTAGCTTCTAATCTTAACTTTCTAAAGCTTAATAGTATATATTATATTTTTCTTACTTTACTTTTAGAGTCTTTTAGTAAAAAAAAATATTATTCTATATAATAAAGTACTTAAATAAAATTGTAAAGAATAGATAGGTAACAAGAACTATTCTCTAATAATAGAATATAGCTTTGTTAGAACAAAGTAGTTAAATACTATAATAAATAGTATTAACTAATAAAGATTGCAATATAATTACAGAGTAGATAATAGGTAAAAGGTAATAATATTATTGCTAGGTAAAGAATAACTATAGAGGATTGCTATTTCTTTTATAGAAAATAGCTACTAGAATAACTGCGTAAATATCTGCCTATTTCCGCCTAAAGATAAAGATTTATAATTAAATCCGCTTAATTCCTAGATTTATAATCTAAGTCTGCTAAATTCTTCTTATCTCCTAGATTTATAATCTAGACTAGTACTAATTATATTAGTCTATGCGTTGTATTGTATAGACTAATAATTAGTTTATTACTAGATCTTTTAGCAATTGCAAAAAGAGAGATAAGAAGATAAGAGTTATTAAATTACGTAATAACTCTAATATAAACTAGGCTAAGACAAATAGAGGTATTTTAGAATCTCCTAGTGTAGCAGATTAAAACTAGCTACTAAAATCTTAATTACGTAAGCAATTAGATTTATTAGGAATTTTTCTAATTTGTTAAGAAATTATAATAAGTGCAATCTTAATAAAGCTTAATAATAATAAAAAGATAATAATAACTAAGTTATTATAATCTTTACACACCCTCTTAAGCTGCAGTTTTTAACAACTAAATAATAAGAAAATATAAGTAGTTTTTATAACTAACTTATTAATAACAATTTATATAAAAAGTTTTAATAACTATCTTAAAACTAAAAACCTATTTCTATTTCTATTTCTATTTGCTAATATAAATAGTTATATAATAATAACTAAATATAAAGCCTAGACTAGAATCTCTAAGGTATAAGAACTT